>NC_060176.1:81631400-81650418 GCF_021184085.1 Oncorhynchus gorbuscha
TACAGCCCTGCAGTAAAGTATACAGCTCTGCAGTAAAGTATACAGCTCTGCAGTAAAGTATACAGCCCTGCAGTAAAGTATACAGCCCTGCAGTAAAGTATACAGCCCTGCAGTAAAGTATACAGCCCTGCAGTAAAGTACACAGCCCTGCAGTAAAGTATACAGCCCTGCAGTAAAGTACCATAGTGTTTTAGGTTATACAGCATGGTATGATGGGATGAAACCATAGTGTTTTAGGTTATACAGCATGATATGTTGGGATGAAACCATAGTGTTTTAGGTTATACAGCATGATATGTTGGGATGAAACCATAGTGTTTTAGGTTATACAGCATGGTATGTTGGGATGAAACCATAGTGTTTCAGGTTATACAGCATGGTGAAACCATAGTGTTTCAGGTTGCACAGCATGGTATGTTGGGATGAAACCATAGTGTTTCAGGTTATACAGCATGGTGAAACCATAGTGTTTCAGGTTGCACAGCATGGTATGTTGGGATGAAACCATAGTGTTTTAGGTTATACAGCATGGTATGTTGGGATGAAACCATAGTGTTTCGTTGCACAGCATGGTATGTTGGGCTTCTTGTCACACTGACCATAGAAATAACCTCAGAGCAGATGAAGCCTCGGCAGGGGAATGTCCATTCTAACGATTCTGATACTGAACACAATCTGTGGGATGTTAACGGCCAGACTGAATAGATTTTAACCCAATTCTGGTCCCTAAGGTGGGGGGGGGTTCAATTCCACTCGCCTGGCGTCCCAGGTCTGAACTAATATCTCCTTTTAGAGGACGAGGATGAAAACCAGGAGTGTTTCGGTCCTCCGGGAAATGGGAATTGTCCCTGGAATGGATCGTATAACTTCTCCTTTGATCTCACATTCCTACAATACCAAGTGGACGAAGTCAGAAGAAACCCAGCAACCCCTCAACCCCTGAACTCAGCGAAGTGAATCACTTCCTCTATTGTGCAATCCCAGTCGTCGATCTGAAAAGATAATCCAGCCTGACCTCTTGACCTCCTGACATCCTTGGATGAAAATACAAAGCATTCTGCTGAAGACGCAAAGGCATCCGGAGACCTTAGAAGTGGATATTGGTGCATTTGTGTGTGCCAGTCAACCAAGTGGTCCTTCTGTAGCTCAGTTGGTAGAGCATGGCGCTTGTAACGCCAGGGTAGTGGGTTCGATCCCTGGGACCACCCATACGTAGAATGTATGCACACATGACTGTAAGTTGCTTTGGATAAAAGCGTCTGCTAAATGGCATATTTATATTGTTGGCGTCATGAAAGCCACTGTTGCATCACAACCATTCCGGGATTAGAATGCAATATTATAATAATAATAACAACAATAACAATAATAACAACAACAATGATAATAGTAATGATAATAATACTAATAACAACAACAATGATAATAGTAATGATAATAATAATAACAATAACAATAAAAAAACAACACTAATAATAATACTAATAATAACAATAACAACAATGATAATAGTAATGATAATAATAATAACAATAACAATAAAAAATAACACGAATAATAATACTAATAATAACAATAATAATAATACTAACAATAACACTAATAATAATAATAACACTAATAATAATAATACCAACAATAATAATAATAATAATAATAACAATAACAATAATAACAATAATAACAATACTAATAATAATAACAATAATAATAATAACAATAATAACAATACTACTAATAATAACAATAATAATAATAACAATAACAATAATAACAATAATACCAATACTAATAATCATAATAACAAGAATAATAATAACAATAATAATAATAACAATAACAATAATAACAATAATAACAATACTAATAATAATAACAATAATAATAATAATAATAATAATAATAACACTAATAACAATAATAATAATAACACCAATAATAATAATAACACTAATAATAATACCAACACTAATAATAATAATAACACTAATAATAATAACACCAATAATAATAATAACACTAATAATAATACCAACACTAATAATAATAATAACACTAATAATAATAATAATAACGCTAATAATAATAATAATAATAACAACAATAATAATACCACTAATAATAATAATAATAATACTACTAATAATAATAATACCACTAATAATAATAATAATAATAACGCTAATAATAATAATACCAATAATAATAATACTAATAATAACACTAATAATAACACTAATAATAATAATAATAATAATAATACCACTAATAATAATAACACTAATAATAATAATAATAATAACGCTAATAATAATAATACCAATAATAATAATACTAATAATAACACTAATAATAACACTAATAACAGTAATAATAATAACAATAATAATAATAATAATAATAATAACAACAATAATAATAACACTAATAATAATAATAATAATACCACTAATAATAATAATAACACTAATAATAATAATAATAATAATAATACCACTAATAATAACACTAATAATAATAATAATAATAATAATAATACCACTAATAATAATAATAACACTAATAATAATAATAATAATAACACTAATAATAATAATAATAATAACGCTAATAATAACACTAATAATAATAATAATAATAATAATACCACTAATAATAATAATAACACTAATAATAATAATAATAATAACACTAATAATAATAATAATAATAACGCTAATAATAATAATACCAATAATAATAATACTAATAATAACACTAATAATAACACTAATAATAATAATAATAATAACGCTAATAATAATAATAATAATACCAATAATAATAATACCAATAATAATAATAATAATAACACTAATAATAATAATAACAACAATAACAATAATAACAATTTCAATAGTAATAACAATAATAATAACAATAACAATAACAATAATAATACTACTAATAATAATGATACTAATAATAACAATAATACTTATTGTTATTATTATTATAATTATTATTAGAATAGTATTAATACTAATAACAATAGTAATAATACTAACAACAATAATAATAATAACAATAGTAATAATAATAACAATAATAATTATAATAATTATAATAGTAATAATAATATTAGTTTAACAGGATCTCTATGATTTTGTTGGTCTGTTTACATAACCCAGATCACTGGGTTTTAGTTCATAACTTCACAGTTAGATGACATGTTGTACTGGACTGAAGAATGGAGACCCGTTCATCAGTCCTTCGTCAGTTCTGAGGAGGCCTGGGTCTGTGTGGCTTTAGGGAGTGGTGACCAAACTCTACAGGAAGTGTTTGATTTCCAGACAGATTCCTCCCTCACTGACGCAGAACATTTAGCACCAAGACCATTGAGCAAACGCCCCGATGACAGTCCTTGTTTTCGTCTGAGACTGCGTTGAGAGGGGAGGAACATTGCGGTATTCTTTTAACGTCATTCATCACATTGTCTCGGTGTGTGTGATTGATGGAAATTTGGGATGTACACAAAGACCACACATCCTTTTATTAGGTTCCTCATCACGTCTTCAGTTCTGAGGAGGCCTGTGTCTGTGTGGCTTTAGGGAGTGGGGACCAAACTCTACAGGAAGTGTTTGATTTCCAGGCAGATGATGGTGATCCTGTTGCAGAGATCTTTAGGATGAGTACCTTCTCCACCCCTGTTGAAGAGTTGGACGATTGTGTTCATTGATTTCTGATGCTTTCCAGACCAAGAAGTGTACTTGCCATTTCAGTCTAAACATCTAAAACATCTACTCAGATACACACGGCCAAACACACACACATATCTCAGAGATGTACAGATTGCAAAGCAGAGAAGCAGTGAAAACTAAGCTGGAGTTGTCTAGGCCATAATAAGCCATCCATAACACTGGTCACACTGCCTAGGCAGTCTTTCACACACACACACACACACACACACACACACACACACACACACACACACACACACACACACACACACACACACACACACACACACACACACACACACACACACACACACACACACACACACACACACACACACACACACACACACACACACACACCCTTCTGACACCCCACGAGTCAGAAGACAAAAGCGAACTCCCAAATGCCCCCCTTTTCCCAACGTAGTGCACTACTTTTGACCAGGGCACATAGGGAATAGGTGCCTTTGTGACGCACTCAAACAGGAAGGTCATTCTCTCAGTTTTACGAGGCAAAGAGTTTGCTTTACATTGCTGCCTTCACATAAAGAAAAAACAACCATTTGTTTCAGGGAGACAGCTGGTGTAGAATTGGAGAGAGCTTTGCAGAGAGCTGATTAAGGCAGTATTTCATGGTGTCCCCTCCCTACCTGATTAGGCAGTATTTCATAGTGTCCCCTCCCTACCTGATTAGGCAGTATTTCATAGTGTCCCCTCCCTACCTGATTAGGCAGTATTTCATAGTGTCCCCTCCCTACCTGATTAGGCAGTATTTCATAGTGTCCCCTCCCTACCCGATAAGGCAGTATTTCATAGTGTCCCCTCCCTACCTGATTAGGCAGTATTTCATAGTGTCCCCTCCCTACCTGATTAGGCAGTATTTCATGGTGTCCCCTCCCTACCTGATTAGGCAGTATTTCATAGTGTCCCCTCCCTACCCGATAAGGCAGTATTTCATAGTGTCCCCTCCCTACCTGATTAGGCAGTATTTCATAGTGTCCCCTCCCTACCTGATTAGGCAGTATTTCATAGTGCCCCCTCCCTACCCGATTAGGCAGTATTTCATGGTGTCCCCTCCCTACCTGATTAGGCAGTATTTCATAGTGTCCTCTCCCTACCTGATTAGGCAGTATTTCATAGTGTCCCCTCCCTACCTGATTAGGCAGTATTTCATAGTGTCCCCTCCCTACCTGATTAGGCAGTATTTCATAGTGTCCCCTCCCTACCTGATTAAGGCAGTATTTCATAGTGTCCCCTCCCTACCTGATTAGGCAGTATTTCATGGTGTCCCCTCCCTACCTGATTAAGGCAGTATTTCATAGTGTCCCCTCCCTACCTGATTAGGCAGTATTTCATAGTGTCCCCTCCCTACCTGATTAGGCAGTATTTCATGGTGTCCCCTCCCTACCTGATTAGGCAGTATTTCATAGTGTCCTCTCCCTACCTGATTAAGGCAGTATTTCATAGTGTCCTCTCCCTACCTGATTAGGCAGTATTTCATAGTGTCCCCTCCCTACCTGATTAGGCAGTATTTCATAGTGTCCCCTCCCTACCTGGTTAGGCAGTATTTCATAGTGTCCCCTCCCTACCTGATTAGGCAGTATTTCATAGTGTCCCCTCCCTACCTGGTTAGGCAATATTTCATAGTGTCCCCTCCCTACCTGATTAGGCAGTATTTCATAGTGTCCCCTCCCTACCTGATTAGGCAGTATTTCATAGTGTCCCCTCCCTACCTGATTAGGCAGTATTTCATAGTGTCCCCTCCCTACCTGATTAGGCAGTATTTCATAGTGTCCCCTCCCTACCTGATTAGGCAGTATTTCATAGTGTCCCCTCCCTACCTGATTAGGCAGTATTTCATAGTGTCCCCTCCCTACCTGATTAGGCAGTATTTCATAGTGTCCCCTCCCTACCTGATTAAGGCAGTATTTCATGGTGTCCCCTCCCTACCTGATTAGGCAGTATTTCATAGTGTCCCCTCCCTACCTGATTAGGCAGTATTTCATGGTGTCCCCCCCCTACCTGATTAGGCAGTATTTCATAGTGTCCCCTCCCTACCTGATTAGGCAGTATTTCATGGTGTCCCCTCCCTACCTGATTAGGCAGTATTTCATAGTGTCCCCTCCTACCTGATTAGGCAGTATTTCATAGTGTCCCCTCCTACCTGATTAGGCAGTATTTCATAGTGTCCCCTCCCTACCTGATTAGGCAGTATTTCATAGTGTCCCCTCCCTACCTGATTAGGCAGTATTTCATAGTGTCCCCTCCCTACCTGATTAGGCAGTATTTCATAGTGTCCCCTCCCTACCTGATTAGGCAGTATTTCATAGTGTCCCCTCCCTACCTGATTAGGCAGTATTTCATAGTGTCCCCTCCCTACCTGATTAGGCAGTATTTCATAGTGTCCCCTCCCTACCTGATTAGGCAGTATTTCATGGTGTCCCCCCTACCTGATTAGGCAGTATTTCATAGTGTCCCCTCCCTACCTGATTAGGCAGTATTTCATAGTGTCCCCTCCCTACCTGATTAAGGCAGTATTTCATGGTGTCCCCTCCCTACCCGATTAGGCAGTATTTCATAGTGTCCCCTCCCTACCTGATTAGGCAGTATGTCATAGTGTCCCCTCCCTACCTGATTAGGCAGTATTTCATAGTGTCCCCTCCCTACCTGATTAGGCAGTATTTCATAGTGTCCCCTCCCTACCTGATTAGGCAGTATTTCATGGTGTCCCCTCCCTACCTGATTAGGCAGTATTTCATAGTGTCCCCTCCCTACCTGATTAGGCAGTATTTCATAGTGTCCCCTCCCCTACCTGATTAGGCAGTATTTCATAGTGTCCCTCCCTACCTGATTAGGCAGTATTTCATAGTGTCCCCTCCCTACCTGATTAGGCAGTATTTCATAGTGTCCCCTCCTACCTGATTAGGCAGTATTTCATAGTGTCCCCTCCCTACCTGATTAGGCAGTATTTCATAGTGTCCCTCCCTACCTGATTAGGCAGTCCATTATTATTTTCTAAATTCTTCAAGATCTGTCAAGTTGGTTGTTGATCATTGCTAGACAACCATTTTCAGGTCTTGTTATAGATTTTCAATCTGATTTAATCCTAAACTGTAACTCGGACACTCAGGAACATTCACTGGTCTTCTCGGTTAACAACTCCAGTGTAGATTTGGCCTCGTGTTTTAGGTTATTGTCCTGCTGAAAGGTCCTCCCATCTTTATCTCTTGTAACCTCTCTCCCTCTATTGGGGCAGCAGAGTAGCCTAGTGGTTAGAGCGGTAATAACCGGAAGGTTGCAAGTTCAAACCCCCGAGCTGACAAGGTACAAATCTGTCGTTCTACCCCTGAACAAGGCAGTTAACCCACTGTTCCTAGACCAGTTAACCCACTGTTCCTAGACCAGTTAACCCACTGTTCCTAGACCAGTTAACCCACTGTTCCTAGACCAGTTAACCCACTGTTCCTAGACCAGTTAACCCACTGTTCGTAGACCAGTTAACCCACTGTTCGTAGACCAGTTAACCCACTGTTCCTATACCAGTTAACCCACTGTTCCTAGACCAGTTAACCCACTGTTCCTAGACCAGTTAACCCACTGTTCCTAAGCCATCATTGAAAATAAGAATTTGTTCTTAACTGACTTGCCTGGTTAAATAAAGGTCAAATTTACATTTACATTTAAGTCATTTAGCAGACGCTCTTATCCAGAGCGACTTACAAATTGGTGCATTCACCTTATGACATCCAAATAAAACATGTTTTTTTTAGCCGACATTGGTGATTGGACTGAGTGGGATGTGAACACAGACAGCATGCAGCTACCACATTTAGCCATGGGTGATTCATTCATCATTACATCGCCAATTAAAATAAAGTGAATGATCTGTGTTTCATATTCTTGTTTGTTTGTTGTAAGGAGGTCCGTTCCGTTAATATGAATAGTACTGACGACTGTATTATACTCCTATGAATAGTACTGATGACTGTATTATACTCCTATATGAATAGTACTGACGACTGTATTATACTCCTATATGAATAGTACTGATGACTGTATTATACTCCTATATGAATAGTACTGACGACTGTATTATACTCCTATATGAATAGTATGAATGATGACTGTATTATACTCCTATATGAATACTGATGACATTATACTCTATATGAATAGTACTGACTGTATTATACTCCTATATGAATAGTACTGATGACTGTATTATACTCTATATGAATAGTACTGATGACTGTATTATACTCCTATATGAATAGTACTGATGACTGTATTATACTCCTATATGAATAGTACTGATGACTGTATTATACTCCTATATGAATAGTACTGACGACTGTATTATACTCCTATATGAATAGTACTGATGACTGTATTATACTCCTATATGAATAGTACTGATGACTGTATTATACTCCTATATGAATAGTACTGATGACTGTATTATAATCCTATATGAATAGTACTGATGACTGTATTATACTCCTATATGAATAGTACTGATGACTGTATTATACTCCTATATGAATAGTACTGATGACTGTATTATACTCCTATATGAATAGTACTGATGACTGTATTATACTCCTATATGAATAGTACTGATGACTGTATTATAATCCTATATGAATAGTACTGATGACTGTATTATACTCCTATATGAATAGTACTGATGACTGTATTATACTCCTATATGAATAGTACTGATGACTGTATTATACTCCTATATATGAATACTGTATTATACTCCTATGACTGTATTATACTCCTATATGAATAGTACTGATGACTGTATTATACTCCTATATGAATAGTACTGATGACTGTATTATACTCCTATATGAATAGTACTGATGACTGTATTATACTCCTATATGAATAGTACTGATGACTGTATTATACTCCTATATGAATAGTACTGATGACTGTATTATACTCCTATATGAATAGTACTGATGACTGTATTATAATCCTATATGAATAGTACTGATGACTGTATTATACTCCTATATGAATAGTACTGATGACTGTATTATACTCCTATATGAATAGTACTGATGACTGTATTATACTCCTATATGAATAGTACTGATGACTGTATTAGATAGACAGCAGCATTCGCACAAAACTGAAAACGCGAACCACCGCATTTAAGCAAACTAATGTAGCTAGATAGCTAGCTACTGTTGCTAAGAGACGAGAGAGTGGCCAGGTTTCAGTTTTGCATCACAGTTCGGTACATAGAACAGATAGATCTCCAATGAGGACATGTTGCATTTTTCACTTTGAATGAGACTGTATGATCTATAATCCTAATTCTGTCCATCTTTTCTGTTTCTCCTTCAACAATAATGAAATATTAGCCTGTTAGCACCCATGTAATTATTTAGCGTTCCTTCATAATTTGCTGTAAAAGACAGCAGACAAAATATTGCTTTTAATTACATCAACACAATTTCCGGATATTCAAACGGAAAAGCACTTCCGATATGTAATCAACTTAGTGGAATTTCTTACATGACTTCTTAGAGAATACCTATGGGAGAATGCAACATTTCTATACATCCTTCCAGCAAGAAAACTAGGGAGCGGATCACAGCGCCATCTGCTGACCAGTTAGGGGATTTAGTTCTCAACCGGTGTGCCAAATTTCATTCATTCATTCATTCATCCCTCACTTTAACATGGCATTGCTGGCTCAAAACCCACTACAGACGAGACGATCGTACCATGCACCACATACAGTGAATATTCTGATGATTGCAATTCAGTGGAGGCTGGTGAGGGGAGGACGGATCATAGTAATGGCTGGAATGGAATTCATGGAATGGAATCAAACACAGAGTTTCAGAGTGGTTGATGCCAGTCCATTCACTCCATTCCAGCCATTATTATGAGCCTTCTTCCCCTCAACAGCCTCCACTGTTAAAACGTCAAATGTTGTATGATGATAGATGTGTTTTTATGGCACTCGAGCATCTTTCGGTAACTTAAAACGCAATAGAAAACCCACGTCGTGTTATTATCTTTGTTCACGCCGTTGAGCTTTGTACCTAACTGAACTTAATATGCCCTCGTTTTAACACAGCCAGATCAGACACAGTTAGGTGAGCGTGGGGTTAGCTTTACTTACGATGAGAACAACATCAAGAGAAGAAAGAAATCCCAGATAATCAATTAGGATTTGACTACTCTTTGTGATTCAATTAATCCACAAAGGCCCAACAGCTCATTGGAGCTAAGCCTCAAGCATTGATATCATGTGCCCGTGCTTCCTCTGGCTGCGGATGGTACTCTGGGACTGCATCCCAAATAGCCCCCCCCATTCCTTAAAAAAGTGCACTACTATCATGTGCCTGCACTCTCCTCTGGCTCTCACTCTGGGACTGCATCCCAACGGTATCCTATTCCCTTTATAGTGCACTATACAGGAAATACGTTGCCATCTGGGACTCATCTCATGCCTCCTCCCCTCTAACACTCTGGCAGTCCCTACAAGAGCGAGAGCAGAAAGAGCAGCTCACTAGCCTATAGTTGGTCTGGCATATGTTAACATAATCCCCCGGGGGTATGTGACTTCACACATAAGGACACACTGACTGAAATCTAGGCAGATTTCACTTCTGTTGTAAAGAATGGGACACGTGACCTATGACTAGGATACAACAAGAAAAAACAGGGGACTCGATCCTCTCCTCCAACTGCATCTTCAGTTAGTCAGTGATGGGGAAGGAGAGGTGGGGAAGGAGAGGTGGGGAAGGAGAGGTGGGGAAGGTGTGATGGGGAAGGAGAGGTGGGGAAGGAGAGGTGGGGAAGGAGAGGTGGGGAAGGAGAGGTGGGGAAAGTGTGATGGGGAAGGAGAGGTGGGGAAGGAGAGGTGGGGAAGGAGAGGTGGGGAAGGTGTGATGGGGAAGGAGAGGTGGGGAAGGTGTGATGGGGAAGGAGAGGTGGGGAAGGTGTGATGGGGAAGGAGAAGTGGGGGAAGGTGTGATGGGGAAGGAGAGGTGGGGAAGGTGTGATGGGGGAAGGAGAGGTGGGGAAGGAGAGGTGGGGAAGGTGTGATGGGGAAGGAGAGGTGGGGAAGGAGAGGTGGGGAAGGAGAGATGGGGAAGGTGTGATGGGGAAGGAGAGGTGGGGAAGGAGGTGGGGAAGGAGAGGTGGGGAAGGTGTGATGGGGAAGGAGAGGTGGGGAAGGTGTGATGGGGAAGGAGAGGTGGGGAAGGTGTGATGGGGAAGGAGAAGTGGGAAGGTGTGATGGGGAAGGAGAGGTGGGGAAGGTGTGATGGGGAAGGAGAGGTGGGGAAGGAGAGGTGGGGGGAAGGAGAGGTGGGGAAGGTGTGATGGGGAAGGAGAGGTGGGGAAGGAGAGGTGGGGGAAGGTGTGATGGGGAAGGAAAGGTGGGGAAGGAGAGGTGGGGAAGGAGAGGTGGGGAAGGGTGATGGGGGAAGGAGGTGGGGAAGGAGAGGTGGGGAAGGAGAGGTGGGGAAGGTGTGATGGGGAAGGTGTGATGGGGAAGGAGAGGTGGGGAAGGAGAGGTGGGGAAGGTGTGATGGGGAAGGAGAGGTGGGGAAGGAGAGGTGGGGAAGGTGATGGGGAATGAGAGGTGGGGAAGGAGAGGTGGGGAAGGTGTGATGGGGAAGGAGAGGTGGGGAAGGAGAGGTGGGGAAGGTGTGATGGGGAAGGAGAGGTGGGGGAAGGAGAGATGGGGAAGGTGTGATGGGGAAGGAGAAGTGGGGAAGGTGTGATGGGGAAGGTGTGATGGGGAAGGAGAGGTGGGGAAGAGAGGTGGGGAAGGAGAGGTGGGGAAGGAGAAGTGGGGAAGGTGTGATGGGGAAGGAGAGGTGGGGGAAGGAGAGGTGGGGAAGGAGAAGTGGGGAAGGAGAGGTGGGGAAGGTGTGATGGGGAAGGGAGGTGGGGAAGAGAGGTGGGGAAGGAGAAGTGGGGAAGGTGTGATGGGAAGGAGAGGTGGGGAAGGAGGTGGGGAAGGAGGTGGGAAGGAGAGTGGGGAAGGAGAGGGGGGAAGAGAGGTGGGGAAGGAGAAGTGGAAGGAGAGGTGGGGAAGGAGAGGTGGGGAAGTAGAGGTGGGGAAGGAGTGATGGGGAAGGAGAGGTGGGGAAGATGTGATGGGGAAGGGGAGAGGTGGGGAAGGAGAGGTGGGGAAGGAGTGATGGGGAAGGAGAGGTGGGGAAGATGATGGGGAAGGAGAGGTGGGGAAGATGTGATGGGGGAAGGAGTGATGGGGAAGGAGAGGTGGGGAAGAGGTGGGGAAGGTGTGATGGGGAAGGAGGTGGGGAAGGAGAGGTGGGGAAGATGTGATGGGGAAGGAGTGATGGGGAAAGTGTGATGGGAAGGAGAGGTGGGGAAGGAGGTGGGGAAGGTGATGGTGTTATGGGGAAGGTGTGATGGGTGGTGGGGAAGGTGTGGTGGGGAAGGATGACGGGGAAGGTGCATGGTGTGGTGGGGAAGGAGAGGTGGGGAAGGAGGTGGGGAAGTTGGATGTGTGGTGGGGAAGGAGAGGTGGGGAAGGAGAGGTGGGGAAGGTGTGATGGTGTGGTGGGGAAGGAGAGGTGGGGAAGGAGAGGTGGGGAAGGTGTGATGGTGTGGTGGGGAAGGAGAGGGGGGGAAGGAGAGGTGGGGAAGGAGAGGTGGGAAGGTGTGATGGTGTGATGGTGAAGGATGGACAACTGAGACAGAGCCTGGGCTCGATCCCAGAGTCTCTGGTGGCACAGCTAGCACTGCGATGCAGTGCCTTAGGGAGGCCCTCTGTTCCTTATCTTGATACATTTCTCTGATTGGTCTTTTGTTCTGTCAAGTGACAGTACAAGAAAATATGAACGAAAATATGAAACGAAAATATGAAACGAAAATATGAAACGAAAATATGAAACGAAAATATGAAATGAAAATATGACATTAGAATATGAAATGAAAATATGAAATGCAAATATAATAATTGAAAATATCTGAATTAATGTGACTTGTGACTTTGAGTGTTGTACCTGTAATCACGGGCCGATCAGAAGGAAGGAGGCCCGTCGTTTTATCACAGCCAATCAGAATGCTAAGGAGGAAGTGACTCACCCTTTGTTGTCATATATTGGCTTCTCATTGGTCAACGTCCCAAAGATTGTGGGCTGAAAGGGGAAAAAACATCTGATTTACATTCAGTTGAATGGACCAAATATCAATTAGCTGCGTTTCAAGTGGTTCGTATCACTGTACCCATAATGATGCTGTTTTATCAACCACCTGAAAATCAAATCAAAAGGAGAAAACTCTTCACATACAGGGGGCAAAAAAATATTTAGTCAGCCACCAATTGTGCAAGTTCTCCCACTTAAAAGATGAGAGAGGCCTGTAATTTTTTCATCATCGGTACACTTCAACTATGGCAGACAAAATGAGAAAAAAAAATCCAGAAAATCACATTGTAGGATTTTAATTAATTTATTTGCAAATTATGGTGGAAAATAAGTAATAAGAATTATATATATATAACAGTATATCTGACTGAGCCCAGACCTGAATGCGTACCATTCAGTCCTCTTGCAGTGAGTGGCTGGTTAGGCTATATATACAGTATATTTAAATGATGGTGCCCCACTGTAGTTTAAAAGAGCCTTTAATATGATGCCATGTTCAATAGACAACATCTTTAAAAGTCTAATGTGTTTTTACGTGGCCTTCGTCAGGGACTACGGAGAAAGAAAGAAGAAACTCTCAGACATCTCCTCCGTGCGAAGAAGAAAGGTGTTTATGTTTCTGTGCTCATTGCTATTCTAGGCCAGGCTGCGTGCCAACACAGTTCATTATATGCTTGGTTAGGTGTTCTATGCTTGGTTAGGTGTTCTATGCTTGGTTAGGTGTTCTATGATTGGTTAGGTGTTCTATGCTTGGTTAGGTGTTCTATGCTTGGTTAGGTGTTCTATGCTTGGTTAGGTGTTCTATGCTTGGTTAGGTGTTCTATGCTTGGTTAGGTGTTATATGATTGGTTAGGTGTTCTATGCTTGGTTAGGTGTTCTATGCTTGGTTAGGTGTTCTATGCTTGGTCATCTTAATCCAGTTGTCTGTCTCTGCATCCGTACGAGGACTACCCATGGAGACGGAATGTATTATGTTGTACTATCTGACCCTTGGAGTTTAACTTTGGGATTGAAGTCCCAGCCACTTGGTGGGTGGGAACCTATTACCTATATATAGTGCACTAATTTAGACCAGGACCTACAGGAATAGGGTGCACTAATCCTAGACCAGGGTCTATAGGGAATAGGGTGCACTAATTTAGACCAGGGCCTATAGGGAATAGGGTGCACTACTTTAGACCAGGATCTATAGGAATAGGGGCACTACTTTAGACCAGGATCTATAGGGAATAGGGTGCACTACTTTAGACCAGGGCCTATAGGGAATAGCGTGCACTAATTTAGACCAGGACCTATAGGGAATAGGGTGCACTACTTTAGACCAGGATCTATAGGGAATAGGGTGCACTAATTCTAGACCAGGCCTATAGGGAATAGGGTGCACTAATTTAGACCACGGTGTCATGTTTTGTCATTGATTATCATGTCTTGTCTCTGTGCTTCCCTTCTATTTGTTTCCTCTGCTGGTCTTATTAGGTTCTTTCCTCTTTCCATCCCTCTCTCTCCCTCCCTCTCTCCCTCTCTCGCTCTCTCTCTCTATCGTTCCGTTCCTGCTCCCAGCTGTTCCTCATTCTCCCAACTACCTCATTTACTCTTTTCACACCTGTTCCCTATTTGCCCTCTGATTAGAGTCCCTATTTCTCCCTCTGTTTTCCGCTTCTGTCCTTTGTCGGATCCTTGTTTGATGTTCGCAGTTCTGTGTCCTTGTTCCGCCCTGTCGTGTTTTTACCTTCTTCAGATGCTGCGTGTGAGCAGGTGTCTATGTCAGCTACGGCCTGTGCCTTCCGAGGCGACCTGCAGTCTGTGGTCGCGTCTCATTCAGTCGTTCCTCTCTACTGACGAGAGGATTTCAGTTTTCCTGTTTTTGCATTTACCTAGATAATATCCAGGATTATCGTTTAAAACTGGAATAAAGACTCTGTTTCCGTTAAGTCGCTTTTGGGTCCTCATTCACCTGCATAACACACGGTCTATAGGGAATAGGGTGCACTACTTTAGACCAGGATCTATAGGGAATAGGGTGCACTACTTTAGACCAGGGTCTATAGGAATAGGGTGCACTCCTTTAGACCAGGGTCTATGGGAATAGGGTGCACAAATCCTTAACCAGGGTCTGAGTAGGGAATAGGTGCACAACTTTAGACCAGGGCCTATAGGGAATAGGGTGCACTAATTTAGACCAGGGTCTATAGGGAATAGGGTGCACTAATTTAGACCAGGGTCTATAGGGAATAGGGTGCACTACTTTAGACCAGGTCTATAGAATAGGGTGCACTAATTTAGAACTAGGTCTATAGGGAATAGGGTGCACAACTTTAGACCAGGGTCTATAGAATAGAAGGCACAACTTTAGACCAGGGTCTATAGGGAATAGGGTAAAATCAATGAATTCAGGTCTATAGGAAGCTAGGGTGCACAACCTAGACCAGGCTCCCGAGAGGGAATAGTGCACAACTTAGACCAGGGTCTATAGGGAATAGGGTGCAATTAATTTAGACCAGGGTCTATAGGGAATAGAAGGTACAACTTTAGACCAGGGTCTATAGGGAATAGGGTACAACTTAGACCAGGGTCTATAGGGAATAGGGTGCACTAATTTAGACCAGGGCCTATAGGGAATAGGGTGCAATTAATTTAGACCAGGCCTATAGGGAATAGGTGCACCACTTCAGACCAGGGTCTATAGGAATAGGGTGCACTAATTTAGACCAGGGTCTATAGGGTGGAATAGGGAATAGGGCACTAATTTAGACCAGGACCTAGGGAATAGGGTGCACTACTTTAGACCAGGGTCTATAGGGAATCAGACCAGGGTGCACTACTTTGAACCAGGGTCTATAGGGGAATATGGGTGCACTAATTGAACCAGGGCCTATAGGGAATAGGGTGCACTACTTTAGACCAGGCCTATAGGGAATAGGTGCACTAATTTAGACCAGGGTCTATAGGGAATAGGGTGCACTACTTTAGACCAGGGCCTATGGAACTATGGTAAAACATAGGAATAGGTGCACTAATCAGACCAGGACCTATAGGGAATAGGGTGAACTACTGGGAATTGTATTCATAGAAATAGGGTGCACTACTTTAGACCAGGTCTATAGTAATAGGTACTAATTTAGACCAGGGCTCATAGGGAAAAAGGGTGCACTACTTTAGACCAGGCCCTATAGGGAATGGGTGCACTAATTTAATTCAGGGTCTAGGAACAGGGGTACCACTATAGACCAGGGCCTATGGAACTATGGTAAAACATAGTGTACTAATATCAGGGTCTAGAATAGGGAAATTACGACCAGGCCTATAGGGAAAAGGGTGAACTGTTTCAGACCAGGTCATAGGGAATAGGTGCACTAATTTAGACCAGCCTATAGGAATAGGGAAAATCAATGCCCAGACCAGGGCCTAGGGAATAGGGTGCACTAATTCTAGACCAGGACCTATAGGGAATAGGGTGCACTACTTTAGACCAGGTCTATAGGGAATAAAGTGCACTACTTTAGAGAATTGGTGGACCAGGGTGCACTACTTAGACCAGGAAATAGGCACATAATTTAGACCAGGGCCTATAGGGAATAGGGTGCACTACTTTAGACCAGGCCTATAGGAATAGGGTGCACTAATTTAGACCAGGCCCTATAGGGAATAGGGTGCACTAATTTAATCAGGGCCTATAGGAATAGGGTGCACTACTAGACCAGGGTCTATAGAATAGGGAGGCACTACTAGACCAGGTCTATAGGGAATAGTGCATCACTCTAGACCAGGGCCCAGGGAATAGGGTGCAATTACTGCAATCAGGCCTATAGGGAATAGGGTGCACTAATTTAGACCAGGGTCTAAATAGGGAATAGGGTGCACTACTTTAGACCAGGGTGTTTATCACCCAGTGGTCTGTACTGGTCTGGAGCTCATGACCCTCTAAAGCAGTAAAGCATCACCCAGTGGTCTGTACTGGTCTGGAGCTCATGGCTCTCCTAGCAGTGTTTATCACCAGTGGTTCAGGCTGGTCTGGAGCTCATGACCCTCTAAAGCAGTGTTAATGTCACCCAGTGGTCTGTACTGGTCTGGAGCTCATGACCTCTAGCAGTGTTTATCACTCCAGTGGTCTGTACTGGTCTGAGCCCATGACCCCTAAAGCAGTGTTTATCACCCAGTGGTCTGTACTGGTCTGGAGCCTCATGACCCCCCCAGCAGTGTTTATCACCCAGTGGTCTGTACTCGGTCTGGAGCTCATGACCCCTCTAAAGCAGTGTTTATCACCCAGTGGTCTGTACTGGTCTGGAGTCTGACCCTAAAGCAGTGCTCACTGGTCTGACCATGACTCTCTAAAGCAGTGTTTATCACTCCAGTGGTCTGTACTGGTCTGGAGCTCATGATGATCACCCAGTGGTCTGTCTGGAGCCTCTAAAGCAGTGTTTATCATCCAGTGGTCTGTACTGGTCTGGAGCTCATGACCCCTCTAAAGCAGTAAGTGCTTATCCCCCAGTGGTCTGTATTGTGTATGCTCCTATCCACAGGGGGTACTTGAGAAGATTTGCGAGTCCAGAGTCCTCATGATAAGTTGCCATTGAAGGGGTGGGCGACATGGGAACCAATGCCCAATAGCAGTAACATCTCTGACCTTGCTAGTTAATGGCCAGGGAGCATACAGCCAGTCCTCGCCGCTCCCATTTGACAGACTTATTAGTAATGAATACGCTGAGACGAGGCCAAGTCCTATAAAATATTTATGGGGCTGTACTGGATTTAAACAGGACTCAGCAGAAAGCATGGGGATGTGTTCGCTATGGCTCTTGGGTAAAAGTAAAAGGCACTCGATCAGAAAGATGGGTAAACGTTTGGTGCGTAACCTGATGCTAAACGGTCGTTTTGATTTCGTTCTTAGTATCGGACGGTTTTGCCCTGATGAAAGGTGTCGTTACAAAGTTATATCTAAATACCTAACGTGGACTGGATCAATACAAAAACATTTAGACTGTGTCCCTTGTGTTCACTAACCAGAACACACTGCACTTAAATCAATCGCTTGGGGGCGGCACAGATGATCATTACCTTAATTACAGTCGCTACAGAAACCGCTGCAGCACAGTGAATGGCCATGTGTCCTCTTGAACTGCCTGTGACCTCTCTCAGTGTGCCTTGTTGTTGTTAACAAACAAAACGGCAACCTCTGCCCTTTCACCTTTCTTCTCCCTGACCTTAAGTAATTAGGGTTATTAGCCCTGAGGCATTGTCTTTTTGTTTTTTTGTTCAAATGTCAATAAAGTTTTGGTTTTGGTGTTTAAAAACCACAAACTCATTCCATTTGGTGATTGGACCTAATTGTCTTTCCCTCAGACGGACGCCTGGAGGACGTGGCCACCGGGAGGACACCGAAGAAAAATGATACTAACCCATGATGGAATCAGACAACTGATAACACAGAGACCAGACACCCAGACAACTGATAACACAGAGACCAGCCACCCAGACAACTGATAACACAGAGACCAGCCACCCAGACAACTGATAACACAGAGACCAGCCACGCAGACAACTGATAACACAGAGACCAGCCACCCAGACAACTGATAACACAGAGACCAGCCACCCAGACAACTGATAACACAGAGACCAGCCACCCAGACAACTGATGAAACAGAGACCAGCCACCCAGACAACTGATAACACAGAGACCAGCCACCCAGACAACTGATAACACAGAGACCAGACACCCAGAAAACTGCTCTGGATAAGAGCGTCTGCTAAATGACTTAAATGTAAATGTAAATGATAACACAGAGACCAGCCACCCAGACAACTGATAAAACAGAGCAGTATTTATGTCTGTAATAATGCCCTATAGCCCTCTAGCCAATCCTTCTGATTGGCTGGACTGCTGGCTCACCAGTGGGTGTTTACCGGTTCTTCTGGACTGCTCTACTCTTGAACATGTCCTGTGTATGAAAGGTGACTGTTCTGCAACGGGGAGACTAGCAGCAGAGAAACTGCAGAGTTTACAAAAACAAAAATATGTTTACCGTAAAGTCAGAAATGTTACCTACCCGCTGCTTGGAGGCGTGCCTCAGGCCTAGATGGGGCTGACTTCGAGACTGTGGGGAAGAGAGGAGAGAGAGAGAGACAGGAGAGAGAGAGAGA
>NC_060176.1:81650518-81740518 GCF_021184085.1 Oncorhynchus gorbuscha
TAAATTATGAGTTGTAAAGAATGAATGGTATTGAAGATAATAAATTATTTTTTATTTTAATTTTTTTTTTAAAGGCTGTAATTAGGTTTCTCGTTCCGTTTGTTGTTTTTGTATTGAGTTATTTCATGTATCGTTCCGTTTTCATTCATTAAAGATCACGAGTAACAAACACGCTGCATTTCGGTCCGAATCTCTTCCTTCAACAGACGAACGCCGTTACAAGAAAATTATATAATTTACACTGCTGGTTCTCTTGCTTTTCACGAGAGTGATGCCATGTTAGCTTGTTGTTGTCATCCAGTCGCAAGTCAACAAACCAGCACTAGACCACAGTCCGAGTTACAGCCTCCCTGTTCCAAGTTATGAAGAGATATCTAGGCTAATCAATGGAAGACGTAGAATTAAAATGACAGAACTAAATGAGGAGGACAGGCTACAACACCAAGGAGCCATCAGGAAGACTGCTACTTATTCATCTGAACGGAGTTATTTACTGTAGGAACTAAATGAGAAGGACAGGCTACAACACCAAGGAGCCATCAGGAAGACTGCTACTTATTCATCTGAACGGAGTTATTCACTGTAGGATTCGGGACGCGGAGAAAACGCACAGTTGAAGTTAATGTCGTCTCAATTAGCCTAGCTAACGTTAGCTGGCTAGCCACTCTCGGTTTGATGCAGTCAAGACAGGAGGGACCATGTACACTGAACAAAAATATAAAACGCAAACATGTAAAGTGTTGGTCCCATGTTTCATGAGCTGAAATAAAAGATCTCAGAAATGTTTCATACTCATAAAAAAATAATTTCTCTCAAATGTTGTGCACACATTTGTTTTACATCGCTGTCAGTGAGCTTTTCTCCTTTGCCAAGATAATCCATCCAGCTAACAAGTGTTGCATATCAAGAAGCACGATCATTACACAAGTGCACCTTGTGCCGGGGACAATAAAAGGCTACTCTAAAATGTGCAGTTTGGTCACACAACACAACGCCACATATTTCTCAAGTTTTGAAGGGTTGTGCAAATTGGCATGCTGTGACTGCAGGAATTTCCACCAGAGCGGTTGCCAGATAATTTATTGTTAATTTCTCTACCATAGGTCACCTAATTTGAGAGAATTTGGCAGTACGTCCAACCGGCCTCACAACAGCAGACCACGGGTAAGTATGCAACACCAGCCCAGGAAGTCCACAACCGGCTTCTTCACCTGCAGGATAGTCTGACACCAGCCACCCAGACAGATGATGGGTTTTACACAACAGCATCCCAGTACAGCTCTGGATAATAAAGTATAACTATTTTAAATCAATATCCTCCTACTAAAAAGTTACAGTATTGTGGCATTAGGTATTTGTAAAAAAAAAAATATATATATATATTTATACTAGTACACACACTGAGAATACACATATATATATATTTATATAAAAATGCTTTATGATGATCGGAACCTGTTAGTGGTAGTTTTATGATAACATTTAAATCACAGTGCTGTTATGAAAAAAATTGTTTTTCAGGTTGGGGATTTTCATTTAAAATGTTAAGAATCCCAATTTAATTTAGAAGTTTTAACTTTTAAAACATTCACACCCCTATTTTACACAGTGATGGGAGTGTTTCAACACAGTGATGACATTGCGTTTCCACCCAGCCCATCCTGGCCTATAACAGGGTGTGTGAGTAACAGGGTGTGTGAGTGTGTGTGTGTGTGTGTGTGTGTGTGTGTGTGTGTGTGTGTGTGTGTGTGTGTGTGTGTGTGTGTGTGTGTGTGTGTGTGTGTGTGTCCACCCTAACCCAGATCTGCATGTGACTCAACTCCGATGGGGGAAAGGTCATATGTATCTGTCCTGTGGCTATACTGAAAAATGCCTGACTGTTTATCAGTGTGTGTGTATATATATATATATATATATATATATATATATATATATATATATATATATATATATGTGTGTGTGTGTGTGTGTGTGTGTGTGTGTGTGTGTGTGTGTGTGTGTGTGTGTGTGTGTGTGTGTGTGTGTGTGTGTGTGTGTGTGTGTGTGTGTGTGTGTAAATCATTTTACTATTTTAATACTATCATACATTTTCTGATATCTGGATATTTTAAATAAGTTGTGATTTAAAAAAAACTTACATTGTGTAACCTGAGCTGAGCCCTATTTCTGCCACCGGTGAGGAGACAGTGTGAGAGACGGGTGGTGTGGGGGGGGAGCAAGCGGATGGAGGGAGAGAGATTCAACTGGGCTACAGCCAAGATTCGGTAAGTTATAGCAGCCCAAAAAATGTATCATCAACTCAAGACAGTGGCGGTCTTGGATGGAGTAGCCTACAGAAGCTAGCTAGCTAGGCTAACGTTACATGTGGCGGTCTTGAATGGAGTAGCCTACAGAAGCTAGCTAGCTAGCTAGGCTAACGTTACATGTGGCGGTCTTGAATGGAGTAGCCTACAGAAGCTAGCTAGGCTAACGTTACATACTATACTTTCTCCCCCCAAACAGATTCATGTTAAAAAACAGCCTACCTGTTGGTTGCTCGTTGTAGCATACTCCTTCATTATTTCACTTTTAATTATGTGATTTGATTTTCATCTGTATTAGTGAACTCCTGCTACACATGACGCCTCTGACTGTGAAGTTAGTCACTTTGATTGGCCAACATACTGTAAACAACAAGCTACATGCTTCATGGTACCGGTCTGTTTTTAAATTGGGGCACGAGTCATTAAAAATTATATTGAAAAGTTTGTTTTTATTTAAATGAATAATTTGAAATGTCATGATATTTCCTTGTATAACAATGTCACATGGATATTTTATGGATATATTTACTTTTTCGAAAAAGTATGTCTGTGTTCAAATATGCCTACATTTACAGGCCTACCGGTGCCAGCAAAACATCCCCCAGAACCACAGCCACCAGCCGGTACCGTTGACACCAAGCAGGATGGATCCATGGACTCATGCTGCTTACGCCAAATCCTGACTCGGCCATCGGCGTGACGCAACAGGAACTGGGATTCGTCAGACCAGGCCATGTTTTTGCTCTCTTCAATGGTCCAGTGTTGATGATGTCGTGCCGACTGGAGCAGCTTCTTCTTGTTTTTAGCTGATAGGAGAGGAACCCCGGTGTGGTCTTCTGCTGCAATAGCCAATCAGTGACGAGGACCGACAAGTTGTGCGTCCCGAGATGCCGTTATTCACCTGTTAGCTTGCACCCAGCTTCCCATTCTCCCGATCATCTCCTCGCCCACAGGACTGATCTCTCATCATCGAACGATCTCTCATCATCGAGCTGTTTTTTGCCGATCTCCCACAGGACTGCCAGGATCTCTCATCATCGAGCTGTTTTTGCCGATCTCTCATCATCGAACTGTTTTTCGCCCACAGGACTGCCGATCTCTCATCATCGAGCTGTTTTTCGCCCACAGGACTGCCGATCTCTCATCATCGAGCTGTTTTTCGCCCACAGGACTGCCGATCTCTCATCATCGAGCTGTTTTTCGCCCACAGGACTGCCGATCTCTCATCATCGAGCTGTTTTTCGCCCACAGGACTGCTGCTGACTGGATGGTTTTTGTTTGTCGCATCATTCTGGTAAAACCCTAGACACTGTCGTGCGTGAAAAGCCTAGGAGGGCTGCCGTTTCTTACATACTGGATCTGGCACGCCTGGCATCGACGATCATACCACCCTCAAAGTCGTTTAGGTCACTAGCTTTGTCCATTCTAACGTTCAAATCGATCAGTAACTGAATGCCTCGATGCCTGTCTGCCTGCTTTATATGGCCACGTGACTCACTGTCTGTAGGAGCCATCCATTTTGGTGAACGAGGGTGATGTACCTAATAAACTGGCCACTGGGTGTATAATATAATACAATATACAGTAAATGTACCTTAATGAGTGGTGTTCTGCCAAAGAAGAAACCAAACAGGTAGGCCATGATGTCATTGCAGATCACTATGGAGACAGGGACGAGGAACCTGGAAAACAACATTCAAACACATGTCAACTCTAACCTAACAGAAAAACAACATTCAAACACATGTCAACTCTAACCAAACAGAAAAACAACATTCAAACACATGTCAACTCTAACCTAACAGAAAAACAACATTCAAACACATGTCAACTCTAACCTAACAGAAAAACAACATTCAAACACATGTCAACTCTAACCTAACAGAAAAACAACATTCAAACACATGTCAACTCTAACCTAACAGAAAAACACATGTCAACTCTAACCTAACATTACCTTTACATTTGACCAACGAGCATCTTAACCTTACAGAAAAATACAGTTTGAATACAACCTAGGAGGACCTTTACATTTGACCATAGAGCTGAGGGCTGACTACCTAGAGCTGAGGGCTGACTACCATAGAGCTATTTTTTTAACAAAATACAGTTTGAATACAGAGCCATGAGGAGGACCTCTGTATTTGACTACCATAGAGCTGAGGGCTGACTACCATAGAGCTGAGGGCTGACTACCATAGAGCTGAGGGCTGACTACCATAGAGCTGAGGGCTGACTACCATAGGGCTGACTACCATAGGGCTGAGGGCTGACTACCATAGGGCTGAGGGCTGACTACCATGAGCTGAGGGCTGACTACCATAGAGCTGAGGGCTGACTACCATAGAGCTGAGGGCTGACTACCATAGAGCCGAGGGCTGACTACCATAGAGCCGAGGGCTGACTACCATAGAGCCGAGGGCTGACTACCATAGAGCCGAGGGCTGACTACCATAGAGCTGAGGGCTGACTACCATAGAGCTGAGGGCTGACTACCATGAGCTGAGGGTTGACTACCATAGGGTTGACTACCATAGAGCTGAGGGCTGACTACCATAGAGCTGAGGGCTGGCTACCATAGAGCTGAGGGCTGACTACCATAGAGCTGAGGGCTGACTACCATAGAGCTGAGGGCTGACTACCATAGAGCTGAGGGCTGACTACCATAGAGCTGAGGGCTGACTACCATGAGCTGAGGGCTGACTACCATAGAGCTGAGGGCTGACTACCATAGAGCTGAGGGCTGACTACCATGAGCTGAGGGCTGACTACCATAGAGCTGAGGGCTGACTACCATAGAGCTGAGGGCTGACTACCATGAGCTGAGGGCTGACTACCATAGGTTGACTACCATAGAGCTGAGGGCTGACTACCATAGGGCTGACTACCATAGAGCTGAGGGCTGACTACCATAGAGCTGAGGGCTGACTACCATAGAGCTGAGGGCTGACTACCATAGAGCCGAGGGCTGACTACCATAGGCTGACTACCAGCTGAGGGCTGACTACCATAGAGCTGAGGGCTGACTACCATAGAGCTGAGGGCTGACTACCATAGGGCTGACTACCATAGAGCTGAGGGCTGACTACCATAGAGCTAGAGTGCTGACTACCATAGAGCTGAGGGCTGACTACCATAGAGCTGAGGGCTGACTACCATAGAGCTGAGGGCTGACTACCATAGAGCTGAGGGCTGACTACCATAGGGCTGAGGGTTGACTACCATAGGGTTGACTACCATAGGGCTGAGGGCTGACTACCATAGAGCTGACTACCATAGAGCTGAGGGCTGACTACCATAGGGCTGAGGGCTGACTACCATAGGGTTGACTACCATAGGGCTCATGCTGACTACCATAGGGCTGACTACCATAGGGCTGAGGGCTGACTACCATAGGGCTGAGGGCTGACTACCATAGGGCTGAGGGCTGACTACCATAGGGCTCAGGGCTGACTACCATAGGGCTAACTACCATAGGGCTCAGATGGTAAAATCAGACTACTACAGTATCAGAGAATCCGACTACTACAGTATTAGTGAAGAGGAGAGAAGGGACAGGTTTCTGGGCGTGTTGTGTTTGCTGTGTGTGTCTCTTACCAGATCATTCCTTCAAACAGGTTCTGGATGACCAAGTGAGACTGAGTCACCACTATCAGTAGGGTAACATGGGTCCACGCAAACTGCAGGGGTAAACCACACACACAGTTAGCCATGGGGAATGTAGCCTGACCACTCACAATAACAATGTTGGTAGGTAGAATGCAGATAGGCAGACAGGCTATAGAAATACAGTATCTAGATACAGAAAAACAGCATCTAGATAGGCAGGCTATAGAAATACAGTACATAGATAGGCAGGCAAAAGATACAGGAAAAACAGCATCTAGATAGGCAGGCTATAGAAATACAGTACATAGATAGGCAGGCAAAAGATACAGAAAATCAGCATCTAGATAGGCAGGCTATAGAAATAGAGTATATAGATAGGCTGGCAATATAGATATAGAAATACAGCATCTAGACAGGCAGGCAATAGATATAGAAATACAGCATCTAGACAGGCATGCAATAGATATAGAAATACAGTATCAAGATCGACAAGGCTGAGTCATTCCAAACCACTACACCCACTGATATCTATGGTAGGCTAATACAACGCACACTAGTGTGTGTGTGTGTGTGTGTGTGTGTCATGCTGGCGAGTCTGAAACATCATCCCATGTAGTGCACCTACTGTTTAGTCCAGAGAGAGAGAGAGTTGTCAAATGTATTTATCATTTCACTATGTAGTGCTCTACTTTCCACTCAAAGGTCAAAAACAGTGGTCAAGGTCAACAGTGGTGCGATACATAGGGAGTAGGGTTCCATTTGAACCGTAGTCTGCTGTATAGTAGGGTTCCCCAATAGGAGGGAGCTGTGTATTAGGGTTCCCCAATAGGAGGGAGCTGTGTATTAGGGTTCCCCAATAGGAGGGAGCTGTGTAGTAGGGTTCCCCAATAGGAGGGAGCTGTGTATTAGGGTTCCCCAATAGGAGGGAGCTGTATAGTAGGGTTCCCCAATAGGAGGGAGCTGTATAGTAGGGTTCCCCAATAGGAGGGAGCTGTGTAGTAGGGTTCCCCAATAGGAGGGAGCTGTATAGTAGGGTTCCCCAATAGGAGGGAGCTGTGTATTAGGGTTCCCCAATAGGAGGGAGCTGTATAGTAGGGTTCCCCAATAGGAGGGAGCTGTGTAGTAGGGTTCCCCAATAGGAGGGAGCTGTGTAGTAGGGTTCCCCAATAGGAGGGAGCTGTGTAGTAGGGTTCCCCAATAGGAGGGAGCTGTATAGTAGGGTTCCCCAATAGGAGGGAGCTGTATAGTAGGGTTCCCCAATAGGAGGGAGCTGTATAATGGGGTTCCCCAATAGGAGGGAGCTGTATATTCCAGGTGACTACCTCACAAAGCTGGTTGAGAGAATGGCAAGAGTGTGCAAAGCTGTCATCAAGGCAAAGGGTGTCTACTTTGAAGAATCTCAAATCTCAAATATATTTTATTTGTTTAACACTTTTTTGGTTACTACATGATTCCATATATGTGTTATTTCACAGTTTGATGTCTTCACTATTATTTTACAACGTAGCAAATAGTAAAAAATAAAGACAAACCCTGGAATGAGGAGGTGATTCCAAACGTTTGACTGGTACAGTATATATTTATTTTATTATTTTCATTGTTGGATATTTAAAAAATAAAAGATATCACCAGGAAATCAACTCAAATTGATTTTAATTTAGGAAATATGATCCAAGTATTCCCAAACATAAAAGAGGTGATCGTATCCCGACGTTATAGAAGTTTGAAATTATTCTGTTTTTGTCAAAATACCCATTTGGTGATTCTTGCTGTCAATTTGCACTGTAGAAATTATTTAAAACCCATGTTCCAGCCACCCTGACCATCCGTGGCTGGACGTAGTTGGGGAACCCTGCTGTACGGTACGGCACGCAGAGTACCAGGATGTTAGTCAGTCAGTGGTATCCAGGGTTACGTGACTCATACACACCATGTAAAACTGCAGGCGGTAATGCTTCTTCACTAAACTCAGAACAAACATGCAGAAACCTGCGAAAAATCAAATAACATGCGGTCAGTTTCTCTGCAAAGGATGGTGGGAAAGAACATCATCTTCATCATCATTCCATACCCCCCCCCCAAAGGATGGTGGGAAAGAACATCATCATCATCATCATCATCATCATTCCATCATCATCATCATCATCATTCCCCCCCAAAGGATGGTGGGAAAGATCATCATCATCATCATCATTCATACCCCCCCAAAGGATGGTCATCATCATCATCATCATCATCATCATTCCATACCTCCCCCAAAGGATGGTGGGAAAGAACATAATCTTCATCATCATCATCATCATTCCATACCACCCCCCCCTTTAATCTGTTGCAGTGGGGTATCAATAGGGATGTGCATCTTTCTAGACAATTTGATATACGTATATAGATACATGGACTCCATTACCATACAGGAAACTAAGAGGTTTACATTTGAAAACAATTCAGTGAATCAATGAGAATCAAAATGTGGCATTTATTTATTGTAAAAAACACACATTTCTTTTCAAGTTCAAATCAGCTGCTGATGGGGAACTCACGGGCTGGATATGTCTGAGCTGACGTGTGTGTGAGCGTGTGTGTGTGTGTGTGTGTGTGTGTGTGTGTGTGTGAGTGTGTGTGTGTGAGAGAGAATGATGTACACTGCGTGCACATTTATTAGGCAAGTGAGTATTCTGATCTTATCATTGTTTCTATGCACATTTTCCAACTCCAAAACCATATGAACTTGAATGCTTATTGGGATCGAATCATTTTCAGGTGATATGCAATGTATTTGTGTATTGAGGGAGGGTGTGGCGAAAGTGAATGCCGCCTTATATCAAAAGGTGTGCATAATTATTTGCCAAGCTTCATTACCTCAGGTAAAAATTAATTTTTAAAAATGGGACAAAAAACAAAACACTGAAAAGTCCTTTCAGACGGATGCAACACTCTTGAAATAGCTAAACTATTGAGGCGCGACGACCGGACAATCAAACGTTTTGTTGCGAAATGTCAACTGGGGGCCGCAAAAACCAACGCATGGAGAAGAAAAGGAGCAAAATGAACTGCAGAAGAATTAACCGTCAAGCTACCAGGAACCCATTATCCTCCAGCGCCAACATAGTCCAGAACGGCAACCTACCTGGAGAGTCCTGAGGTACAACCTACCTGGAGAGTCCTGGGGTACAACCTACCTGGAGAGTCCTGGGGTACAACCTACCTGGAGAGTCCTGGGGTACAACCTACCTGGAGAGTCCTGGGGTACAACCTATTTGGAGAGTCCTGAGGTACAACCTACCTGGAGAGTCCTGGAAGTACAACCTACCTGGAGAGTCCTGAGGTACAACCTACCTGGAGTCCTGAAGTACAAGGTATCAAAAGCTCAGAGACATGACTAAGGTCAAGAAGGCTGAAACACGACCACCACTGAATAAGATTCACAGGTTGAAGCGTCAAGATTTAAAATAAAAAAAAGGGTATTTCTTTGCCCAAAGGTATTTCATGGACAGATGTAATGAGAATGACTCTTGATGGACCAGATGGATGGGACCGTGGCTGGATCAGCAATGGACACAGGGACACCACTTTGAGTCAGGCGCCAGCAAGGTGAAGGAGGGGTACTGGTATGGGATGCTATCATTAACGATGAGGTAGTTGGACCTTTTCGGGTTGAAGATGGACTGAAACTCAACTCCCAAACCTACTGCCAGTTTCTGGAATATTCTTTCTTCAAGCAGTGGTACAGGAAGAAGTCCTCAGCATTCAAGAAGGCCATGATCTTTGCGCAGGACAATGCTCCATCACCTGCATCCCAGTACTCCACTGCTTGGCTAACCAGCAAGGGCCTCAGCAAGATGCCTGAATAATGACTTGGCCCCCTTTCTCTCCTGACTTAAATCCTATTGGGAACTTGTGGGACCCTTCTCAAAATGTGAGATTTACAGTGAGGGAAGTCAATACATCTCTTTGAGCAGCATTTAGGAGGCTGTGGTTGCTGCCTCAGCGAAAGGTGTTTGTGAAAAAAATCAAGAAACTGACAGACTCCATGGATGGAAGGCTCATGGCAGTAACAGAAAAGAAAAGGCGGCCATATCGGTCACTGAATATTTTTGAAAGGCCATTTGTTTTTACATTTAATTGTCATTTGGTATAACTTATTTGTTACCCTTACTCTAAAAATTGAGAATAAACAAGGGAGTTGGGAGAAATTATTTTTGGTATTTAATTGCGCACACTTATATATTCCCCTGAGAAAGACATGACTCACTTTTCCCTTGTTTAAACATTCCGGTTTGAGGTTCAATAACATTTTGGATTGACTAAGAACATTGTGTTCGTTCAACAATAAAATGAATCGTGAGGAATACAATTTGTCTAATAACTGTGCACTCAGCGTATATCTATGGTGTAGGTACCAGATTAGAGCCATAAGGGAGACTACCACCCCACTACCAGATTATAGCCATAAGGGAGACTACCACCCCACTACCAGATTATAGCCATAAGGGAGACTACCACCCCACTACCAGATTATAGCCATAAGGGAGACTACCACCCCCATCAGATTAGAACCATAAGGGAGACTACCACCCCCATCAGATTAGAACCATAAGGGAGAATACCACCCCCATCAAATAGAGCCATAAAGGAGACTACCACCCACATCAAATTAGAGCCATAAAGGAGACTACCACCCCCATCAAATTAGAACCATAAGGGAGACTACCACCCACATCAGATTAGAACCATAAGGGAGACTACCACCCCCATCAGATTAGAACCATAAGGGAAACTACCACCCACATCAGATTAGAACCATAAGAGAAACTACCACCCCCATCAGATTAGAACCATAAGGGAGACTACCACCCCCATCAGATTAGAACCATATTAGGGAAACTACCACCCCCATCAGATTAGAACCATAAGGGAAACTACCACCCCCATCAGATTAGAACCATAAGGGAAACTACCACCCCCATCAGATTAGAACCAGAAGGGAAACTACCACCCCCATCAGATTAGAACCATAAGGGAAACTACCACCCCCATCAGATTAGAACCATAAGGGAAACTACCACCCCCATCAGATTAGAACCATAAGGGAAACTACCACCCCCATCAGATTAGAACCATAAGGGAAACTACCACCCCCATCAGATTAGAACCAGAAGGGAAACTACCACCCCCATCAGATTAGAACCATAAGGGAAACTACCACCCCCATCAGATTAGAACCATAAGGGAAACTACCACCCCCATCAAATTTTTGGTCATTGTAGCCTATGTGTTTTGTATCCCCGCTGTGGTTCTGAAATCACCATCCCCCACTAAATTAACTTGTCATTTTTGCAGATTAAGTGTTTGAGCTAGTCATGCATCAATATTTATTCTTTACAAATGAGCTATGACATACCGAATGTATATTAATCACATTTTGGATTTCACCCGCCCCATCACAACAAAATTATGGTTTTGATTGTTTGGAAGCTTAATGGAGAGATCTTCTCTGACTTCGGCCATGCAGCGCACCTCGCAAAAAAGTATTGCTCGTTATGAAATTATAAACTTTATCTAAAAATGACCATCGGGGACAGATGCGTATCTGTGAATCGTTACGTCCTTAGCTATTAACCAATCAGTCACTGTAGAAGGCCTGATGATCGTAACAGCGAGAGGTTATACACAGTCACATGACATTCCCTGCTCTATTGAATGAACGGGACATCACATTGTCTTTTAAAACTGGAATCGATAAAATTGGTCAAACTGTCCGTTTGGGATAATTACAACCAAGAAGCTACTAACAACAAACACTATTGTCACGCCTTGGGCTTAGTATTTTGTGTTTTCTTTAATTATTTGTTCAGGCCAGGGTGTGACATGGGTTTATTGTATTGTCGTATTGGGGTTTTTGTAGGCATTGGGATTGTGGTTGATTAGGGGTGTGTCTAGTTTAGGCTTGGCTGCCTGAGGCGGTTCTCAATCAGAGTCAGGTGATTCTCGTTGTCTCTGATTGGGAACCATATTTAGGTAGCCGGGGTTTCACTGTGTATTTCGTGGGGGATTGTTCCTGTCTCTGTGTAGTTTCACCAGATAGGCTGTAATTAGGTTTCACGTTCCGTTTGTTGTTTTGTTTTGTATTGTTACTTCATGTGTTGCTTTTTCCATTAAAGTCATGAGTAACCACCACGCTGCATTACGGTCCGACTCTCTTTCTACAAACGAAGAACGACGTTACAACTATTTTGTTCCCTCGGACATTGTCGCATGTAAAATGTATTTTATCAAACTGTTATACACGCCTCTCCTCTGTTTACTCAAAACAAAATAATAAAGGTGTTGTGGTAAAGAGTGGTGCGGGGTTTCTCAAAATGAAAATTCGATCTTTAAACATTTTACACAGTGAACAAAGCAACCTCAGAAAACTCCATTGGATTGATTGAAGAGCTATAGATTTGTAGCCCCGGTCCCAAATTTGTTTGTGCGGTCTGATATTGCCAATGTCACGCCAAGTTGTCAAGAAAGCACAAACAGATGTGGGACCTGGGCTAATAGAACTCAATTCGTGACTCGTTTCAAATATGCAGAGGGAGTTGAAAAGAGAACACAAAGAAGGCTGTTGTATAAAACACCTGTCTCCAGATTACATCGTCAAACTAAGGGCAACCGTGGCATCCGTGACAGAGAGGGAGAAGCGAAAACAGTCTAGCTAGCTACATTTTCAGATATAAACGTTTCAAATGTTGTCAGAAAGTCATTCTCATTGCAAGTTAAAGTGTACTGTCAGCTGGCTAGCTAACGTCAGCTGGCTAGCTAATGTCAGCTGGCTAGCTAACGTCAGCTGGCTAGCTAACGTCAGCTGGCTAGCTAACGACAGCTGGCTGTCTCGCCACACATGTGAATCCATAAAGAGATGGGTGAAGCTAAAAGGCTTAAGAGGGTGTGAACGGGTGCAGACAAAGAAGAGCTCTCCAGTAGGTGTACCAAAACATTCAAGGGCCATTTTCTCAAAAGTGGGGTTACAAGTTTATCAACTTTCAAAGCAGAATTACTTTCCTATTGTTCCTCAACTGTAGTGTATGATAAGCCATTTTCTCTCTCTGAGTCTCTACTTCTATCTAATGTAAAAAATAAAAAATAAACACTATTTCAAATGTTGCTACATAAAATCGAATCGAGCCGGTCGGTCACATTTGTGCTGAAGGTGTCGATTAAAACCCTCATTTGTGTGTCGGGTTTCGCCACATAATGCAAGCAGCCGATATGAGATCCCCTAGGAATCACACTCCAGCCAGGGTATTGAGTCGCCGGGCAGATTTAGTCTGTTCAGCAGAGCTGTGGATTTTAAACGGCTGTGACAGACAGTCACACTCCAGCCAGGGTCAAATCAAAAGACACTCCAAGGCCTGTATTCACAAAGGCTGTGTTTACATTGGCAACCCAAATCAGATCTATTGGCAGATTTTTCAGGGAATGTGTAAACAGCAACAAAAACAGTTGGAATCTGATCTTCCAGGCTGCAGCAGGAGGCTGGAGGGAGAAAGGAAATGTTGTCATGTAGTCACCTAACTAGCTAACACACCAATAAGGTAAGGAAGGAGGGAAAGTGACAATAGTGGTCTGTTTCTTAATGGTTATAACGGACGTGCTCTTTGACCCGAGTCCATAGGCATCTGAGAAACATACTTTATAGCCCTGTTAGTTAATCACCAACTGCAGTGTGGAGGCACTTAGTCAGTCCAGTAGTCAAATGTTTCATGTCAGCCTTGTTTTTACAATAAAACTACCCAGCAAACAGGGGACGTCCTAAGGACATTCAGGGGAACACGACACAACCTCCCGATGTTCCGCGACTCATTTTTTTGTTTGCAGGGTAAGTAGCTAGGCCAGAGGTTTGCAAGTGTTTTTTTTGTCCGTGACCCCATTTTGATACAACAAAAAAAGAAATTGTGTAATCAACAGCCAATGATTACAAAAAAAAAAAAAAAATTGGGACGATGACAGGCTTGGCAGTGCTTTTAATGGAATTTGAATCTGAAGACAGTCTGGTTTGAAGTGACTGAAACGCATCAGAAAGGCATTGAGAAGTTCACCAGATGTTGATTAGAAAATAAAAGATCATCATCAATTTCGGAGTTATTTCCTGGTCTTGTTCACTGGGGTTCTGAAGGCTTGTGGACTATCTGTAGAGAGAAACCGAATACAGAACTCTGACCATGACAGACTGACCAGGTGAATCCAGGTGAAAGCTATGATCCCTTATTGATGTCACCGAAATCCACTTAAAATCAGTGTAGATGAAGAAGGATTTTTAAGCCCCGAGACGATTGAGACGTGGATTGTGTATGTGTGCCATTCAGAGGGTGACTGGGCAAGACAAAATATATAAATACCTTTGAACGGGGTATGGTAGTAGGTGTCTTTGAACAGGGGTATGGTAGTAGGTGCCTTTGAACAGGGTATGGTAGTAGGTGGTAGTATGGTATGGTATTAGGTGCCTTTGAACAGGGGTATGGTAGTAGGTGGTAGTATGGTATGGTAGTAGGTGCCTTTGAACAGGGTCTGGTAGTAGGTGCCTTTGAACAGGGGTATGGTAGTAGGTGCCAGGCGAACCGGTTTGTGTCAAGGGCTGCAACCCTGCTTGGGTTTTTCACGTTGTAGCTTAAACCGTTTAAAAAGATAGCGCCACATTTGTGTAGGAAGAAAACAGAAAACCGGTTACTCAGTCTAACCCCGATTCTATGAACCAAGCATGATTTTCTTTCATTCATAGTTTCTCTCGTGACCCCACGTGTCAAAATGAGGCTGTTAAAATGTGCCTATACACACACACACGTCGTTATAGACCAGTGTATTAGTATGGTTGTTTCCATGAACAAAGTGACCTAGGACGGATTTACCGACAGACCGTTTCACGTTTATGGTTTTATAACAGCGGCAGGGCGAAACAAATCACAGATTCATATCACCATGGAGATAAGAACTATATATATATATATTTTTTTTTAAATGTTATTTTTCTTAAAACGGATTTGTTAGTGAAGGGCTTGTAAGTAAGCATTTCCCCTGTAAAGGTTGTAGTCGGTGCATGTGACAAATACAATGTTGTTTGATATGTCTATCTATCTTCCACTCGTCTTCATGGTGCCGACGTCGTTACACTGAGGCTCACCTGCCAGGTAGACAGCGAAGGAGATAAATCTATGGTATCGGACCAGGAACTGGAGCGGTTCTTCTCTCTGCACCAACGCACCAAAGTACTCCGCCAATGTCTCACCATAGAAGAAGTAGTTCACACAAACCAGGAAGTACCTTTAAAAAAAAAAACAATAATAATAATAATAATGATAATTTAAAAAGGAAGGCAAACAAGTCAATATCAATTCACACAAATCATCATCAGGATAAAAGTAATTGAAGGAAAACAAGGATATTGTATTCATTCCTTTTTGTTTTTGTGTGTTTTTTTTGTTTTTTGTTCAGGGGTCAGAGTTCAATTGGTGGAGGGTTAGGCTGTTCAGAGGGCATGCTGCGTGTGTACTTTCCAAATGGACTTGCCTAGTTAAATAAATAAAAAAGGTACAACAAAAATAGATGAAAACTTCCAGCATGGCAGTGGCATTTGCTCATGGTTGGCTCAACTCAAGCCTTGGTGTGTATGAGTTTGTTTGTGTGCCTTTATGGGAAAAGGTTGCTCTGCTCTACAGAAACATAAAAATAAAATAAAAAAACAAGGCGAGGGGGGGAGGTGGGACGGACGGACTCTATATTCAGACTATTACCTGAAAAATAAAACTAGTCGTCATTTTTGACAGAGAGACTGTTAAACCCAACCCTCTCTGTCCCCTGGGATACAAAGGCACAAACTTCTAGAGAGAGAGAGAGAGAGAGAGAGAGAGAGAGAGAGAGAGAGAGAGAGAGAGAGAGAGAGAGAGAGAGAGAGAGAGAGAGAGAGAGAGAGAGAGAGAGAGAGAGAGAGAAACTCTCCAGAACTCTACCATCTCCCGGATTCACACCTCTGGTCCTGGGTACTCAGTTACTAGGGGGTTGACAAGGGCCCTTCCAGAACACTCTTCCCTGGGCTAGAGTCATGTGACCTGGTCAGACACGATTGTACCTGGTGAGGATATCAAACCCCCTCAACACAGTCTGTTCTTTAGTTGGACAAAGATGTCAAGAGAGACAACAGGTCAGAACTCTGCACCTCAACACAACTCACCACTAGGCCCTTCCTATAAGGACACTGCACCTCAACACAACTCACCACTAGGCCCTTCCTATAAGGACACTGCACCTCAACACAACTCACCACTAGGCCCTTCCTATAAGGACACTGCACCTCAACACAACTCACCACTAGGCCCTTCCTATAAGGACACTGCATCTCAACACAACTCACCACAACTCACCACTAGGCCCTTCCTATAAGGACACTGGACCTCAACACAACTCACCACTAGGCCTTTCCTGTGTGGTGATAAAGTGAGATGGTATCCCTGTCTCCTGTCTGGTGACAACACAACTCATCCCACTAGGATGGTATCCCTGTTCCTGTGTGGTGATAAATAGATGGTATCACTGTCTCCTGTGTGGTGATAAAGTGTAGATGGTACTGTCTCCTGTGTGGTGATAAACTAGATGGTATCCCTGTCTCCTGTGTGGTGATAAAGATCCCTGTCTCTGATAAACAGATGGTACTGTCTCTGTGTGGTGATAAAGTGTAGAACTGTCTCCACTAGGTATCCCTGTTCCTGTGTGGTGATAAGGACACTGCATCCCTGTCTCCTGTGTGGTGATAAAGTGTACATGGTATCCCTGTCTCCACTAGAGGCCTGTCTTTCCTATAAAGTGTAGACACTGGCATCCCTGTCTCCCTCAACACAACTCACCACTAGATGGTATCCCTGTCTCCTGTGTGGTGATAAAGTGTAGAGTATCCCTGCCTGGTGACTTCCTAACCCCTGTGTGGTGTAGATGGTATCCCTGTCTCCTGTTGGTGATAAATCTAGATATATCCCTGTTTCCTGTGTGGTGATAAAGTGTAGATGGTATCCCTGTCTCCTGTGTGGTGATAAAGTGTAGATGGTATCCCTGTCTCCTGTGTGGTGATAAAGTGTAGATGGTATCCCTGTCAAAGTGTAGATGGTATCCTGTGTGGTGATAAAGTGTAGATGGTATCCCTGTCTCCTGTGTGGTGACAAAGTGTAGATGGTATCCCTGTCTCCTGTGTGGTGATAAAGTGTAGATGGTATCCCTGTCTCCTGTGTGGTGATAAAGTGTAGATGGTATCCCTGTCTCCTGTGTGGTGATAAAGTGTAGATGGTATCCCTGTCTCCTGTGTGGTGATAAAGTGTAGATGGTATCCCTGTCTCCTGTGTGGTGATAAAGTGTAGATGGTATCCCTGTCTCCTGTGTGGTGATAAAGTGTAGATGGTATCCCTGTCTCCTGCTGGTCATTCTATGTCCTCTAACCTGGCCTCAGGACAGTCGCACATATAATTAAAACCGGAAACAGTTGATGGCTCTCTATTTTTCAGAGACGAGAAAGGGGGGGGGGCAGAGAGAAGAGAGAGAGGGGACAGAGAAGAGAAAAGAGAGCGAGAGAAAAACGAGAGGGGGGAGATAAAGAGGGAGTGAAAAAAAAGGATAATCGAAACTGACAAGAAAGATATAGTCGGTCCTTACCAGCTGAGTGTCCTGAACCAGGGCAGCTCGTAGGAATGGTAGACTCTGTAGCCGATATCTATGATCTCCTGAAAACACTTGATCTGGATGGTCATCACCTACCAAGGAGAGAGAACGAGAGAGAAAGAGAGGGGTGGGGGGGTGAGAGAGGAGTTAGGACCAGTGTTGGGGGGGGGGGGGTAACCCATATAAAATAAGAACTTGTTTTGCGGTTACTTAAAAATAAAAAAAGAATTAATGTGGTGATATTACAAACTCCATCTTTTACCTTCACGTTATTTTCAGAAGTTATCGGTCATGGTGTTTCCGTGATCTGATCAGGAGAATCCAGATCAAAATGGATAGAGGGTGTGCATCTGATCAGGAGAATCCAGATTAAAATGGATAGAGGGTGTGCATCTGATCAGGAGAATCCAGATTAAAATGGATAGAGGGTGTGCATCTGATCAGGAGAATCCAGATTAAAATGGATAGAGGGTTGATCTGATCTGGAAAATCCAGATCAAAATGGATAGAGGGTGCGCATCTGATCAGGAGAATCCAGATTAAAATGGATAGAGGGTTGATCTGATCTGGAGAATCCAGATCAAAATGGATAGAGGGTGCGCATCTGATCAGGAGAATCCAGATTAAAATGGATAGAGGGTTGATCTGATCTGGAGAATCCAGATTAAAATGGATAGAGGATGCGCATCTGATCTGGAGAATCCACACTAAAATTTATAGAGGGTTGATCTGATCTGGAGAATCCAGATTAAAATATAAGAGGGATGATCTGATCTGGAAGAATCCAGATTTAAAATGGAAGAGGGTGGCGCATCTGATCTTTGCAGTTGATTGCTTCTGTGATAGCAAAGTCCACTGTAACTATCCAATATATGAAGCGAGGCAATTAGCGTTTTGTAGTATAGTGGTTTCGATACATATGCGCTTAGTTGATTCCCACCAATATTTTCAAGTTAAAATCGCCACTGCATATTAGTAGACTATTTTTGGTTCCTCCTACCTCTCTGGGATAAGCGGGACGCTTGCGTCCCACTTGGCCAATAGCCAGGGAAAATGCAGAGCGCCAAAAACAAATAAAATACTATAAAAATCAAACTTTTATTAAATCACACATGTACGATACCAAATTAAAGCTACACTCGTTATGAATCCAGCCAACACGTCAGATTTCAAAAAGGCTTTTCGGCGAAAGCATAAGATGCCATTATCTGATGATAGCACAACAGTAAACAAAGAGAGGGTAGCATATTTCAACCCTGCAGGAGCGACCCATAACGCAGAAATAAAAAATATAATTCATGCCTTACCTTTGACGAGCTTCTTTTGTTGGCACTCCGATATGTCCCATCAACATCACAAATGGTCCCTTTGTTCGATTAATTCCGTCAATATATATCCAAAATGAACATTTATTTGGCCCGTTTGATCCAGAAAAACACAGCTTCCAAATTGCGCAACATCACTACAAAATATCTCAAAAGTTGCCTATAAACTTTGCCAAAACATTTCAAACTACTTTTGTAATACAACTTTAGGTATTTTTAAACCTTAATAATCGATCAAATTGAAGACGGGACTATCTGTGTTCAATACAGGAGGAAAACAAACTGACGCTACTTTGAGTCATGCGCCTCTCTCAAAAAGTATCTATCTAACAGTACACTTCAAATGACACTCATTCAAGATGGCCGTACTTCTTCATTACACAAAGGAAAAACCTCAACCAATTTCTAAAGACAGTGGAAGCGGTAGGAACTGCAAACAAGTCCTTTAGAAATCTGGTTTTCCAATGAAAACGCATTGTATAGACAGTGATCTCAACAACAAAAAAAGAAATCGGAATGGTTTGTCCTCTGGGTTTTGCCTGCTACATAAGCTCTGTTATACTCACATACATGATTCAAACAGTTTTAGAAACTTCAGAGTGTTTTCTATCCAAATCTACCAATACTATGCATATCTTATATTCTGGGGATGAGTAGCAGGAAGTTGAATTTGGGCACGCTATTTATCCAAAAGTTAAAATGCTGCCCCCTGTCCCGAAGAAGTTAAAAGTTGCGTCAAATTGCGGGGCTGCTGCAGCATTCTGTGGCACGTTATTTAATTGTCAGCCATTTTTTCTGTTAATACAAGTTAGTGCTAGTTTGACCACCAGACGGCATCTTAAAGAAGCATTTGATTTAGTCTTCCATATATTTTTTCCATACCTTTTTTGTAATAACATAGTATATGGGATTGATTTTAAGAAATATGGCGTTTCTATTCTGAGAAAAACGAAAAACCAAACACCCAGGGTTTCCGTCAGGATGGGATGGAAAATATGGCGCTGTACAACGTGACGGTCGGGAGAAGGCAATAGCATAAGAGGATTCTAAATGGTGTGCCTTCATTAGACAATGAAATCAGTGATATTCATTCCCATAGTAATTCGTTATGGATCCATAACTAAATCAACATATGCATTTTGAAAGAGTATTTTTGTCATTATTTTATTAATGAAAGCATAAAGATGCCGATGAAGAAATACAGTACTGTACAGTATATACTTTTACAATTGGATAATAAAGCATTCTGAAGATATAAGCCAGCTGCATGCGTTTATTAGGCTACTGTGCAGTCTGACAAGTAAACATAGCCTACAATACATACTGTAGTAAACATAGGAAAGTGCCGAATTCCTTACATAAGGTAGACCGTGCCATGTCTGTACAAGAGAATGTGGGCACGCGAGAGACCAGGGTTCAATTCCTCGATGGGGAGGAAAGAGTAGGCTGTCCCTGTAAAAAAATATTTGTTCTTAACTGATTACATATCTGTTATTTCATAGTTGTGATGTCTTCACTATTATTCTACAATGTAGAAAATTGTAAAAAATAAGAAAAATCTTGGAATGAGTGGGTGTGTCCAAACTTTTGACTACTTTCTCAATGAATTTGATTAATATTATGGTGTTTCTATTCTATAACAAATGAAAAAACTGTGTTTCTGTTAGGATGGAGGAGAAAATATGGCGCTGTACAACATGACGGTCAGCAGTACAGTACTGGGCTATTGAGCTGAAGAATCCCTGTGTCTTGCGGACAGAAGACCGGGGTTCAATTCCCCGATGGGGAGGGAGGAGTAGGCTGTCCTTGTAAATAAGAATTTTCTCTTAACTGACTTGCCTAGTTAAATAAAGATTATACTAAGAGCATAACATTTCTGCACCCTAATTTTCTAATTCTAGTCTAACCAATACCCAAATGGAGATGGAGACCAGTCCCCATGCTTGTCTCAGAGCAGTGCAAAACAGTGCTAAATATGTTGTACGCCTTTTGCTTCAAACCTTATTGCTTCTAACTTCAATATGCTCTTTAAAGAAATAAGAACGACACCACTTTTAACATCACATTACTCAACACGGATGAAACTCATTTCGCCTATGGTAAGCCTACAGTATGTCTAAATAAATAAAAAATTCAATGAGGTGACTCCCCGCCAATAATTAAATTTAAAGGATTGGAGGATTCCAAGGGGCATTTTCCGTTAGATATTCTCACAGATCCTGAGGGGCTTTTATATCATTCTAAATTAATTAATAATAATAAAAACGCTTTGTTAAAAAAGTACCAACATTTTGGAGATTTCGTTTTCATTTAACCTAGAGTGAGTGAGAAAAAGTCAATTCTTGAACACGGGGTGAGATATTCTCACTAATTTTAAAATAAAGCCAGTTTGTTATTTGGAATTATTTATTTCTGGAGAAACCGAACTTGATTGTTCAGTAGACATCACAGGACATTTCTGTTTCTCCATGCTTGTCTCAGAGAGGTGTTTCTGGGACCACATCGTTTCCTTCAAGGTAGGATTATAGCAATATTTTTGTAACGTTTAGATGTATATTTATATTATTGTACCTAATGTTGGCTGTTTGGCTAAATGTCTTGTTTTCTTCTCCAAATGCAGACAATGACCCAAAACGTACTGCCGCCCGGGTTTGCATTGCAAATGAGGAGATAGACTGGGTCAAGACGTCAGCAGAGTAAGTAGACCTTTATGTAGTCAAATAAAGGTTAAATATAAATAAATAAAATACCTACAACACCTACGGTAGGCCTACACACCTACGGTAGGCCTACAACACCTACAACACCTACGGTAGGCCTACACACCTACGGTAGGCCTACAACACCTACGGTAGGCCTACAACACCTACGGTAGGCCTACAACACCTACGGTAGGCCTACAACACCTACGGTAGGCCTACAACACCTACGGTAGGCCTACAACACCTACAACACCTACGGTAGGCCTACAACACCTACAACACCTACGGTAGGCCTACAACACCTACAACACCTACGGTAGGCCTACAGTATATCTATAAATATTTTTTCTCACCTCTACAGATCGGTCTCCTGATATAAACCCGATCGAACTCGTTTGGCATCAACTGAAAACATTAATCCGTAACTCTGCCAAGCCGACAAGCTAAGATGAACTGGTTCAAGGCCATCAAAATGTTATGGCTAAGAGAAACTGACGATACAACAACTACATTGATCATCTCAGCAAGGTTTTACCTGTGGTCGTGGAACTGGGGGGGGGTCGGGGGGTGCGACTAAAATGTAGTTTAATAAATAAACATCCGCATTTCAATGTTTTTTCTCGTTATTTTATTTTAACGAAAGTATAAAGACTTTGATGAAGAAACACTGTACTGCTGTTCTGAGTTAGTCCTCTAAAACACTTTAGAGGACTTAAGCACTGAATACATTTGCGAGTTCAGGGATTTTCACTGCAGTAGCCGGGCTATGAAACGTCTATTGTCCTGTTAATAGGAAACATTAGCATGATGGGCTACACCTGCTACAGTACACTTGTGGAAAAACAAGTGTTTGAAAACCTGTTTTCAAAATGCCTCCAGTTGTCCATCACTATTGTAAATTTGAAAAAAACACAGCATCTTGTTTACATTCTTTATTGTAACCACAATGTCACTAATTTGTTATCTACCTTTCCAATTACAGTTAGGGATTTACAAATGTGCGCTTTTCATTATTAGCTACATTGTTTTAGATCGAACATGCAGAATTTTCTTTCTTTAAATTGTTTTATGTAGGATGCAAAATGTTTGACCAGTTGCAATTGTAAGTAGGCCTAATAAAAAAAATCCTACTTCAATTAGGCTGTTAAGCCTCATAATTTAACTATCTGAGGTAAGCTAATTTATATGCCCAGAAGAAATAGACTCCAATTAAACCCTCTTAGTCAAATTAAAATGAAGATTATTGTTGAAATGAATTGCTCGACTGGTGTAGGTTCTCCATCTGTAAATAAATTCATTAAAAATCCTACAATGTGATTTTCTGGATTTTTGTTTCTCATTTTGTCTGTCGTAGTTGAAGTGTACCTATGATGAAAATTACAGGCCTCTCTCATCTTTTTAAGTGGGAGAACTTGCACAATTGGTGGCTGACTAAATACTTTTTTGCCCCACTGTATATAGCTCAAGTTGGGGGGGTTTCGCACCTAGCTCAGGTTTGGGGTTCACATCTAGCTCAGGTTGGGGAACATGAACAGGCTGTTATAAAGCTATATACCATTAACATGAACAGGGTGTTATAAAGCTACATACCACTACCATGAACAGGGTGTTATAAAGCTACATACCATGAACATGTTGTTATAAAGCTATATACCATTAACATGAACAGGGTGTTATAAAGCTACATACCATGAACAGGGTGTTATAAAGCTACATACCATTACCATGAACAGGGTGTTATAAAGCTACATACCATGAACAGGGTGTTATAAAGCTATATACCATTAACATGAACAGGGTGTTATAAAGCTACATACCATTACCATGAACAGGGTGTTATAAAGCTACATACCACTACCATGAACAGGGTGTTATAAAGCTACATACCATTACCATGAACAGGGTGTTATAAAGCTACATACCATTACCATGAACAGGGTGTTATAAAGCTACATACCATTACCATGAACAGGGTGTTATAAAGCTACATACCATTACCATGAACAGGGTGTTATAAAGCTACATACCATTACCATGAACAGGGTGTTATAAAGCTACATACCATTACCATGAACATGGTGTTATAAAGCTACATACCACTACCATGAACAGGGTGTTATAAAGCTACATACCATTACTATGAGGTCCCAGGTGTTATGAAGCTGATATCACATGGATAGAACCACTACTATGAGTTCTTCCATGAAAAAGACACACAGCACATCAATACACACAGCACATCAAGACACACAGCACATCAAGACACACAGCACATCAATACACACAGCACATCAATACACACAGCACATCAATACACAAAGACACACAGCACATCAATACACACAGCACATCAATACACAAAGACACACAGCACATCAATACACACAGCACATCAATACACACAGCACATCAAGACACACAGCACATCAAGACACACAGCACATCAAGACACACAGCACATCAATACACACAGCACATCAATACACACAGCACATCAATACACAAAGACACACAGCACATCAATACACACAGCACATCAATACACACAGCACATCAATACACACAGCACATCAATACACACAGCACATCAAGACACACAGCACATCAAGACACACAGCACATCAAGACACACAGCACATCAATACACACAGCACATCAATACACACAGCACATCAAGACACACAGCACATCAATACACACAGCACATCAATACACAAAGACACACAGCACATCAATACACACAGCACATCAATACACACAGCACATCAAGACACACAGCACATCAATACACACAGACACACAGACACACAGCACATCAATACACACAGACACACAGCACATCAATACACACAGCACATCAATACACACAGACACACAGCACATCAATACACACAGCACATCAATACACACAGACACACAGCACATCAATACACACAGCACATCAATACACACACACAGATACCCAGAAACATCAATGTAGGCCTGCATAAACCCCCAAAGGTATCGGTAATTGAATACCGACAGGGAGCTCCAACAGTATGTATGTTATTCACTATAACCAACAGGGAGCTCCAACAGTATGTATGTTATTCACTATAACCAACAGGGAGCTCCAACAGTATGTATGTTATTCACTATAACCAACAGGGAGCTCCAACAGTATGTATGTTATTCACTATAACCAACAGGGAGCTCCAACAGTATGTATGTTATTCACTATAACCAACAGGGAGCTCCAACAGTATGTATGTTATTCACTATAACCAACAGGGAGCTCCAACAGTATGTATGTTATTCACTATAACCAACAGGGAGCTCCAACAGTATGTATGTTATTCACTATAACCAACAGGGAGCTCCAACAGTATGTATGTTATTCACTATAACCAACAGGGAGCTCCAACAGTATTGGCACAAATGACACAATGACTATGAGGTTAAAGTGCAAACCGTCAGCTTTAATTTGAGGGTATTTTCATCCATATCGGCAGAATCGTTTATAAATTACAGTACTTCCTGTACATAGTAGTACCCCCATTTTAGGGGAGCAAAAGTAGGGGACAAATTCACTATAAGAATCGAATATGTTTCTATAAACACTTCTATATTGATGTGGATGCTACCATGAATACGTATAATCCTGAATGAATCGTGAATAATGATGAACGAGAAAAATAGATGCACAAATATCATACCACAAAGACATGCTAACCAGGAAATCATGGGGAGGCAGGGTAGCCTAGTGGTTAGAGTGTAGAGGAGGCAGGGTAGCCTAGTGGTTAGAGTGTAGAGGAGGCAGGGTAGCCTAGTGGTTTAGAGTGTAGAGGAGGCAGGGTAGCCTAGTGGTTAGAGTGTAGAGGAGCCAGGGTAGCCTAGTGGTTAGAGTGTAGAGGAGGCAGGGTAGCCTAGTGGTTAGAGTGTAGAGGAGGCAGGGTAGCCTAGTGGTTAGAGTGTAGAGGAGGCAGGGTAGCCTAGTGGTTAGAGTGTAGAGGAGGCAGGGTAGCCTAGTGGTTAGAGTGTAGAGGAGGCAGGGTAGCCTAGTGGTTAGAGTGTAGAGGGACAGGGTAGCCTAGTGGTTAGAGTGTAGAGGAGGCAGGGTAGCCTAGTGGTTAGAGTGTAGAGGTGGCAGGGTAGCCTAGTGGTTAGAGTGTAGAGGAGGCAGGGTAGCCTAGTGGTTAGAGGTTAGAGTGGTAGAGGTGGCAGGGTAGCCTAGTGGTTAGAGTGTAGAGGTGGCAGGGTAGTCTAGTGGTTAGAGTGTAGAGGAGGCAGGGTAGCCTAGTGGTTAGAGTGTAGAGGAGGCAGGGTAGCCTAGTGGTTAGAGTGTAGAGGAGGCAGGGTAGCCTAGTGGTTAGAGTGTAGAGGAGGCAGGGTAGCCTAGTGGTTAGAGTGTAGAGGAGGCAGGGTAGCCTAGTGGTTAGAGTGTAGAGGAGACAGGGTAGCCTAGTGGTTAGAGGTAGAGGAGGCAGGGTAGCCTAGTGGTTAGAGTGTAGAGGCGGCAGGGTAGCCTAGTGGTTAGAGTGTAGAGGAGGCAGGGTAGCCTAGTGGTTAGAGTGTAGAGGCGGCAGGGTAGCCTAGTGGTTAGAGTGTAGAGGGGCTAGTGGTTAGAGTGTAGAGGAGGCAGGGTAGCCTAGTGGTTAGAGTGTAGAGGTGGCAGGGTAGCTAGTGGTTAGAGTGTAGAGGGGCAGGGTAGCCTAGTGGTTAGAGTGTAGAGGGGCGGCAGGGTAGCCTAGTGGTTAGAGTGTAGAGGCGGCAGGGTAGCCTAGTGGTTAGAGTGTAGAGGCGGCAGGGTAGCCTAGTGGTTAGAGTGTAGAGGCGGCAGGGTAGCCTAGTGGTTAGAGTGTAGAGGCGGCAGGGTAGCCTAGTGGTTAGAGTGTAGAGGCGGCAGGGTAGCCTAGTGGTTAGAGTGTAGAGGTGGCAGGGTAGCCTAGTGGTTAGAGTGTAGAGGTGGCAGGGTAGCCTAGTGGTTAGAGTGTAGAGGTGGCAGGGTAGCCTAGTGGTTAGAGCGTTGGACTAGTAACCGGAAGATTGCAAGTTCAAACCCCAGAGCTGACAAGGTACAAATCTGTCGTTCTGCCCCTGAACAGTGAACACTGTTCCTAGGCCGTCATTGAAAATAAGAATATGTTCTTAACTGACTTGCCTAGTTTAATAAAGATAAAATCAATAAATCATGTTTTTTGGAAAATGGGACTAAACTTTTGACTTCTTTAATACCTACTTCCACGAAGTCCACTAAAATGGAGGTACTACTGTACAAGGAACGACTGTAATTTCTAAACGGTTTACCCGATGTGGATGAAAATACCCTCAAATTAAAGCTGACACTTAATCCAAAGTGCTGAGGTACAGAGCCAAACTGTCCCAATACTTTCCGGAGCTCATGAATGTTTGGTACATAAATCTAGATAATCTAGATAAATACACTTGACTGTAAACACGGGATAGGCATGCTTAGATCCAGGTATAAACTGGTGTACAGAGCCTGGGACACGAGCGTCACAGTTCCCCCAAGGAAACAAAGTGGCTTGCTGCGCTCCCGCCTTGCTGCCTCCGCAATCCAATTCATGTACTCTTCCTACCTCTTCCTCTTCCTCCCACCTCTCGTTACTCTACAATGCTGGAATACCATGGTGTCCCTCTCACCTCTCATTAGTCTATAATGCTGGACTAATGTAGTGTCCCTCCCACCTCTCGTTACTCTATAATGCTGGACTAATGTAGTGTCCCTCCCACCTCTCATTACTCTATAATGCTGGACTAATGTAGTGTCCCTCCCACCTCTCATTACTCTATAATGCTGGACTAATATAGTGTCCCTCCCACCTCTCGTTACTCTTTAATGCTGGACTAATGTAGTGTCCCTCCCACCTCTCATTACTCTATAATGCTGGACTAATGTAGTGTCCCCCCCACCTCTCGTTACTCTATAATGCTGGACTAATGTGGTGTCCCTCTCACCTCTCATTACTCTATAATGCTGGACTAATGTAGTGTCCCTCCCACCTCTCATTACTCTATAATGCTGGACTAATGTAGTGTCCCTCCCACCTCTCATTACTCTATAATGCTGGACTAATGTAGTGTCCCTCCCACCTCTCGTTACTCTACAATGCTGGACTAATGTGGTGTCCTGTCACTCCCACCTCTCATTACTCTATAATGCTGGACTAATGTGGTGTCCCGTCCCTCCCACCTCTCGTTACTCTATAATGCTGGACTAATGTGGTGTCCCTCCCACATCTCATTACTCTATAATGCTGGACTAATGTAGTGTCCCTCCCACATCTCATTACTCTATAATGCTGGACTAATGTAGTGTCCCTCCCACCTCTCGTTACTCTATAATGCTGGACTAATGTAGTGTCCCTCCCACCTCTCATTACTCTATAATGCTGGACTAATGTGGTGTCCCGTCCCTCCCACCTCTCGTTACTCTATAATGCTGGACTAATGTGGTGTCCCTCCCACCTCTCGTTACTCTATAATGCTGGACTAATGTGGTGTCCCGTCCCTCCCACCTCTCGTTACTCTATAATGCTGGACTAATGTGGTGTCCCTCCCACCTCTCATTACTCTATAATGCTGGACTAATGTGGTGTCCCTCCCACCTCTCATTACTCTATAATGCTGGACTAATGTGGTGTCCTGTCCCTCCCACCTCTCGTTACTCTATAATGCTGGACTAATGTGGTGTCCTGTCCCTCCCACCTCTCATTACTCTATAATGCTGGACTAATGTGGTGTCCCTCCCACCTCTCATTACTCTATAATGCTGGACTAATGTGGTGTCCCTCCCACCTCTCATTACTCTATAATGCTGGACTAATGTGGTGTCCCTCCCACCTCTCATTACTCTATAATGCTGGACTAATGTGGTGTCCCTCCCACCTCTCATTACTCTATAATGCTGGACTAATGTGGTGTCCCTCCCACCTCTCATTACTCTATAATGCTGGACTAATGTAGTGTCCCTCCCACCTCTCGTTACTCTTTAATGCTGGACTAATGTAGTGTCCCTCCCACCTCTCGTTACTCTATAATGCTGGACTAATGTGGTGTCCCGTCCCTCCCACCTCTCGTTACTCTATAATGCTGGACTAATGTAGTGTCCCTCCCACCTCTCGTTACTCTATAATGCTGGACTAATGTAGTGTCCCTCCCACCTCTCGTTACTCTTTAATGCTGGACTAATGTAGTGTCCCTCCCACCTCTCGTTACTCTTTAATGCTGGACTAATGTAGTGTCCCTCCCACCTCTCGTTACTCTATAATGCTGGACTAATGTGGTGTCCCGTCCCTCCCACCTCTCGTTACTCTATAATGCTGGACTAATGTAGTGTCCCTCCCACCTCTCGTTACTCTATAATGCTGGACTAATGTGGTGTCCCGTCCCTCCCACCTCTCGTTACTCTATAATGCTGGACTAATGTGGTGTCCCTCCCACCTCTCATTACTCTATAATGCTGGACTAATGTGGTGTCCCTCCCACCTCTCGTTACTCTATAATGCTGGACTAATGTGGTGTCCTGTCCCTCCCACCTCTCGTTACTCTATAATGCTGGACTAATGTGGTGTCCTGTCCCTCCCACCTCTCATTACTCTATAATGCTGGACTAATGTGGTGTCCCTCCCACCTCTCATTACTCTATAATGCTGGACTAATGTGGTGTCCCTCCCACCTCTCACTCTATAATGCTGGACTAATGTGGTGTCCCTCCCACCTCTCATTACTCTATAATGCTGGACTAATGTGGTGTCCCTCCCACCTCTCATTACTCTATAATGCTGGACTAATGTGGTGTCCCTCCCACCTCTCATTACTCTATAATGCTGGACTAATGTGGTGTCCCTCCCACCTCTCATTACTCTATAATGCTGGACTAATGTGGTGTCCCTCCCACCTCTCATTACTCTATAATGCTGGACTAATGTGGTGTCCCTCCCACCTCTCATTACTCTATAATGCTGGACTAATGTGGTGTCCCTCCCACCTCTCATTACTCTATAATGCTGGACTAATGTGGTGTCCCTCCCACATCTCGTTACTCTATAATGCTGGTCATAACCCAAAAGGTTATAATGTGTGTGTGGTTCAAAATGCATCTCCGTGTGGTTATTATAGTGTATTCAATGTGTAGTATAGAGTACAATCCCACCTCTCCCTCCAGTGAGGATGTTAATGTGTGTGTTACCTGGGGTTGAGGCCTTCCACGGCCTCTTTGAGGAACTGTGGAGTGTTGTCTGCTGTGGAGGGAGGAACGGATGGGGTGTCTGCTTTATATTCGCCGTCTCCTCCGGCCTCACCAGGCAGACCCAGTCTGTCCTCTCCATCTGCCTCCTAACACACACCACACCACACACGCACATACCACACGCACATACCACACACACACACACCACACACACACACACCACACACACACACGAAAGGGAGAGAGAGCAAGTCAGACTAGAAATACTAGTGTGTCATCAACAAAGACAAACAACGCAGGCATGAACTAAAGATACTAGATTAGACTAGTCATTCCACGACAGTACTGGAGTATAGAGCTAAAGATACTAGATTAGACTAGTCATTCTGCTACAGTACTGGAGTATAGAGCTAAAGATACTAGATTAGACTAGTCATTCCACGACAGTACTGGAGTATAGAGCTAAAGATACTAGATTAGACTAGTCATTCTGCTACAGTACTGGAGTATAGAGCTAAAGATACTAGATTAGACTAGTCATTCTGCTACAGTACTGGAGTATAGAGCTAAAGATACTAGATTAGACTAGTCATTCTGCTACAGTACTGGAGTATGGAGCTAAATATACTAGATTAGACTAGTCATTCTGCTACAGTACTGGGGTATAGAGCTAAAGATACTAGATTAGACTAGTCATTCTGCTACAGTAGTGGAGTATAGATTATTTCTGAAACATGGGAAGCAAGTGGGTCTCTCAATTCAATTCAAGGGGCTTTATTGGCATGGGAAAATATGTTAACTTTGCCAAAGCAAGTGAAGTAGATAACATACAAAAGTGAAATAAACAATAAAAATGAATAGTAATCATTACACTCACAGAAGTTCCAAAATAATAAAGACATTTCAAATGTCATATTGTGTAAATACACAGTGTTGTAACCTGGGCCCTGACAATAAATAATGGTGTTCCAAAAAAAGTCAATTTGCCAGGACCATGAATATAAATTCCATCTAGACACCGTTGCCCTAGAGCACACACACTATACATACCTCGGCCTAAACATCAGCGCCACAGGTAACTTCCACAAAGCTGTGAACGATCTGAGAGACAAGGCAAGAAGGGCATTCTATGCCATCAAAAGAAACAAAAGTTGACAGACCAATTAGGATCTGGCCAAAAATACTTGAATCAGTTATAGAACCCATTGCCCTTTATGGTTTTGAGGTTTAGGGTCCGCTCACCAAACAAGAATTCACTAAATGAGACTCTGCATGTAGACTTCTGCAAAAATATCCTCAGTGTACCACGTAAAACACCAAATAATGCATGCAGAGCAGAATTAGGCCGATACCCACTAATTATCCAAATCCAGAAAAGAGCCATTAAATTCTACAACCACCTAAAAGGAAGCGATTCCCAAACCTTCCATAACAAAGCCATCACCTACAGAGAGATGAACCTGGAGAAGAGTCCCCTAAACAAGCTGGTCCTGGGGTTCTGTTCACAAACACAAACACACCCCACAGAGCCCCAGGACAGAAACACAATTAGACCCAATCAAATCATGAGAAAACAAAAAGATAATTACTTGACACATTTGAAGGAATTAACAAAAAAACTGAGTAAACTAGAATGCTATTTGGCCCTACACAGAGAGTACACAGTGGCAAAATATCTGACCAACTTAAAGAAAGCTTTGACTATGTACAGACTCAGTGAGCATAGCCTTGCTATTGAGAAAGGCCGCCGTAGGCAGACATGGCTCTCAAGAAGAGACAGGCTATGTGCTCACTGCCCACAAAATGAGGTGGAAACTGAGCTGCACTTCCTAATGTATGACCATATTAGAGACATATTTCCCTCAGATTACACAGATCCACAAATATTTAGAAAACAAACCCGATTTTGATAAACTCCCATATCTACTGGGTGAAATACCACAGTGTGAAATCATACCAGCAAAATTTGTGACATTTTGGCACAAGAAAAAGGCAACCAGTGAAGAACAAACACCATTGTAAATACAACCCATATTTATGTTATTTTCCCTTTTGTACTTTAAATATTTGCACATCATTACAACACTGTGTATTTACACAATATGACATTTGAAATGTAGTTTTTTTTATTTTTGGAACTTCTGTGAGTGTAATGTTTACTGTAAATTTCACTTTTGTTTATGATCTACTTCACTTGCTTTGGCAATGTTAACATGCCAATAAAGCCCTTAAAAAATGTAAAATGTTGAGAGAGCACGAGCGAGAGAAAGAGAGCAGTAGGACAGGTGATGAGCTACTCAGTAAATGAGACTAGGAAAATCCCCAACAGCCAGGGAAGAAACAACCATGTGTGTGTGTGTGTGTGTGTGTGTGTGTGTGTGTGTGTGTGTGTGTGTGTGTGTGTGTGTGTGTGTGTGTGTGTGTGTGTGTGTGTGTGTGTGTGTGTGTGTGTGTGTGTGTGTGTAAACAGTACACAGCCAAGACCATGCTACAGAAGCAGAAAGAGCACCATTCAGGAGGAAATGAATGAGAAGGAGAGCAGTGAGGTACACACACACACACACACACTGACCCCGGCCTCTATCCAGAGATTGAACAGTCACCCAGATGGTATCTGACACCTCTCATCCTCTCTTTAAAAGCTTTGCAGAGGGACCATCCCTTTAAATTCTTTGCACAATGTCTGGACGGTCCAACCCCCTATTCAACCCTGGTCCCTTTAACTGCTTTGCAGAGGTGGCAGAAAACAGAGGCCCAGCTTGATTAGGGATTCATTCTCACTATGGCAGAAAACAGAGGCCCAGCTTGATTAGTGATTCATTCTCACTATGGCAGCAAACAGCCAAATGAACACGGACGAAAAAGTCAGGCCAACAAACATGCATTCTGTTCTGTTCTGCTTTGTAGTGCCAGGCCTAGCTGGAGTCTAGTAAGCTACTGCTGAGGCTGGAGTCTAGTAAGCTACTGCCGAGGCTGGAGTCTAGTAAGCTCCTGCCGAGGCTGGAGTCTAGTAAGCTACTGCCGAGGCTGGAGTCTAGTAAGCTACTGCCGAGGCTGGAGTCTAGTAAGCTACTGCCGAGGCTGGAGTCTAGTAAGCTACTGCGAGGCTGGAGAGGCTACTGCCGAGGCTGGAGAGTCTGCCGAGTAAGCTACTGCCGAGGCTGGAGTCTAGCTACTAAGCTGGACTGCCGAGGCTGGAGTCTAGTGCCGAGGCTGGAGTCTAGTAAGCTACTGCCGAGGCTACTGCCGAGGCTGGAGTCTAGTAAGCTACTGCCGAGGCTGGAGTCTAGTAAGCTACTGCCGAGGCTGGAGTCTAGTAAGCTACTGCCGAGGCTGGAGTCTAGTAAGCTACTGCCGAGGCTGGAGTCTAGTAAGCTACTGCCGAGGCTGGAGTCTAGTAAGCTACTGCCGAGGCTGGAGTCTAGTAAGCTACTGCCGAGGCTGGAGTCTAGCTACTGCCGAGGCTAAGCTACTGCCGAGGCTGGAGTCTAGTAAGCTACTGCCGAGGCTGGAGTCTAGTAAGCTACTGCCGAGGCGAGGCTAGAGTCTAGTAAGCTACTGCCGAGGCTAGAGTCTAGTAAGCTACTGCCGAGGCTGGAGTCTAGTAAGCTACTGCCGAGGCTAGAGTCTAGTAAGCTACTGCCGAGGCTAGAGTCTAGTAAGCTACTGCAGAGGCTAGAGTCTAGTTTATCTACTGCCGAGGCTAGAGTCTAGTTTATCTACTGCCGAGGCTGGAGTCTAGTTTATCTACTGCCGAGGCTGGAGTCTAGTTTATCTACTGCCGAGGCTAGAGTCTAGTTTATCTACTGCCGAGGCTGGAGTCTAGTTTATCTACTGCTGAGGCTGGAGTCTAGTTTATCTACTGCCGAGGCTGGAGTCTAGTAAGCTACTGCCGAGGCTGGAGTCTAGTCTAGCTACTGCCGAGGCTGGAGTCTAGTAAGCTACTGCCGAGGCTGGAGTCTAGTAAGCTACTGCCGAGGCTGGAGTCTAGTTTATCTACTGCTGAGGCTCATTTTGTGCATGTATTCTCTTTCCTCAGGCTGGGGGCTACTGCCGAGGGGATCCTCCCAGGGATCCTTTTATGTCGTCTAGTAAAGAGGCTGGAGAATCTCAGGCTTCTGCTAAGGCTGGAGTCTTTTTTACTGCCGAGGCTGGAAAAGGCTCATTCTTCTGCCGAGGCCAAAATGTAAGAAAATAAAAATAGTTTATCTACTGCCGAGGCTGGAGTCTAGTAAGCTACTACTGACTGAGGCTGGACACTATATCATTCAATCTCCAGAAATTAGCCCAAAGACATATTGGTAACATATTAAAACATGCATATAACCTATCCATAGTCTATATTATCATTGTGGAGATTCTAGCTATACTATATGGAATTATTGTGTAAATTCTCACTATACTATATGGAATTATTGTGTAAATTCTCACTATACTATATGGAATAATCTACTGCCGAGGCTGTAAATTCTCAGGCTATACTATATGGAATTATTGTGTAAATTCTCACTATACTATATGGAATTATGCCGAGGCTGGAGTCTAAATTCTCACTATACTATATGGAATTATTGCCGAGGCTGTCTAAATTGCCGAGGCTCACTATACTATATGGAATTATTGCTGGAGTAAATTGCCGAGGCTCTAGTTTACTATACTATATGGAATTATTGTGTAAATACTCTGAGGCACTATACTATATGGAATAACTTGTGTAAATTCTCACTATACTATATGGAATAATTGTGTAAATTCTCACTATACTATATGGAATTATTGTGTAAATTCTCACTATACTATATGGAATTATTATACCGAGGCTGGAATTAATTGTGTAAATTCTCACTATACTATATGGAATAATTGTGTAAATTCTCACTATACTATATGGAATTATTGTGTAAATTCTCACTATACTATATGGAATTATTGTGTAAATTCTCACTATACTATATGGAATTATTGTGTAAATTCTCACTATACTGGAATATGGAATAATTGGAATAATTGTAAATTCTCACTATACTATATGGAATAATTGTGTAAATTCTCACTATACTATATGGAATTATTGTGTAAATTCTCACTATACTATATGGAATAATTGTGTAAATTCTCACTATACTATATGGAATTATTGTGTAAATTCTCACTATACTATATGGAATTATTGTGTAAATTCTCACTATACTATATGGAATAATTGTGTAAATTCTCACTATACTATATGGAATTATTGTGTAAATTCTCACTATACTATATGGAATAATTGTGTAAATTCTCACTATACTATATGGAATAATTGTGTAAATTCTCACTATACTATATGGAATAATTGTGTAAATTCTCACTATACTATATGGAATAATTGTGTAAATTCTCACTATACTATATGGAATAATTGTGTAAATTCTCACTATACTTGCTAATCATTGAAACCTATCGACGCAGACTCAACACATTTCACAGTTACGGAGGGGCGATACATTATTGTGATGGATGAACTATCAGAAACAATTCAGCCAATTATACCCCACAGCCAGGACCCATTTAAGGGTATTTATTGCAGTAAAACCAGACTGAATTCTGAGCTCTCCATCATTGTTTTACAGACAACTGACTCTCTAGGCAGAGGCCTGGGCTAGTCTATAATATAATTGTGTAAAATATAAACGTCTTGACTCTTCACTTCATAGGCATCTCTGTCAAAGACGACATCTGTTAACAATTCATATAGGCATAAGGGTGAAAATTCTACACCTTGATATTTAAAAAATATTTCCACTCTTCATCTCCCCCGTTATTCGTGAGCTGATCTGCCATCTGTATAAAAATCAAACAGATTTTTCCAAATATAGCTATGTCATTTGTTGGAGGAGGTTATCTAGCAAGCTTAGCAACATTGGTCATTTGACTGCCGTTATAACGTTCTTTATGATTCCACAACGACGTAGTCTGGATGCGCTTTACGTCCAGATAGCTCTGAGCGTCCTGAACACGCTTTACGTCCAGATAGCTCTGAGCGTCCTGAACACGCTTTACGTCCAGATAGCTCTGAGCGTCCTGAACACGCTTTACGTCCAGATAGCTCTGAGCGTCCTGAACACGCTTTACGTCCAGATAGCTCTGAGCGTCCTGAACACGCTTTACGTCCAGATAGCTCTGAGCGTCCTGAACACGCTTTACGTCCAGATAGCTCTGAGCGTCCTGAACGCTTTACGTCCAGATAGCTCTGAGCGTCCTGAACACGCTTTACGTCCAGATAGCTCTGAGCGTCCTGAACACGCTTTACGTCCAGATAGCTCTGAGCGTCCTGAACACGCTTTACGTCCAGATAGCTCTGAGCGTCCTGAACACGCTTTACGTCCAGATAGCTCTGAGCGTCCTGAACACGCTTTACGTCCAGATAGCTCTGAGCGTCCTGAACACGCTTTACGTCCAGATAGCTCTGAGCGTCCTGAACACGCTTTACGTCCAGATAGCTCTGAGCGTCCTGAACACGCTTTACGTCCAGATAGCTCTGAGCGTCCTGAACACGCTTTACGTCCAGATAGCTCTGAGCGTCCTGAACACGCTTTACGTCCAGATAGCTCTGAGCGTCCTGAACGCGCTTTACGTCCAGATAGCTCTGAGCGTCCTGAACGCGCTTTACGTCCAGATAGCTCTGAGCGTCCTGAACGCGCTTTACGTCCAGATAGCTCTGAGCGTCCTGAACGCGATAGCTCTTTACGTCCAGATAGCTCTGAGCGTCCTGAACGCGCTTTTTACGTCCAGATAGCTCTGAGCGTCCTGAACACGCTTTACGTCCAGATAGCTCTGAGCGTCCTGAACACGCTTTACGTCCAGATAGCTCTGAGCGTCCTGAACACGCTTTACGTCCAGATAGCTCTGAGCGTCCTGAACACGCTTTACGCCCAGATAGCTCTGAGCGTCCTGAACACGCTTTACGTCCAGATAGCTCTGAGCGTCCTGAACACGCTTTACGTCCAGATAGCTCTGAGCGTCCTGAACGCGCTTTACGTCCAGATAGCTCTGAGCGTCCTGAACGCGCTTTACGTCCAGATAGCTCTGAGCGTCCTGAACGCGCTTTACGTCCAGATAGCTCTGAGCGTCCTGAACGTCCAGATAGCTCTTTACGTCCAGATAGCTCTGAGCGTCCTGAACACGCTTTACGTCCAGATAGCTCTGAGCGTCCTGAACGCGCTTTACGTCCAGATAGCTCTGAGCGTCCTGAACGCGCTTTACGTCCAGATAGCTCTGAGCGTCCTGAACACGCTTTACGTCCAGATAGCTCTGAGCGTCCTGAACACGCTTTACGTCCAGATAGCTCTGAGCGTCCTGAACACGCTTTACGTCCAGATAGCTCTGAGCGTCCTGAACACGCTTTACGTCCAGATAGCTCTGAGCGTCCTGAACGCGCTTTACGTCCAGATAGCTCTGAGCGTCCTGAACACGCTTTACGTCCAGATAGCTCTGAGCGTCCTGAACGCGCTTTACGTCCAGATAGCTCTGAGCGTCCTGAACACGCTTTACGTCCAGATAGCTCTGAGCGTCCTGAACACGCTTTACGTCCAGATAGCGCACTCAATGAATTCAGGAACATGATAACATTCGGGAATTCATTCAAATAAAAATAAAAACTGCCCGTTTTGCAATTAACAATAATGCCATTGGCGATCAAGTATAGAATAACTATCATTACTAAATTCTAAATATCAGTTGAATTTGCACTGAAATCTTTCCATAGTGGTGCCACCGAGCAGACAAAAGCTGGTGAGGCACTGATCTCATTGGTGGACAACCATGGCACAGTGACCACATCTTGGTTTTAAACTCTTTAAACTCTCTAAAGTCTTGTTTCCCGGGGGACACTCTGGATAAATATGAATTGAGGCGGCAGGGTAACCTAGTGGTTAGAGTGTAGAGGCGGCAGGGTAACCTAGTGGTTAGAACCTAACCTAGTGGTGGTTAGAGGGTAGCCTAGTGGTTAGGTGGCAGGGTAGCCTAGTGGTTAGAGTGTAGAGGGGGCAGGTAGCCTAGTGGTTAGAGTGTAGAGGGGGCAGGTAGCCTAGTGGTTAGAGTGTAGAGGAGGCAGGGTAGCCTAGTGGTTAGAGTGTAGAGGCGGCAGGGTAGCCTAGTGGTTAGAGTGTGGAGGCGGCAGGGTAGCCTAGTGGTTAGAGTGTAGAGGCGGCAGGGTAGCCTAGTGCTTAGAGCGTTGGACTAGTAACCAAAAGGTTGCAAGTTCAAATCCCCGAGCTGATAAGGTACAAATCTGTCATTCTGCCCCTGAACAGGTAGTTAACCCACTGTTCCAAGGCCGTCATTGAAAATAATAATTTACCTAGTTAAATAAAAGGTTAAATAAAATGACTCCTGGTATTGAAACTTGGAAAAGGTGGTAAAATATTAATCCCTAATTAATACTGTTACTCAAACATAGCCTCTTGAGGACCTAATTAAAAAGTGTCAGCCAGGCTGAGAAAAGGCAAGCACAGTGAAGGCTGTGTATGAAGAAAGCACAGTGAAGGCTGTGTGTATAGAAAGCACAGTGAAGGCTGTGTGTATAGAAAGCACAGTGAAGGCTGTGTGTGAAGAAAGCACAGTGAAGGCTGTGTATGCGTGTGTATGAAGAAAGCACAGTGAAGGCTGTGTATGTGTGTGTATGAAGAAAGCACAGTGAAGGCTGTGTATGTGTGTGTATGAAGAAAGCACAGTGAAGGCTGTGTATGAAGAAAGCACAGTGAAGGCTGTGTATGAAGAAAGCACAGTGAAGGCTGTGTATATAGAAAGCACAGTGAAGGCTGTGTATGAAGAAAGCACAGTGAAGGCTGTGTATATAGAAAGCACAGTGAAGGCTGGCTGCTACGTATACAAGTGAGAACAGATCCATTTTCCCTGACTTTGTACTAGCCTGGTCCTCGATGTAAGCCCTGTCTCGCCAATTGATCTGGGACCAGGCTAGTATTTCACTGCACAAGGGATCCATTACCAAGCTGTGTAGGTCCCACGAGCCCCACAGAACCTAAATCAGAGGACAGTCTAATAGACAGACAGTCCCATACAAGGTCAGGTACAGGAACAATGATTTACCTCCACTGGGACGGAGGTAATCCATTTAACTCACTACTACACAACACAAGTCAGGGAGGTCAGTGTGTGTGTGTGTGTGTGTGTGTGTGTGTGTGTGTGTGTGTGTGTGTGTGTGTGTGTGTGTGTGTGTGTGTGTGTGTGTGTGTGTGTGTGTGTGTGTGTGTGTGTGTGTGTGTGTGTGTGTGTGTGTGTGTGTGTGTGTGTGTGTGTGTGTGTGTGTGAACTTTTTCAACGAGCCGTGTTCCAAGTTCATACCTTAAGGCTTTGGGATTAGCTGCCTGCCTGCCTGCCTCTATAGAACAGTTAGCTGCCTGCCTGCCTCTATAGAACAGTTAGCTGCCTGCCTGCCTCTATAGAACAGTTAGCTGCCTGCCTGCCAGCCTCTATAGAACAGTTAGCTGCCTGCCTGCCAGCCTCTATAGAACAGTTAGCTGCCTGCCTGCCAGCCTCTATAGAACAGTTAGCTGCCTGCCTGCCTGCCTCTATAGAACAGTTAGCTGCCTGCCTGCCTGCCTCTATAGAACAGTTAGCTGCCTGCCTGCCTGCCTCTATAGAACAGTTAGCTGCCTACCTACCTGCCTCTATAGAACAGTTAGCTGCCTACCTACCTGCCTCTATAGAACAGTTAGCTGCCTACCTGCCTGCCTCTATAGAACAGTTAGCTGCCTACCTGCCTGCCTCTATAGAACAGTTAGCTGCCTACCTGCCTGCCTCTATAGAACAGTTAGCTACCTGCCTCCCTACCACTCTAGAGAACAGGTAGCTGCCTACCTACCACTCTAGAGAACAGGTAGCTGCCTACCTACCACTCTAGAGAACAGGTAGCTGCCTCCCTACCACTCTAGAGAACAGGTAGCTGCCTCCCTACCACTCTAGAGAACAGGTAGCTGCCTCCCTACCACTCTAGAGAACAGGTAGCTGCCTCCCTACCACTCTAGAGAACAGGTAGCTGCCTCCCTACCACTCTAGAGAACAGGTAGCTGCCTCCCTACCACTCTAGAGAACAGGTAGCTGCCTCCCTACCACTCTAGAGAACAGGTAACTGGTCTACGTGTCTGTAATAACCTCATAACAGTACATGTTCTGGGACTCTTGTGGCAGCCTAATCTACATTGTCCTAGGGCATAGAGGACCATGTCCCAAATGACACCCTATTCCCTGTATGGTGCATTACTTTATACCAGAGTCCTATGGTATCTTATTTCCTATATATAGTACACTACTTTATACTGGAGTCCTATGGTATCTTATTTCCTATATATAGTACACTACTTTATACTGGAGTCCTATGGTATCTTATTTCCTATATATAGTACACTACTTTATACTGGAGTCCTATGGCATCTTATTTCCTATATATAGTACACTACTTTATACCGGAGTCCTATGGTATCTTATTTCCTATATATAGTACACTACTTTATACTGGAGTCCTATGGGAATAGGGTGCCATGTGGGACACACTTTCCCAGAGCTAAATCAGGTCAGACGACATCATGTCATGAATCACTATTTCTGTTGTGTAATGAGCACCCACACACATAAAACCAGATAGAACCTTTGACAGACACGCCACACAAGTCCATAGTGGGCCGGGGAGAGGGAGTGGTCACAGTGAGCCTTTGAAGCAGCAGAAAGTCCAGGGGGGGGGGTGGCACAGGATAGCCCAGAGCCATATACAAATGTAGGCCGTGGCTGCGGATTCAACTCTAAAGTTCACGGGACCAAAAGATTGTGAGCTTCCTGAAGCTTCTGCACATGTGTCTCTGCTCCACTCCTAGAGAACAGTCTCTGCTCTACTCCTAGAGAACAGTCTCTGCTCTACTCCTAGAGAACAGTCTCTGCTCTACTCCTAGAGAACAGTCTCTGCTCTACTCCTAGAGAACAGTCTCTGCTCTACTCCTAGAGAACAGTCTCTGCTCTACTCCTAGAGAACAGTCTCTGCTCGGCTCCTAGAGAACAGTCTCTGCTCGGCTCCTAGAGAACAGTCTCTGCTCGGCTCCTAGAGAACAGTCTCTGCTCGGCTCCTAGAGAACAGTCTCTGCTCGGCTCCTAGAGAACAGTCTCTGCTCGGCTCCTAGAGAACAGTCTCTGCTCGGCTCCTAGAGAACAGTCTCTGCTCGGCTCCTAGAGAACAGTCTCTGCTCGGCTCCTAGAGAACAGTCTCTGCTCGGCTCCTAGAGAACAGTCTCTGCTCCACTCCTAGAGAACAGTCTCTGCTCCACTCCTAGAGAACAGTCTCTGCTCCACTCCTAGAGAACAGTCTCTGCTCCACTCCTAGAGAACAGTCTCTGCTCCACTCCTAGAGAACAGTCTCTGCTCCACTCCTAGAGAACAGTCTCTGCTCTACTCCTAGAGAACAGTCTCTGCTCTACTCCTAGAGAACAGTCTCTGCTCTACTCCTAGAGAACAGTCTCTGCTCTACTCCTAGAGAACAGTCTCTGCTCTACTCCTAGAGAACGGTCTCTTTACACAATCTCTGCAAGAACACAACGATCACGGTACTCTACATAACAGAATATATCTCATAAACTTACTGTAAGTAAAAAAATAAAATTCAAACACCTCATTCAACCGTGAATGGTAAATCTTCATTTTTACTGGGGGAACCATCCATGCAGCGTCCTTCTGTATCGTAACCATTTGATCTCACTTTCATTTAGATGTTATGTTAGACCGCTGCACCAATCGGTAGCCATAAGGGGCGTCACTACAGTCCCCCGGGTTCGAATCCGAGGCTGCATCACGGCCGTGATGGGCGGCGGCCCAGCGTTGTCCGTGGTAAGCCGCCATCGTAAATAAGACCTCTTAACTGACTTGCCTAGTTAAATAAAAATAAATGAATATGCCGTGTTGTGTTGACGTAGCCTAAAGTGTTGTTTGGAACGATGTACAGTGAACAAATTTTTAGCGCCAGATGGTGTTTATTTTTTTGCCCTAGCGGCGCTCGCTGTTGAGTGATTCGTACATGCGCAGAAATTTCGGGAAGCTCTGGATCTTGCGGCCCGGCGGACTAAAGATTCAGGAAACGTTAAATCTGTACAATCTGTAATGTAGATCCTGATTGGGTCCCAAATGGCACCCTATTCCCTATAGTCCACTACTATTGATCAGGACCCAGAGGGTGACTAGTGCATTAGAATACTTTGGTGGGTGCTGCTATTTGTACTGTTTCACAATGTACAAGGGTGTATTATACGCATATGTGACTCCACGGTTGTTGGTGTTTTTTGTGTTTTTTTTACATTGGATTTTTTTTAAAGTAGAGATTCAGAGCTACAAAATGGTTTATCATACACAACAGTTGAGAAACAATAGGAGAGTAATTCTGCTTTGAAAGTGGTAAACTCACTTTTGAGAAATTGGAGAAAAAAAAAATATATAAATATATATTATTATTTGTTTTTTGGTATATCCCAACTCCTGAGACATGTTCAGAGTGAGGTCAGGGCCAAGGTTGGGGGTCATTATCAATCTGTTGTTGTTATTTAAAATAGTTACCATGGTAATGTACGTCATGCTGTTTAATGGCCTGTCCGTTTAATTGCTACACAGAGACTCCTCAACCGTACCAACTGTGCACACCACCATGAAGTAAACGTAATGATTGTAACATCACAACTTTGTTGCCATGTTGTTTACAATGCAGGCATACCATGTAGCATAGCGATTTCATAACTACCAAAGAGGTAGTTACTATTCTTCATCATGTCTAAGAATACCATAATCAAGTCGGATTTTTTTTATTTTTTTTAAGAATTAAGTTAAGTTAATAAAAATGTGGTCCTTTGTAGCTCAGTTGGTATAGCTTTGAAACACCAGGGTAGTAGGTTCGATTCCAGAACACATTTATTTATCTAACCTTTTATTTAACTAGGCAAGTCAGTTAAGAACAAATTATTATTTACAATGACTGTCTATGAACAGTGGGTTAACTGGTCTGGGAACAGTGGGCTAACTGGTCTAGGAACAGAGGGTTAACTGGTCTAGGAACAGTGGGTTAACTGGTCTAGGAACAGTGGGTTAACTGGTCTAGGAACAGTGGGTTAACTGGTCTAGGAACAGGGGGTTAACTGACCTAGGAACAGTGGGGTTAACTGGTCTAGGAACAGTGGGGTTAACTGGTCTAGGAACAGTGGGGTTAACTGGTCTAGGAACAGTGGGGTTAACTGGTCTAGGAACAGTGGGGTTAACTGGTCTAGGAACAGTGGGGTTAACTGGTCTAGGAACAGTGGGGTTAACTGGTCTAGGAACAGTGGGGTTAACTGGTCTAGGAACAGTGGGGTTAACTGGTCTAGGAACAGTGGGTTAACTGGTCTAGGAACAGTGGGTTAACTGGTCTAGGAACAGTGGGTTAACTGGTCTAGTGGGTTAACTGGTCTAGGAACAGTGGGGTTAACTGGTCTAGGAACAGTGGGGTTAACTGGTCTAGGAACAGTGGGGTTAACTGGTCTAGGAACAGTGGGGTTAACTGGTCTAGGAACAGTGGGTTAACTGGTCTAGGAACAGTGGGTTAACTGGTCTAGGAACAGTGGGTTAACTGGTCTAGTGGGTTAACTGGTCTAGGAACAGTGGGTTAACAGGTCTAGGAACAGTGGGTTAACTGGTCTAGGAACAGTGGGTTAACTGGTCTAGGAACAGTGGGTTAACTGGTCTAGGAACAGTGGGTTAACTGCCTGTTCAGGGGAGGAATGACAGATTTGTACCTTGTCAGCTCGGGGATTTGACCCAGCAACCAACACTATAAACACTAGGCTACTTGCCACCCCCATGACTAAGATGCTTTGGATAGAAGCTAAATGGAATAGAATAATAATATAATAATAATCATGTTATTAACTACATCCTAGACTTAATTGCTCCTCATTTTATTAGACATGATTAGGAGCAAACCTTGACTAGATCCTCAAATCCACCCCAGGGGAGTCAGGCTATATATATATATATATATAGTATTTTTATCTGTCAACCCAACAGCGTGATTGTCTTTCCAATGAAAAAACAACTTACTCCTAAGCTTTGGGTCCAAGGCACAGAAAAAGAGCGTCCTATATATTATTATTTTTTTTGGGGTGGGGGGTGGAAGTAATATAACATTTGGTTAGATTGTGTCAGACAAAGAGCTGATCTTTGTTTTGAAAGGCCATCTCTTTTTGACAACAGTCGGGTCACTATAAGCTGGAGCACCGAGTCAGCAGGTTAGCCAGCAGCTCGATTATAGCATGTTATAGCTAACAAATCATTACTCGTTATAACTAAATAAGACGTGACTCGTTATACAAATGGCACAATATACCAGGGTTATACGGTTACTAAATGCCCATTTAATAACGTAACATTCACATAGTTATCTCGCGGAAAACTTAAGTTAACGTTGACTGAACATGAGCTACCTATAGCTAACTAAGCTAATTAGCGAGGAAGGAGATTAGCTAGTTACGACGTCCCTAGCAACCACACTTCAGCACGAAAGAGATTCAAATATGTTTTCTTCGTTTACGTTTTCTCACCTTGTCACTAACGCCGTCGGGATCTCCTCCTTTTCCTCCTCTCTTCCTTACCTCCGTCATGTTTTCCTTATTTTTCACTCAAGACACATAAAAAATAAAAATAAATGTTGTGGAGTCTGAAGACTCAACTGAAGCAGCTTGGAATTGAACCTCGTCGGCCTCCTTAGTAATCACACACTGGGGGGGTTATGAGGATCTTCAAGGAGGAGGGGTTTAACCGTGAAATAAATGTTCGGTTTTTTCGTGCTGTTCTTTTTGACGCAACAGTACGCAGCCTCTCTTACTCTCCTGATCCGAATGTGTTTTGTTTTTATTACCGCAGTTTTTGTCGTTCGCCATCTCAGGTGTCTGAACCGGTGTGAAGTTAGACACTAAGGACCAGTGGCCACAATAGTGTGGGTTTTTACTGCATCGCCTTCAAAATAAATGTCCCATTTTTTTTTACCTTTATTTTACTAGGCAAGTCAGTTAAGAATAAATTCTTATTTTCAATGACGGCCTAGGAACAGTGGGTTAACTGTCTGTTCAGGGGCAGAACGACAGATTTGTACCTTGTCAGCTCGGGGGATTTGAACTTGCAACCCTTTCGGTTACTAGTCCAATGCTCTAACCACTAGGCTACCCTGAAAGGGTTTTAAGAAGGTAACTACTAGTGGAATCATGCCATATTTGGACTAGATAATGCCAAACAAGGCTGGAATGTTTTTATATAAATTAAACAAAAATACAATAATTTGTTTAATTTAACTCTAAACAAAGAGTTGCATTCTGTTTTGGAATGGGTAGCCAGTAATAAACTGGTCCAGAACATCTCTAAAACTAAGAGCATTGTACTTGGTACAAATCATTTCTTAAGTTCTAGACCAGCTGAATATGGTAATGAATGGTGTGGCTATTTAACAAGAGACTAAATTACTTGGCGTTACCTTAGATCGTAAACTGTCATGGTCAAAACATATATAGATTCAATGGTTGTAAAGATGGGGAGAGGTCTGTCCGTAATAAATAGATGCTCTGCTTTTATGACACCACACTTCATAAATGCAAGTCCTGCAGGCTCTAGTTTTGTCTAATCTTGATTATTGTCCCAGTCGTGTGGTCCAGTGCTGCAAGGGAAAGCCCTAGTTAAACTGCAGCTGGCCCAGAACAGAGCGGCACGTCTTGCTCTTCATTGTCGTCAGAGGGCTGATATAAATACTATGCATGGCCAGTCTCTCTTGGCCAGTCTCTCTTGGCCAGTCTCTCTTGGCTAGTCTCTCTTGGCCAGTCTCTCTTGGCTAGTCTCTCTTGGCCAGTCTCTCTTGGCCAGTCTCTCTTGGCTAGTCTCTCTTGGCCAGTCTCTCTTGGCCAGTCTCTCTTGGCCAGTCTCTCTTGGCTAGTCTCTCTTGGCCAGTCTCTCTTGGCCAGTCTCTCTTGGCCAGTCTCTCTTGGCCAGTCTCTCTTGGCTAGTCTCTCTTGGCCAGTCTCTCTTGGCCAGTCTCTCTTGGCTAGTCTCTCTTGGCCAGTCTCTCTTGGCTAGTCTCTCTTGGCCAGTCTCTCTTGGCCAGTCTCTCTTGGCTAGTCTCTCTTGGCCAGTCTCTCTTGGCTAGTCTCTCTTGGCCAGTCTCTCATGGCCAGTCTCTCTTGGCCAGTCTCTCTTGGCCAGTCTCTCTTGGCCAGTCTCTCTTGGCTCAGAGATGAGGAGAGACTGACTGCATCACTACTATTTTATAAGAAACATGAATGTGTTTAAAATCACAAATTGTTTGCATAGTCAACTTACACACAGACCTGACACACACACTTATCCCACCAGACATGCCACCAGGGGTCTTTTCACAGTCCCCAAATCCAGAACAAATTCAAGAAAGAGTACAGTATTATTGGCCCAATTGGCCCAGAGTCGTTCAGGTTTGGCCGGTGTAGGCCTTCATTGTAAATAATAATTTGTTCTTAATCGACTTGCCTAGTTAAATAAAGGTTAAATAAAATATATATATTTTTAATCAATTTACTTAAGATCTAACTATTTCTCAATGTGCTCCACTTTATACTCATCATCTTAGACAACGTAGTAATTCTCTTTAGTTTAGATTTGTCCCCGTGTGGTCATAATTTTAAAAGAGTATGCACTATGCAAAGCTGGTAAAAAAAAATCTAGATTTTGTATCGCATACTTTTATTTTGAAGGCAAATTCCGAAAACCAGTAGACTTAATACTGCCAATGTTGCTGCCGTTATGCACATCCTTTACACAGATGAGTGAGATGTTTCACCTGATGTAAACTCAGCAACAACAAAAAACGTCCTCACTCTCAACTTCGTTTATTTTCAGCAAACTTAACATGTGTAAATATTTGTATGAATATTCAACAACTGAGAGATGAACAGAACAAGTTCCACAGACATTTTTTTTAACCTTTATTTAACCAGGCAAGTCAGTTAAAGAACAAATTCTTATTTTCAATGAGAGCCTAGGAACAGTGGGTTAACTGCCTGTTTAGGAGCAGAATGAAAGATGTGTACCTTGTCAGCTTGGGGATATGAACTTACAACCTTTCGGTTACTAGTCCAATGCTCTAACCACTAGGCTACCCTGCCACCCCTATGTGACTAACATAAATGGTATAATGTGTCCTTGAACAAAGGGGGGGGTCAAAATCAAAAGTAACAGTCAGTATCTTGTGTGGCCACCAGCTGCATTAAGTGCTGCAGTGAATCTCCTCCTCATGGACTGCACCAGATTTGCCAGTTCCCCACTCTTCCAACAAGGCACCTGCAAGTTCCCGGACATTTCTGGGGGAAATAGCCCTAGCCCTCACCCCCCGATCCAACAGGTCCCAGACGTGCTCAATGGGATTGAGATCCGGGCTCTTCGCTGGCCATGTTAGAACAATTACATTTCTGTCTTGCAGGAAATCACGCACAGAACGAGCAGTATTGGTGGTGGCATTGTCATGCTGGAGCATCAAATCTAATTTATTTGTCGCATACACATGGTTGGCAGATGTTAATGCGAGTGTAGCGAAATGCTTGTGCTTCTAGTTCCAACAATGCAGTAATATCTAACAAGTAATCTAACTAACAATTCCACAACAACTACCTTATACACACCAGTGTATTGGAATGAATACAAACAATATGGACAAAAATATATGAATGAGTGATGGCCGAATGTCATAGACAAGATTCAGTAGATGGTACAGAGTACAGTATATACATATGAGATGAGTAATGTAGGGTATGTAAACATTACATAAAGTGGCATTGTTTAAAGTAGCTAGTGATAAGTTGATCCATTTTTCCATGTATTAAAGTGGCTGGAGTTGAGTCAATGTTAGTGATGGCTGTTTAACAGTCTGATGGCCTTGAGATAGAAGCTGTTTTTCAGTCTCTCGGTCCCTGCTTTGATGCACCTGTACTGACCTCGCCTTCTGGATGATAGCTGGGTGAACAGGCAGTGGCTCGGGTGGTTGTTGTCCTTGATGGTCTTTTTGGTCTTCCTGTGACATCGGGTGGTGTAGGTGTCCTGGAGGGCAGGTAGTTTGCACCCGGTGATGCGTTGTGCAGACCTCACTACCCTCTGGAGAGCCTTCCGGTTATGGGCGGAGCAGCTGCCGTACCGTGTGTGAATGAGTTTGGTGACAAGCTGAATTTCTTTAGGCCCCTGAGGTTGAAGAGGCGCTGCTGCACCTTCTTCAGCACGCTGTCTGTGTGGGTGGACCATTTCAGTTTGTCCGTGATGTGTACACCAAGGAACTTAAAACTTTCCACCTTTTCCACTGTGGTCCCGTCGATGTGGATAGGGGGGTGCTCTCTCTGCTGTTTCCTGAAGTCCACAATCATCTCCTTTGTTTTGTTGACGTTGAGTGTGAGGTTATTGTCCTGACACCACACCCAGAGGGTCCTCACCTCCTCCCTGTAGGCTGTCTCGTCGTTGTTGGTAATCAAGCCTACAACTGTAGTGTCGTCTGCAAACTTGATGATTGAGTTGGAGGCGTGCAAGGCCACGCAGTCGTGGGTGAACAGGGATAGGAGATGGCTCAGAACGCACCCTTGTGGGGACCCAGTGTTGAGGATCAGCGGGGTGGAGATGTTGTTACCTACCCTCACCACCTGGAGGCGGCCGGTCAGGAAGTCCAGGACCCAGTTGCACAGGGTGGGGTCGAGACCCAGGGTCTCGAGCTTAATGACGAGTTTGGAGGGTACTATGGTGTTAAATGCTGAGCTGTAATCGATGAACAGCATTCTTACATAGGTATTCCACTTGTCCAGATGGGTTAGGGCAGTGTGCAGTATGATAGCGATTGTGTCGTCTGTGGACCTATTTGGGCGGTAAGCAAATTGGAGTGGGTCTAGGGTGTCAGGTAGGGTGGAGGTGATATGGTCCTTGACTAGTCTCTCAAAGCACTTCATGATGACGGAAGTGAGTGCTACAGGGCGTTAGTAATTTAGCTCCGTTACCTTAGCTTTCGTGGGAACAGGAACAATGGTGGCCCTCTTGAACCATGTAGGAACAGCAGACTGAGATAGGGATTGATTGAATATGTCCGTAAACACACCAGCCAGCTGGTCTGCGCATGCTCTGAGGATGAGGCCGGGGATGCCGTCTGGGCCTGCAGCCTTGCGAGGGTTGACACGTTTAAATGTTTTACTTACGTTGGCTACAGTGAAGGAGAGCCCGCAGGTTTTGTTAGCGGGCCGTGTCAGTTGTCCTCAAAGCGAGCAAAGAATTTGTTTAGTCTGTCTGGGAGCAAGACATCGTGGTCCGCGATGGGGCTGGTTTTTCTTTTGTAGTCCGTGATTGACTGTAGACCCTGCCACATACCTCTAGTGTCTGAGCCTTTGAATTGCGACTCCACTTTGTCTCTATACTGACGCTTAGCTTGTTTGATTGCCTTGCGGAGGGAATAGCTACACTGTTTGTATTCGGTCATGTCTCCGGTCACCTTGCTCTGATTAAAAGCAGTGGTTCGAGCTTTCAGTTTTGCGCGAATGCTGCCATCAATCCACGGTTTCTGGTTGGGGAAGGTTTTAGTAGACGCTGTGGGTATAACATCACCGATGCACTTGCTATTAAACTCGCACACTGAATCAGCGAATTCGTCAGTGTTGTTGTTCGACGTTATGCGGAACATATCCCAGTCCACGTGATCGAAGCAATCTTGAAGCGTGGAATCCGATTGGTCGGACCAGCGTTGAACAGACCTGAGCGTGGGTGCTTCCTGTTTTAGTTTCTGTCTATAGGCTGGAAGCAACTAAATGGAGTCCTTGTCAGCTTTTCTGAAAGGAGGGTGGGGGAGGGCCTTATATGTGTCGCGGAAGTTAGAATAACAATGATCTAGGGTTTTACCAGCCCTGGTTGCACAATCGATATGCTGATAGAATTTGGGGAGCCTTGTTTTCAGATTAGCCTTGTTAAAATCCCCGGCTACAATAAATGCAGCCTCAGGATATGTGGTTTCCAGTTTACATAGAGTCCAATGAAGTTCTTTCAGAGCCGTCGATGTGTCTGCTTACTGTGATTATGATCAAAGAAAATGTGGTTGCAGAGAGAACAGTCTATGACTTGGATCACTGGAGTCCTTGACAATTTTTTGGGCTTTCCTCTGACACAGTATTTAATTCCTGGATGGCAGGAGGCTTGGCCCCGTACGCACTGCCCTGTGTAGCGCCTTACGGTTAGATTGCCGAGCAGTTGCCATACAAGGAGGTGATGCAACCGGTCACGAGGTTCTCGATGGTGCAGCTGTAGAACTTTTTGAGGATCCGGGGACCCATGCCAAACCTTTTCAGTCTCCTGAGGGTCGAGAAGGTGTTGTCGGTCTTTCTTCACAACTGTCTTGGTGTGTTTGGACCATGATAGTTGGCTGGTGATGTGGACACCAAGGAACTTGAAACTCTCAACCCGCTCCACTACAGCCCCATCAATGTTAATGGGGGCCTGTTCGGCCCGTCTTTTCCTGTATTCCACGATCCTCTCCTTTGTCTTGCTCACATTGAGGGAGATGTTGTTGTTCTGGCACCACACTGCCAGGTCTCAGACCTCCTCCCTATAGGCTGTCTCATCGTTGTGGGTAATCACTACCACTGTTGTGTCGTCAGCAAACTTAATGGTGTTGGAGTCGTGTTTGGCCACGCAGTTGTGGGTGAACAGCGAGTACAGGAGGGGACTAAGCAAGTACCCCTGAGGGGCCCCAGTGTTTATGATCAGCGTGGCAGGCATGTTGTTGCCTACCCTTACCACCTGGGAGCAGCCTGTCAGGAAGTCCAGGATCCAGTTGCAGAGGGAGGTGTTTAGTCCCAGGGTCCTTTAGCTTAGTGATGAGCTGTGGCCACTATGGCGTTGAACACTGAGCTGTAGTCAATGAACCGCATTCTCACATAGGTGTTCCTTTTGTCCAGGTGGGAAAGGGCAGTGTGGAGTGCAATAGAGATGGCATCTGTGGATCTCTTGGGGCGGTATGCAAATTGCAGTAGGTCTAAGGTATCCATAATGATGCTGTTTATGTGAGCCAGGACGAGCCTTTCAAAGCACTTCATGGCTACTGATGTGAGTCCTATGGGGCGGTAATCATTTAGGCAGATTACCTTCGCATCCTTGGGCACAGGAACTATGGTGGTCTGCTTGAAACATGTAGGTATTACAGACTCAGACAGGGAGAGGTTGAAAATGTCAGTGAAGAAACTTGCCAGTTGGTCAGCACATGCTTTGAGTACACGTCCTGGTAATCCGTCTGGCCCTGCGGCTTTGTGAATGTTGACCCGTTTAAAGGTCTTGCTCACATCGGCTACCGAGAGCGTTATCTCACTCGTCCGAAACAGCTGGTGCTCTCATGCATGTTCCAGTGTTGCTTGCCTTGAAGGGAGCATAAAAGGCATTTAGCTCATCTGGTAGGCTCGCGTCACTGGGCAGCTTGCGGCTGGTTCTCCCTTTGTAGTCCGTATTAGGTTTTCAAGCCCTGCCACATCTGACGAGCGTTAGAGCTTAATCTTAATCCTGTATTGACGCTTTGCCTGTTTGATGCTTCATCTGACGGCGTAACTGGATTTCTTATAAGCGTATGGATTAGTGTCCCGCTCCTTGAAAGCGACAACTCTAGCCTTAAGCTTAATGCGCATGTTGCCTTTAATCCATGGCTTCTCGTTGGCTTACGTACGTACGGTGACTGTGGGGACGACGTCGTCGATACACTTTTTGATGAGGCATATGACCGAGGTGGTATACACCTCAATGTCATTGGATGAAAACCGGAACCTATTCCAGTGTGTGTGTGTTTTTTCCCTCTGGTTGCTAATTTGACATGCTGGTAGAAATTAAGTAAAACGGATTAAAGTCCCCGGACACCAGGAGCCCCAATTCTGGATGAGCATTTTATTGTTTGCTTATGGCCTTATACAGCTCATTGAGTATGGTCTTAGTGCCAGCATCAGTTTGTGTTGGCAAATAGACGGCTAAGAATAATATAGATGAGACTACCTGACATGATGACTCCTTGCTGTCCCCAGTCCACCTGAGCGTGCTGCTGCTCCAGTTTCAACTGTTCTGCCTGTGATTATTATTATTTGACCATGCTGGTCATTTATGAACATTTGAACATCTTGGCCATGTTCTATTATAATCTCCACCCGGCACAGCCAGAAGAGGACTGGCCAACCCACATAGCCTGGTTCCTCTCTAGGTTTCTTCCAAGGTTTTGACCTTTCTAGGGAGTTTTTCCTAGCCACCGTGCTTCTACACCTGCATTGCTTGCTGTTTGGGGTTTTAGGCTGGGTTTCTGTACAGCACTTTGAGATATCAGCTGATGTACGAAGGGCTTTATAAATACATTTGATTTGATTTTGAACTCTCTCGGTAGATAGTGTGGTCTACAGCTTATCATAAGGTACTCTACCTCAGGCGAGCAATACCTCGAGACTTCTTTAATATTAGACATCACCCACCAGCTGTTATTGACAAGACACACACCCCATAAAACATACACCTCACAAAAGTTCCAAAGGAATAGAGACATTTAAAATGTCACATTATGGATATATACAGTGTTGTAATGATGTGTTGTAACAATATTCATGTGAAGAGGGCTTTGTTTGTTCTCCGCCCACTTCATTTTATAGATAAATTATCTGCCATGAAAAATAAACAAATTAACTATTAGAGTTAAATCAGGGTCCATTTAAAATAATATCAGAGTCTTTTCAAATTAACAACGAAAGTAGTAGTTTATTTTCAAATAGAATCTAACTCACTCCAAAATCTTCTGACATAAGAACAGTCCCAAAATAAATTATCAAGAGTCTCTGGGTCACGACCACAGAATACACAATTTGTTATCAATAGCTATTTAGAATCGGTGTATTAAAAAAGGTCTTTAAAGGGGTGCTTGACTGCTGTTGTTAGTACATACCGCTTGAATCAACCCTTAAATAAATGGGCGGGGCTAAAGCTTAAGAGGGTGTGAACAATGCTGAATGGGTGTAGACAAAGAATAGCTCTCCAGTAGGTGTACTGTACCAAAAATATTCAAGGGCCATTTTCTCAAAAATGGGGTTACAAGTTTATCAGCTTTCAATTCAGAATTCCTTTCCCATTGTTCCTCAACTGAAGTGTATGATATACTATTTTCTAGTTCTGAGTTTCTACTTTAATCCAATGTAAAAAATAAATTTAAAAAACACAATTTCAAATTTTGCTACATAAGACCGAATTGAGTTGATCGGTCACAAATTACAAATAAAACACACATACACAGACCTAATTGGTGGTAAACAGCGAGTATTTAATTTAAATTAAGAGAATAAGTACCAGCTTTATTGCATTTTTGTAACAGTTTATGTAAGAGTTATTCACACGTTTCTTTCCCACTGTTGTACTGAACACAAATATATAATGAACATTCCGTCATCAACATCACATATTGCACACTATTATACTGTAGTAATGCAGTCTAATACAAGACCACCAACATAATCCAGGATTTCATTTTGATCGGTCCATTAAAGAGTACAAAAGTCCACCCAGAGTTGGAGCACATCTCCACCACTCAGTGCACAGAACCTGTCGCACGGGGCTTTATAACATCTTATAACAACTCATGACTGAAAATGCCTTGAAAATATATAAGAAAAACACAACAACAAAAAAAAACATGTACAATGAACCGACACAGCAAGACAGTTGTGTTAATATGACACGCAACAAGTAACTAAACGTGCTGAAAATGACAATAATCATTAAAAATAAACAAAAACAACAAAACAATAATACAAATGTTTAAAACCCAGTAATAATTGCATAAATACTTTGAACAGTTCACATCACTCTGGAGGACAAATGCACCCCGTCTATAACATGATAGCCCAACAACAATAAAACTGCATTCGATAAAAATCATGATTTCTATTCATATAAACTTTTTTTTTTATGTACATGAGAAGGTATAAATAATGAACTCGGATTAATATAATTATAATCATCAACATCATCATCCATCTGGTTTGAAGTTGCTTAGTAACAGCCAACTCATGATGATTGCACGCTCGATACAGTACACACCACTAGAGTGATTTACCATTAGTAATAGGAGGAGGAGGAAAAGTCAGACCGTGAACGATCATTGACCGCACTTGTGCAACAACTCTTTAAAAAAAAGTGTTTTAACTTGTCAAAAGAGACTCCAAAAAAAGTTTGACAGAAAAATGTCAAATTACAACGTTATTTCTAATAAACAAAGCAGCACATCAATGCACTGTTGCCCACAGCATCACCGACGTTCGGGAGGATACAAGACCGAATAAACGAAGACGGTTAACGACAATAAACCACGTTCTCACTTTGCGGTTTCCACACGTACACAGAGAAACCTGTCGCGCCTAATATTGTTCTAACTTACGTTACGTACTTAGCTGACGGCGTAAAGAGTGAAATGTGACCAGCAAAAACAAGCAAAAAAATAAATAAACCGCTTTTCAGGTGACCAATGGTTTTCATGCTAGAAAAAAAAACTACAGAGATGATCCTTGGTCAGTATAATATAATAGTATGAACAAAAATATAAACGTAAACATGTAAAGAGTTGGTCCCACGTTTCATGAGCTGAAATAAAAGATCCCATACATTTTCATATAAGTACAGAAAGTTTATTTCTCAAAGATTTTGGGCACACATTTTTTTACATCCCTGTTAGTGAGCATTTCTCTTTTGACAAGATAATCCATCCACTACTCTAAAATGTGCATTTTTGTCACACAACACAATGCCACAGATGTCTCAAGTTTTGAGGGAGCGTGCAAATTGGCATTCTGACTTCAGGAATGTCCACCAGAGCTGTTGCCAGAGAATTTAATGTTCCGTTTCTCTACCAATGTCATTTTAGAGAATTTGTCAGTAAGTCCAAGGTGGCCTCACAACCGCAGACCACGTGTATGAAGTCGCGTAGGCGATCTGTTTGCTGATGTCAGCGTTGTGAACATAGTGCCCCATGGTGGCGGGTTATGGTATGGGGAAGGCATAAGCTACGGACAACGAACACAATTGCATTTTATCGATGGCAATTTAAATGTACAAAAATACCGTGAGGAGATCCTGGGGCTCATTGTGAGACCAACAGATGCATTATCTGTACTTCCAGTCATGTGAAATCCATAGATTTTTGTCAATTCTACTCCGACATTCCACTCCGACATCTATCTATCTATCTATCTATCTATCTATCTATCTATCTATCTATCTATCTATCTATCTATCTATCTATCTATCTATCTATCTATGTACCTACCTCACTATCTATCTATCTATCTATCTATCTATCTATCTATCTATCTATCTATCTATCTATCTATCTATCTATCTATCTATCTATCTATCTATCTATCTATCTATCTATCTATCTATCTATCTATCTATCTATCTATCTATCTATCTATCTATGTACCTACCTCACTATCTATCTATCTATCTATCTATCTATCTATCTATCTATCTATCTATCTATCTATCTATCTATCTATCTATCTATCTATCTATCTATCTATCTATCTATCTATCTATCTATCTATCTATCTATCTATCTATCTATCTATCTATCTATCTATGTACCTACCTCACTATCTATCTATCTATCTATCTATCTATCTATCTATCTATCTATCTATCTATCTATCTATCTATCTATCTATCTATCTATCTATCTATCTATCTATCTATCTATCTATCTATCTATCTATCTATCTATCTATCTATCTATCTATGTACCTACCTCACTATCTATCTATCTATCTATCTATCTATCTATCTATCTATCTATCTATCTATCTATCTATCTATCTATCTATCTATCTATCTATCTATCTATCTATCTATCTATCTATCTATCTATCTATCTATCTATCTATCTATCTATCTATCTATCTATGTACCTACCTCACTATCTATCTATCTATCTATCTATCTATCTATCTATCTATCTATCTATCTATCTATCTATCTATCTATCTATCTATCTATCTATCTATCTATCTATCTATCTATCTATCTATCTATCTATCTATCTATCTATCTATCTATCTATCTATCTATCTATGTACCTACCTCACTATCTATCTATCTATCTATCTATCTATCTATCTATCTATCTATCTATCTATCTATCTATCTATCTATCTATCTATCTATCTATCTATCTATCTATCTATCTATCTATCTATCTATCTATCTATCTATCTATCTATCTATCTATCTATCTATCTATCTATCTAGGTGATCAACAAATATATATATATCTTGAGGTGATCTTTGTATCCCCAAATGTTCCAGTAACAACTGTACTACAGCCACTTCAGTTACTGGCTTTCATCTTAGCAGATTGTGAAACCATAGAAATAGGACAGTTTGTACTGCTGCTACTAGATAGGTCTGCTGGGTAACTGGGTCTGACTGGACAAAACATTAAGAACACCTGCTCTTTCCGTGACAGACTGACCAGTTGCTGCTACTAGATAGGTCTGCTGGGTAACTGGGTCTGACTGGACAAAACATTAAGAACACCTGATCTCTCCGTGACAGACTGACCAGTTGCTGCTACTAGATAGGTCTGCTGGGTAACTGGGTCTGACTGGACAAAACATTAAGAACACCTGATCTCTCCGTGACAGACTGTCCAGTTGAATCCAGGTGAAAGGTAGAATCCCCTATATTGATGTCACTTTTTAAACCCACTTAAAATCAGGGCAGATGAAGGGAAGGAGACGGGTTAAAGAAGGATTTTTAAGCCTGGAGACAATGGAGACATGGATTGTGTGTGTGTGCCATTCAGGGTGTGAATGGGCAAGACAAAATATTTAAGTGTCTTTGAACGGGGTATGGTAGTAGGTGTCAGGCGGACCGGTTTGTGGACCGGTTTGGACCGGTTTGTGTCAAGAACTGCAACGCTGCTGGGTTTGTCACGCTCAACAGTTTCCCGTGTTTATCAACAATGGTCCACCACCCCAAAGGACATCCAGCCAACTTGACACAACTGTGAGAAGCACTGGAGTCAACATGGGGCCAGCATCCCTGTGGCCCCGACAAATTGAGGCTGTTCTGGGGGCAGGAAGGGGGTGCTACTCAATGTTAGGAAGGTGTTGTTAATGTTTTGTAAATTCTGTGTATTCAGCTGGCTAGTTAGCCTGAAGGCTTCGTTTGAATACTAGCAAGCTAGCTTTGTAACTTTAGGCTAAACTGTTGGCAACTGTGAGAAGCATTGGCATCAACAATATAAATTAATGGTAAATAATGTTCAGAGGGAGGCAGGTAGCCTAGTAGTTAGAGGCAGGTAGCCTAGTGGTTAGAGGGGGGAGGTAGGTAGCCTAGTGGTTAGAGGGGCGGCAGGTAGCCTAGTGGTTAGAGGGGGGAGGTAGGTAGCCTAGTGGTTAGAGGGGCGGCAGGTAGCCTAGTGGTTAGAGGGGCGGCAGGTAGCCTAGTGGTTAGAGGGGGAGGCAGGTAGCCTAGTGGTTAGAGGGGCGGCAGGTAGCCTAGTGGTTAGAGGGGCGGCAGGTAGCCTAGTGGTTAGAGGGGCGGCAGGTAGCCTAGTGGTTAGAGGGGCGGCAGGTAGCCTAGTGGTTAGAGGGGCGGCAGGTAGCCTAGTGGTTAGGGCTAAAGTACATAACCTGACAACAGGGCTAAAGCCTGACAACAGGGCTAAAGCCTGACAACAGGGCTAAAGTACATAACCTGACAACAGGGCTAAAGTACATAACCTGACAACAGGGCTAAAGTACATAACCTGACAACAGGGCTAAAGTACATAACCTGACAACAGGGCTAAAGTACATAACCTGACAACAGGGCTAAAGCCTGACAACAGGGCTAAAGTGCATAACCTGACAACAGGGCTAAAGCCTGACAACAGGGCTAAAGTACATAACCTGACAACAGGGCTAAAGTACATAACCTGACAACAGGGCTAAAGTACATAACCTGACAACAGGGCTAAAGTACATAACCTGACAACAGGGCTAAAGTACATAACCTGACAACAGGGCTAAAGCCTGACAACAGGGCTAAAGTGCATAACCTGACAACAGGGCTAAAGCCTGACAACAGGGCTAAAGTACATAACCTGACAACAGGGCTAAAGCACATAACCTGACAACAGGGCTAAAGCCTGACAACAGGGCTAAAGTACATAACCTGACAACAGGGCTAAAGCCTGACAACAGGGCTAAAGTACATAACCTGACAACAGGGCTAAAGCCTGACAACAGGGCTAAAGTACATAACCTGACAACAGGGCTAAAGCCTGACAACAGGGCTAAAGCCTGACAACAGGGCTAAAGTACATAACCTGACAACAGGGCTAAAGTACATAACCTGACAACAGGGCTAAAGCACATAACCTGACAACAGGGCTAAAGCCTGACAACAGGGCTAAAGTACATAACCTGACAACAGGGCTAAAGCACATAACCTGACAACAGGGCTAAAGTACATAACCTGACAACAGGGCTAAAGCCTGACAACAGGGCTAAAGTACATAACCTGACAACAGGGCTAAAGTACATAACCTGACAACAGGGCTAAAGCCTGACAACAGGGCTAAAGCCTGACAACAGGGCTAAAGTACATAACCTGACAACAGGGCTAAAGTACATAACCTGACAACAGGGCTAAAGCACATAACCTGACAACAGGGCTAAAGCACATAACCTGACAACAGGGCTAAAGTACATAACCTGACAACAGGGCTAAAGCACATAACCTGACAACAGGGCTAAAGCACATAACCTGACAACAGGGCTAAAGCCTGACAACAGGGCTAAAGTACATAACCTGACAACAGGGCTAAAGTACATAACCTGACAACAGGGCTAAAGCACATAACCTGACAACAGGGCTAAAGCACATAACCTGACAACAGGGCTAAAGCCTGACAACAGGGCTAAAGTACATAACCTGACAACAGGGCTAAAGCCTGACAACAGGGCTAAAGTACATAACCTGACAACAGGGCTAAAGCCTGACAACAGGGCTAAAGCCTGACAACAGGGCTAAAGTACATAACCTGACAACAGGGCTAAAGTACATAACCTGACAACAGGGCTAAAGCACATAACCTGACAACAGGGCTAAAGCCTGACAACAGGGCTAAAGTGCATAACCTGACAACAGGGCTAAAGCCTGACAACAGGGCTAAAGTACATAACCTGACAACAGGGCTAAAGCACATAACCTGACAACAGGGCTAAAGCCTGACAACAGGGCTAAAGTACATAACCTGACAACAGGGCTAAAGCCTGACAACAGGGCTAAAGCCTGACAACAGGGCTAAAGCCTGACAACAGGGCTAAAGTACATAACCTGACAACAGGGCTAAAGCCTGACAACAGGGCTAAAGTACATAACCTGACAACAGGGCTAAAGCCTGACAACAGGGCTAAAGTACATAACCTGACAACAGGGCTAAAACCTGACAACAGGGCTAAAGTACATAACCTGACAACAGGGCTAAAGTACATAACCTGACAACAGGGCTAAAGTACATAACCTGACAACAGGGCTAAAGCCTGACAACAGGGCTAAAGTACATAACCTGACAACAGGGATAAAGTACATAACCTGACAACAGGGCTAAAGTACATAACCTGACAACAGGGCTAAAGCACATAACCTGACAACAGGGCTAAAGCCTGACAACAGGGCTAAAGCCTGACAACAGGGCTAAAGTACATAACCTGACAACAGGGCTAAAGCACATAACCTGACAACAGGGCTAAAGCCTGACAACAGGGCTAATGCCTGACAACAGGGCTAAAGTACATAACCTGACAACAGGGCTAAAGTACATAACCTGACAACAGGGCTAAAGTACATAACCTGACAACAGGGCTAAAGCACATAACCTGACAACAGGGCTAAAGCCTGACAACAGGGCTAAAGCCTGACAACAGGGCTAAAGTACATAACCTGACAACAGGGCTAAAGCCTGACAACAGGGCTAAAGCCTGACAACAGGGCTAAAGTACATAACCTGACAACAGGGCTAAAGCCTGACAACAGGGCTAAAGCCTGACAACAGGGCTAAAGTACATAACCTGACAACAGGGCTAAAGTACATAACCTGACAACAGGGCTAAAGTACATAACCTGACAACAGGGCTAAAGCCTGACAACAGGGCTAAAGCCTGACAACAGGGCTAAAGTACATAACCTGACAACAGGGCTAAAGTACATAACCTGACAACAGGGCTAAAGTACATAACCTGACAACAGGGCTAAAGCCTGACAACAGGGCTAAAGTACATAACCTGACAACAGGGCTAAAGCCTGACAACAGGGCTAAAGTACATAACCTGACAACAGGGCTAAAGTACATAACCTGACAACAGGGCTAAAGTACATAACCTGACAACAGGGCTAAAGCCTGACAACAGGGCTAAAGCCTGACAACAGGGCTAAAGTACATAACCTGACAACAGGGCTAAAGTACATAACATAATAGTGTGTGTGTGTGTGTGTGTGTGTGTGTGTGTGTGTGTGTGTGTGTGTGTGTGTGTGTGTGTGTGTGTGTGTGTGTGTGTGTGTGTGTGTGTGTGTGTGTGTGTGTGTGTGTGTGTGTGTGTGTGTGTGTGTGTGTGTGTGTGTGTGTGCCTCACACTCCCTGCATGGCTAACGTTAACACTGTCAGCATATTTACTCATTACTTTTAATGAGCTATTGCTGAACATTCTGGAACTGAGGCTCACACACAGTGCTGTGCTAGGATTTCCATCTTCAACTTTGGTGAGGCTTTTGGTCTTGGTAAACACAGACACCAAAGGGTCTTGTGGTTCATCGTTTCAGTTCATTTGGTTCAGTAATTTCATACTCAACAAGGTCCAACACTCTCCATTAGATTCTGTACATCTGGACAATTAAAATGGGTCTAACTGTGTGTATACAGCGACTAACCATATTGTACCATACAGCGCCTTCGGGAAAGTATTCAGACCCCTTGACTTTTTCCCACATTTTGTTACGTTACAGCCTAATTCTAAAATTGATAAATCGTTTCTTTCCCCTCATCAATCTACACACAATACCCCATAATGACATCACAATACCCCATAATGACATCACAATACCCCATAATGACATCACAATACCCCATAATGACATCACAATAGCCCATAATGACATCACAATACCCCATAATGACATCACAATAGCCCATAATGACATCACAATACCCCATAATGACATCACAATACCCCATAATGACATCACAATATCCCATAATGACATCACAATACCCCATAATGACAAAGGAAAACTAGATTCATAGAAATATAAGATTTACACAAGTATTCAGACCTTTTACTCAGTACTTTGTCGAAGCACCTTTGGCAGCGATTACAGCCTCAAGTCTTCTTGGGTAATGACGCTACAAGCTTGGCACATATGTATTTGGGGGGCTTCTCCCATTGTTCTAGACAGATCCTCTCAAGCTCTGTCAGGTTGGATGGGGAGCGTTGCTGCACAGCTATTTTCAAGTCTCTCCAGAGATGTTAGATCAGGTTCAAGTTCGGTCTCTGGCTGGGACACTCAAGGACATTGAGAGACTTGTATCGATCCCACTCCTGAGATGTCTTGGTTGGGTGCTTAGGGTCATTGTCCTGTTGGAAGGTGAACCTTCGCCCCAGTCTGAGGTCCTGAGCGCTCTGGAGCAGGTTTTCATCAAGGATCTCTCTGTACTTTGCTCTGTTCATCTTTCCTTTGATCCTGACTAGTCTCCCAGTCCCTGCCGCTGATAAACATCCCCACAGCCTGATGCTGCCACCGCCATGCTCCACTGTAGGGATGGTGTCAGGTTTCCTCTAGACGTGACACTTCGCATTCAGGCCAAAGAGTTCAATCGTGGTTTCATCAGACCAGAGTGGGTTGTCATGTGTCTTTTACTGAGGAGTGGCTTCCATCAGGCCACTTTATCATAAAGGCCTGATTGGTGGAGTGCTGCAGAGATGGTTGTCCTTCTGGAAGGTTCTCCCATCTTCACAGAGGAACTCTGGAGCTCTGTCAGAGTGACCATCAGGTTCATGGTCGCCTCCCTGACTAAGGCCCTTCTCCTCCGATTGCTCAGTTTGTCCGGGCAGCCAGCTCTAGGAAGAGTCTTGGTGGTTCCAAACTTCTTCCATGTAAGAATGATGGAGGCCACTGTGTTCTTGGGGACCTTCAATGCTACAGACATGTGTTGCTACCCTTCCCCAGATCTGTGCCTCGACACAATCCTGCCTCTGAGCTCTACGGACAATATCTTCGACCTCATTACTTGGTTTTTGCTCTGACATGCACTGCCAACTGTGGGACCTTATAAAGACAGGTGTGTGCCTTTCCAAAACATGTCCAATCAATTGGATTTACCCCAGGTGGACTCCAATCAAGTTGAGACTGCAGATGGTAATGAGCTGTTAGCAAGATCTGGTGCAACATATCACTTCTGAGATGTATGTTTTGTTGTTATATTGTCCTTGTTTTAAATAAACTTATTAAATCAATAAAATAATGACCCCACTACTAAGTGTCCCTATAATTAGAATTTACATGGCTAGCACAGAATGACTACAGTATAGTGCCACCACCCCGCTAGCACAGAGTGACTACAGTATAGTGTCCCTATAGCTGTAATTTACATGGCTAGCACAGAGTGACTACAGTATAGTGTCCCTATAACTGTAATTTACATGGCTAGCACAGTGACTACAGTATAGTGTCCCGATAACTCTGTAATTTTCATGGCTAACACAGAGTGACAACAGTATAGTGTCCCTATAACTGTAATTTACATGGCTAGCACAGAGTGACTACAGTATAGTGTCCCTATAACTGTAATTTACATGGCTAACACACAGTGACTACAGTATAGTGTCCCTATAACTGTAATTTACATGGCTAGCACAGAGTGACTACAGTATAGTGTCCCTATAACTGTAATTTTCATGGCTAACACAGAGTGACAACAGTATAGTGTCCCTATAACTGTAATTTACATGGCTAGCACAGAGTGACTACAGTATAGTGTCCCTATAGCTGTAATTTACATGGCTAGCACAGAGTGACTACAGTATAGTGTCCCTATAGCTGTAATTTACATGGCTAACACACAGTGACTACAGTATAGTGTCCCTATAGCTGTAATTTACATGGCTAGCACAGAGTGACTACAGTATAGTGTCCCTATAGCTGTAATTTACATGGCTAACACACAGTGACTACAGTATAGTGTCCCTATAACTGTAATTTACATGGCTAGCACAGTGACTACAGTATAGTGTCCCGATAACTCTGTAATTTTCATGGCTAACACAGAGTGACAACAGTATAGTGTCCCTATAACTGTAATTTACATGGCTAGCACAGAGTGACTACAGTATAGTGTCCCTATAACTGTAATTTACATGGCTAGCACACAGTGACTACAGTATAGCTGCATAGTGGCACACCATCTATTCTACTATAAAACTATGAGAACCTATTGCCAACGAACAAATCATTTTGCAGTTATTTAAAAAAATAAAAATAATAATAATAATTCTTACAATGTATTTTACACGTGTTAATAACTTTATTGAACCAATATGCATAACTATTAACAGCAGATATTCAACATGTTAAGTACAGTAACAAGGTTTTGGGTCAATCCAGGAAGTACTCCAGGAAGTACTCCAGGAAGTACTCCAGGAAGTACCCTGAAATTCCAATGACCTCCATCAATCCTTTTGAAAGGTTTACTTCCTGAATTGAAATGGAATCGACCCCAACGCTGTAGAACAATGTACTGAATGCATTTAATCACATGTACTATATAGTTGATGTCCTAACATTTAATTAAGCAAGATAATGTAATGTTCTCCTGGGTTGACCATAAACAAGATAATGTGCCCTGGGTTGACCATAAACAAGGTAATGTGCCCTGGGTTGACCATATTAATGCAACAGATTATCAGTAGAAAATATACAATAGAACTGCTATCAGTCTCTGTCCCAACTGTACCCTATTCCCTATGTAGTGCACTGCCCATAGGACTCTGGTCAAATGTAGTGCACCAAGTAGGGAATAGGGTGCAATTTAGGGTTCCACATGGTACACATAATACTGGCTATATAAGGGCGTGGCCAAATTGATCCGTGGAGAACGGAAACAGAATTAGAAGGGATTCATTTTGGTCCGTGCAGAGTGTGTCTGATTGGCCAACGTCTCCATCGACCAATCAAAAAGTTAAACTCATCTGAAACTTTTCTGTCCATGAGACGTTGACGGTACGACTCCCATCGGAAATCATGTCTACGTCATATAACGATATTTCTATAAAGGCGGAGTCTGGATATATACTGTATACTGGGCCCTCTAGGATAGCTCACAGGCATCCTAGATAAACCAATATTCTCATACACCAGACTTACTGTAGATCAAATATGTCAAAAGCATGTTTGGTTTGCCTGGTATCTCTCCTTCATCAGATCCAGCAGCTATTATATTAAAATACCATTCAGTCTGTTTATGATCAGGGAACTATCATGAAATATCATTCAGTCTGTTTACAATCAGGGAACTATCATGAATATCATTCAGTCTGTTTACGATCAGGGAACTATCAGAAATATCATTCAGTCTGTTTATGATCAGGGTACTATCAGAAATATCATTCAGTCTGTTTATGATCAGGGAACTATCAGAAATATCATTCAGTCTGTTTACGATCAGGGAACTATCATCAATCACACAGTAAAACACCAGAGGAAGAAGAGGAATCATTACTGAGATTAAAACAGAGCGATAAAACTGCTAAATGTTTTTAAGTCAAAAAGGTTGAAGTTCAAGGTATCATAATAATGCACTGAAAAAGATGTAAACGAAGAATTGCGGCACGTCATGAATGAATGAATGGATAAGTTATTGAAGTTAAGTTATAGTTTCCTTGTTGTGTAGAAGACCGGTCTAGAAGAACGCTCAGCAGTGACAGACCTGACCTATGAACTTGCTGTACTCCTGTTTGATGCAGCTGTACACTGTGTTGTAGAAGTGCCTGTCTGTCGCCATGAGATCGGTGACAATCTCGGTGTGGTCCATTTTAGGCATGAGGTACAGGGACACCTTGATCGAGAGGGAGGTGAGCAGCTCAGAGAACCGCTGGGAAGATGCCGCCGGAACTATGATGTCACTCGTTCCGTGCAGCAAGCAGAAAGGTGGCACTCTGTTAGAACCGGGAAAGAAATAAAATAAAAAGTTGAGATATTACACTGAGTGTACAAAACATTAAGAACACCTGCTCTTTCCATGACATAGACTGACCAGGTGAAAGATATGACCCCTTATTGAAATCACTTGTTAAATCCACTTCAAATCAGTGTAGATGAAGGGGAGGAGACAGGTTAAAGAAGGATTTTTTTAAAGCCTTGACACAATTGAGACATGGTTTGTGTATGTGGGTCATTCAGAGGGTGAATGGGAAAGACAAAATATGCCTTTGAACAGGGTATAGTCGTAGGTGCCAGGCGCAGCAGTTTGTGTCAACAACTGCAACGCGGTTTGGTTTTTCACGCTCAACAGTATCCCGCGTGTATCAAGAAGGGTCCACCTTATTTACATAAGTATTCAGACCCTTTTCTATGGGACTCAAAATTGAGCTCAGATGCATCCTGTTTCCGTTGATCATCCTTGAGATGTTTCTACAACTTGATTGGGGTCCACCTATGGTAAATTCAATTGATTGGACATGATTTGGAAAGGCACACACCTGTCTATATGAGGTCCCACAGTTGACAGTGCATGTCAGAGCAAAAACCAAGCTATGAGGTTGAAGGAATTGTCCTCGGAGTTCTGAAACAGGATTGTGTCAAGGCACAGATCTGGGGAAGGGCACCCAAAACATGTCCGCAGCATTGAAGGTCCCCAAGAACACAGTGGCCTCCATCATTCTGCAGCATTGAAGGTCCCCAAGGACACAGTGGCCTCCATCATTCTTAAATGGAAGACGTTTGGAACCACCAACACTCTTCATAGAGCTGGCCGCCCGGCCAAACTGAGCAGTCGAGGAAGAAGAGCCTTGGTCAGAGAGGTGACCAAGAACCCGATGGTCACTCTGACAGATCTCCTCTGTGGAGATGGGAGAACCTTCCAGAAGCACAACCATCTCTGAAGCACTCCACCAATAAGGCCTTTATTGTAAAGTGGCCAGAGGGAAGCCACTCCTCAGTAAAAGGCACATGACAGCCAGCTTGGAGTTTGCCAAAAGGCACCTAAAGGATTCTCAGACGATGAGAAACAAAATTCTCTGGTCTCATGAAACCAAGATTGAACTCTTTGGCCTTAATGCCAAGCGTCACATCTGGAGGAAACCAGGCACCATCCCTACAGTGAAGCATGGTGGTGGCAGCATCATGCTGCGGGGATGTTTTTCAGCACCAGGGACCGGGAGACTAGTCAGGATTGAGATGAACGGAGAAAAGTACAGAGAGGTCCTTGATGAAAACCTGCTCCAGAGCAGAACCTCAGGCTGGGGGTGAAGGTTCACCTTCCAACAGGACAACGACCCCAAGCACACAGCCAAGACAATGCATGAGTGGCTTCGGGACAAGTCTCTGAATGTCCTTGAGTGGCCCATCTTGAACCTAATCGAACATCTCTGGAGAGCCCTGAAAATCGCTATGCAGCAATGCTCCCCATCCAACCTGACAGAGCTTGAGAGGAACTGCAGAGAAGAATGGGAGAAACTCTCCAAATACAGATGTGCCAAGCTTGTAGCTTCCTACCCAAGAAGACTTGAGGCTGTGATCACTACCAAAGGTGCATCAACAAAGTACTGAGTAAAGGATCTGAATACTGATGTAAATGTAATATTTCAGTTTTTTGTTTTTAATAAATTTTATCCATTTCAATTACATTTCTAAAAACCTGTTTTTGCTTTGTCATCATGGTGTATTGTGTGTAGACTGATGAGAGAAAATTAACAATTGAATCCATTTTTAGAACAAGGTTGGAACATAACAAAATGTGTAAAAAAAATCAAGGGGTCTGAATAGTTTCCGAATGCACTGTCATCCTGCACAGTACAGTACAGCACCACCGCCTGAGTAGGTCAGACATATTAAAAACATCATCACAAGGAGACGTCATAGAAAAGTTAATATAAGTGAATGCACTGTATATAAGGCCACTCTGCAGAATGGGGGGAAGAACGAAAAATAATGATTTCTAAAAAAACAAATAAAGGTAGACTAAATGCCAATAAGTCACATTTCCTCTTTCCGTTCCCCTAATAAGTCACATTTCCTCTTTCCGTTCCCCTAATAAGTCACATTTCCTCTTTCCGTTCCCCTAATAAGTCACATTTCCTCTTTCCGTTCCCCTAATAAGTCACATTTCCTCTTTCCGTTCCCTAATAAGTCACATTTCCTCTTTCCGTTCCCCTAATAAGTCACATTTCCTCTTTCCGTTCCCCTAATAAGTCACATTTCCTCTTTCCGTTCCCCTAATAAGTCACATTTCCTCTTTCCGTTCCCCTAATAAGTCACATTTCCTCTTTCCGTTCCCCTAATAAGTCACATTTCCTCTTTCCGTTCCCCTAATAAGTCACATTTCCTCTTTCCGTTCCCTAATAAGTCACATTTCCTCTTTCCGTTCCCCTAATAAGTCACATTTCCTCTTTCCGTTCCCCTAATAAGTCACATTTCCTCTTTCCGTTCCCCTAATAAGTCTTATTTCTTCTTTCCGTTCCCCTAATAAGTCACATTTCCTCTTTCCGTTCCCCTAATAAGTCACATTTCCGTTCCCCAATTTGTTCTTCCACTGTGTATTTAAACACATCAAAGTATCATCAGAACCCAGACGAGATGGTATCAACTTTATCGTCAATTTTAGTACAACACTGCAACACCCGCATACCTTTTCAGTTGCTCCTCGCTGAATTCCTTCAGTAGGTGTGTGGGTGAATAATAAGGGAAGTTCTCTAGTCCGTTCATGGCTTTGTGCATCGTAGAGACATACTCCACAGCTCTCATCTGTTCATGCTCGTAGTGGTCCATTATGTTGTACACTCCACTTAAACCTGTACAGACAACAAAACACCATGTCAGAGACAAAAGTCACAGAACTTTAATTTATCTAAATTTATTTATATATATCTCTTCATTTAATTTTCTACGTTATAGAATAATAGTGAAGACATCAAAAGTATTAAATAACACATATGGAATCATGTAGTAACCAAAAAAAGTGTTAAAACAAATCAAAATATATTTTATATTTGAGATTCTTCTAAGTAGCAATCCTTTGCCTTGATTACAGCTTTGAACACTCTTAGCATTCTCTCAACCAGAGAACTCTGGAATTCTCTCAACCAGCTTCATGAGGTATGTGAAAAGTTAATTTGTGGATTTTTTTTCTTCCCTTGATGCGTTTGAGCCAAACAATCGTGCCGTGACAAGGTGTAAAACGTTGTGCGCCGAGTCGGGATCAAGTTCAGGGAGTGAGTGTTTTAATAACTAAACATAACACAAAAACAGAGACCGTGGATGGATGGCGGCTTTCACGTCAAACTGAAAGGCCAAAACACGGCATTTAACCATGGAAAGAGGTCTGGGCTGAATATAAACAGTGTAGTTACAAGCAAAATACTGGTAAAAGGACTATCCCAGTCTGTTGTCCCCACATTCTCAAGATGGCCACCATTGTTCCTGTTCCCAAGAAAGCTAAGATAAGTGAACTGAATGACTACCGCTCCATAGCACTCACTTCTGTCATCTTGAAGTGCTTTGAGAGACCTTACCGACCACCCTAGTTTGGATACCGCCCCAACAGGTTCACAGACGACGCAATCGCCATCATACTGCACACTGCCCTGTTCCACCTGGACAAGAGGAATAACTATGTAAGAGTGCTGTTCATTGACTACAGCTCAGCATTCAACACCACAGTACCCTCCAAGTGCATCATCAAGCTGGAGGCCCTGGGTCTCAACCTCGCCATGTGAAATTGGGTCCTGGACTTCCTGACGGGCCGTCCTCAGGTGGTGAAGGTAGGAAACAACATCTCTTTGCTGACCCTCAACACTGGGGCCCCACAAGGATGCGTGCTCAGCCCCCTCCTGTGCTCCCTGTTCACCCACAGCTGCGTGGCCATGCACGCCTCCAACTCAATCATCAAGGTTGCAGACGACACAACAGTAGTGGGCTTGATTACCAAGGTGAAGCTGGTTGAGAGAAATGCCAAGAGTGTACAAAGCTGTCATCATCATCATCATCATCTATTTTGATTTGCTTTAACACTTTTTTTGGTTACTACATGATTCCATATGTGTTATTTAATAGTTTTGATGTCTTCAATATTATTCTATTAATGTAGAAAACAGTAAAAATAAAGAAAAACCCTTGAATGAGTCAGTGTGTCCAAACTTTTGACTGGTACTGTGTGTGTATTAAATATATATATAAAACAAACTTTATACATCCAATTAGGTCAATTGAGTGATTATATTGTATGTTTATAAAGATCTATAAACATGTTATAGACATATAAGCTATGCAATAAAAATCTATAAACCACATATTGACCTGTATCTATAAACCACATATTGACCTGTATCTATAAACCACATATTGACCTGTATCTATAAACCACATATTGACCTGTATCTATAAACCACATGTTGACCTGTATCTATAAACCACATATTGACCTGTATCTATAAACCACATATTGACCTGTATCTATAAACCACATATTGACCTGTATCTATAAACCACATATTGACCTGTAACTATAAACCACATATTGACCTGTATCTATAAACCACATATTGACCTGTAACTATAAACCACATATTGACCTGTTACCACATATTGACCTGTAACTATAAACCACATATTGACCTGTTACCACATATTGACCTGTAACTATAAACCACATATTGACCTGTTACCACATATTAACCTGTATCTATAAACCACATATTGACCTGTATCTATAAACCACACATTGACCTGTATCTATAAACCACATGTTGACCTGTATCTATAAACCACATATTGACCTGTATCTATAAACCACATATTGACCTGTATCTATAAACCACATATTGACCTGTATCTATAAACCACATATTGACCTGTATCTATAAACCACATATTGACCTGTAACTATAAACCACATATTGACCTGTATCTATAAACCACATATTGACCTGTATCTATAAACCACATATTGACCTGTAACTATAAACCACATATTGACCTGTATCTATAAACCACATATTGACCTGTATCTATAAACCACATATTGACCTGTAACTATAAACCACATATTGACCTGTTACCACATATTGACCTGTATCTATAAACCACATATTGACCTGTATCTATAAACCACATATTGACCTGTATCTATAAACCACATATTGACCTGTAACTATAAACCACATATTGACCTGTTACCACATATTGACCTGTAACTATAAACCACATATTGACCTGTTACCACATATTGACCTGTATCTATAAACCACATATTGACCTGTATCTATAAACCACATATTGACCTGTATCTATAAACCACATATTGACCTGTTACCACATATTGACCTGTATCTATAAACCACATATTGACCTGTTACTCCTCTGATTGCCATGGTGATCTCTGTCTGCTTCTTGTCTTCTATAAAGAGCTCGTCTCGTCCCTCGACCATGAACAACACGGTGAGAGCTGCTAGGTGAGCCCCAGCGGAGTGGCCGACTAACACCATGTTATCCTGAAAAGACAACATAGTGGATATCAACTTAACTGTTTATTACCCACTTTACAAACTAAAAATGACCCGTTTATGAACGACTAACACCATGTTATCCTGAAAAGACAACATAGTGGATATCAACTTAACTGTTTATTACCCACTTTACAAACTAAAAATGACCAGTTTATGAACGACTAACACCATGTTATCCTGAAAAGACAACATAGTGGATATCAACTTAACTGTTTATTACCCACTTTACAAACTAAAAATGACCAGTTTATGAACGACTAACACCATGTTATCCTGAAAAGACAACATAGTGGATATCAACTTAACTGTTTATTACCCACTTTACAAACTAAAAATGACCAGTTTATGAACGACTAACACCATGTTATCCTGAAAAGACAACATAGTGGATATCAACTTAACTGTTTATTACCCACTTTACAAACTAAAAATGACCAGTTTATGAACGACTAACACCATGTTATCCTGAAAAGACAACATAGTGGATATCAACTTAACTGTTTATTACCCACTTTACAAACTAAAAATGACCAGTTTATGAACGACTAACACCATGTTATCCTGAAAAGACAACATAGTGGATATCAACTTAACTGTTTATTACCCACTTTACAAACTAAAAATGACCAGTTTACCAGTTTATGAACGACTAACACCATGTTATCCTGAAAAGACAACATAGTGGATATCAACTTAACTGTTTATTACCCACTTTACAAACTAAAAATGAACAGTTTATGAACGACTAACACCATGTTATCCTGAAAAGACAACATTATTATAACATTATAGCGTTATAGCGTTATAACAGCTTATTACACCTTTATAAACTATATATAGGGGGGCAAAAAAGTATTTAGTCAGCCACCAATTGTGCAAGTTTTCCCACTTAAAAAGATGAGAGAGGCCTGTAATGTCCATCATTCAAACGTTTTCTGTAAATACTAGCAATAGTGTGTGAAAACCTTGTGAAGACTTACAGAAAACGTTTGACCTCTGTTATTGCCAACAAATGGTATATAACAAAGTATTGAGATAACCTTTTGTTATTGACCAAATACTTACTTTCCACCATAATTTGCAAATAAATTCATAAAAAATCCTACAATGGGATTTTCTGGATTTTTTTTCGTCTAATTTTGTCTGTCATAGTTGAAGTGTACCTACGATGAAAATTACAGGCCTCTCTCATATTTTTAAGTGGGAGAACTTGCACAATTGGTGGCTGACTAAATACTTTTTTGCCCCCCACTGTATTAACTTACAGGTTAGTGTTTATTAACCTTATAAAGGGTATTGTAACACTATATTGTCCTGTGAATAGACAACAGACACAGGAGGGTGTATATAAACATTGCATTTATGAATAATCTTCAGTTAAGGGCCTCATAAAAACGTAACATCCCATTGCCGTCAATGCATTAAAGTGAAAATGCCGAATAAACAAGTTTGAATAGGCCTCTGTGATACACACCAACTTGTTACACTGTAATTGTGAAACCTGAATTCATCTACTGTTTGCATCGCTTACTTTGTCAAAGTTGAACTTATGGCCGTTCTCCCTCGCCCAAACGAGACAGTCGGCGATATCTTGAACCATACACAAAACATTACCCTGGGAAAAAGATTACAGTCATATTCAATGTGTACGCTCGCTCACTGAATATGACAGAGACTGTGTCCTTTAAATTATTATTGGTTTGTTTCAGCTCTATTGTTATGGACGTGGAGGGAGTCTTACCTTTGGGTAGGTGCAATAGTCCGGGCAGATCACCGTTGCGCTGAGCTCCTTAGCCATCTGCATGGCCAGTAGACAGTATATGGACCTCTCCCCTGAACCCCAGCCTCCCCCGTATATAAATACTACCACGGGCACCGGTCCACTGCCTGGCTGGCCCACCGTGGGAGAATAGTACAAGTCCAGCCGGTTGCTACGACGACCAAACGTGATGCCCTTAAGAAAGACGAGAGAAAGGAGAAGAAGAAGAGGCAGTGACGCTTTCACATTCAGTACATAGCTCCTATTATCACCACAGTCAGCTCCTATTATCACCACAGTCAGCTCCTAGTATCACCACAGTCAGCTCCTATTATCACCACAGTCAGCTCCTATTATCACCACAGTCAGCTCCTATTATCACCACAGTCAGCTCCTATTATCACCACAGTCAGCTTCTATTATCACCACAGTCATCTCCTATTATCACCACAGCCAGCTCCTATTATCACCACAGTCAGCTCCTATTATCACCACAGTCAGCTCCTATTATCACCACAGTCAGCTCCCATTATCACCACAGTCATCTCCTATTATCACCACAGTCAGCTCCTATTATCACCACAGTCAGCTCATATTATCACCACCCCCTATTATCACCACAGTCAGCTCCTATTATCACCACAGTCAGCTCCTATTATCACCACAGTCAGCTCCCATTATCACCACAGTCATCTCCTATTATCACCACAGTCAGCTCCTATTATCACCACAGTCAGCTCCTATTATCACCACAGTCAACTCCTATTATCACCACAGTCAGCTCCTATTAACACCACAGTCAGCTCCTATTATCACCACAGTCATCTCCTATTATCACCACAGTCAGCTCCTATTATCACCACAGTCGGCTCCTATTATCACCACCCCCTATTATCACCACAGTCAGCTCCTATTATCACCACAGTCAGCTCCTATTATCACCACAGTCAGCTCCTATTATCACCACCCCCTATTATCACCACAGTCAGCTCCTATTATCACCACAGTCAACTCCCATTATCACCACAGTCAACTCCCATTATCACCACAATCAGCTCCCATTATCACCACAGTCAGCTCCTATTATCACCACAGTCAGCTCCTAGTAACACCACAGTCAGCTCCTATTATCACCACAGTCAGCTTCTATTATCACCACAGTGAGCTCCTATTATCACCACAGTCAGCTCCTATTATCACCACAGTCAGCTCCTATTATCACCACAGTCAGCTCCTATTATCACCACAGTCAGCTCCTAGTATCACCACAGTCAGCTCCTATTATCACCACAGTCAGCTCCTATTATCACCACAGTCAACTCCCATTATCACCACAGTCAGCTCCTATTATCACCACAGTCAGCTCCTATTATCACCACAGTCAGCTCCTAGTATCACCACAGTCAGCTCCTATTATCACCACAGTCAGCTCCTATTATCACCACAGTCAACTCCCATTATCACCACAGTCAGCTCCGATTATCACCACAGTCGGCTCCCATTATCACCACAGTCAGCTTCCATTATCACCACAATCAGCTCCTATTATCACCACAGTCAGCTCCTATTATCACCACAGTCAGCTCCTATTATCACCACAGTCAGCTCCTAGTATCACCACAGTCAGCTCCTATTATCACCACAGTCAGCTCCTATTATCACCACAGTCAACTCCCATTATCACCACAGTCAGCTCCTATTATCACCACAGTCAGCTCCTATTATCACCACAGTCAGCTCCTAGTATCACCACAGTCAGCTCCTATTATCACCACAGTCAGCTCCTATTATCACCACAGTCAGCTCCTATTATCACCACAGTCAGCTCCTATTATCACCACAGTCAGCTCCTATTATCACCACAGTCATCTCCTATTATCACCACAGCCAGCTCCTATTATCACCACAGTCAGCTCCTATTATCACCACAGTCAGCTCCTATTATCACCACAGTCAGCTCCCATTATCACCACAGTCATCTCCTATTATCACCACAGTCAGCTCCTATTATCACCACAGTCAGCTCATATTATCACCACCCCCTATTATCACCACAGTCAGCTCCTATTATCACCACAGTCAGCTCCTATTATCACCACAGTCAGCTCCCATTATCACCACAGTCATCTCCTATTATCACCACAGTCAGCTCCTATTATCACCACAGTCAGCTCATATTATCACCACCCCCTATTATCACCACAGTCAGCTCCTATTATCACCACAGTCAGCTCCTATTATCACCACAGTCAACTCCTATTATCACCACAGTCAGCTCCTATTAACACCACAGTCAGCTCCTATTATCACCACAGTCATCTCCTATTATCACCACAGTCAGCTCCTATTATCACCACAGTCGGCTCCTATTATCACCACCCCCTATTATCACCACAGTCAGCTCCTATTATCACCACAGTCAGCTCCTATTATCACCACAGTCAGCTCCTATTATCACCACCCCTATTATCACCACAGTCAGCTCCTATTATCACCACAGTCAACTCCCATTATCACCACAGTCAACTCCCATTATCACCACAGTCAACTCCCATTATCACCACAATCAGCTCCCATTATCACCACAGTCAGCTCCTATTATCACCACAGTCAGCTCCTAGTAACACCACAGTCAGCTCCTATTATCACCACAGTCAGCTTCTATTATCACCACAGTGAGCTCCTATTATCACCACAGTCAGCTCCTATTATCACCACAGTCAGCTCCTATTATCACCACAGTCAGCTCCTAGTATCACCACAGTCAGCTCCTATTATCACCACAGTCAGCTCCTATTATCACCACAGTCAACTCCCATTATCACCACAGTCAGCTCCTATTATCACCACAGTCAGCTCCTATTATCACCACAGTCAGCTCCTAGTATCACCACAGTCAGCTCCTATTATCACCACAGTCAGCTCCTATTATCACCACAGTCAACTCCCATTATCACCACAGTCAGCTCCGATTATCACCACAGTCGGCTCCCATTATCACCACAGTCAGCTGCCATTATCACCACAATCAGCTCCTATTATCACCACAGTCAGCTCCTATTATCACCACAGTCAGCTCCTATTATCACCACAGTCAGCTCCTAGTATCACCACAGTCAGCTCCTATTATCACCACAGTCAGCTCCTATTATCACCACAGTCAACTCCCATTATCACCACAGTCAGCTCCTATTATCACCACAGTCAGCTCCTATTATCACCACAGTCAGCTCCTAGTATCACCACAGTCAGCTCCTATTATCACCACAGTCAGCTCCTATTATCACCACAGTCAGCTCCTATTATCACCACAGTCAGCTCCTATTATCACCACAGTCAGCTCCTATTATCACCACAGTCATCTCCTATTATCACCACAGCCAGCTCCTATTATCACCACAGTCAGCTCCTATTATCACCACAGTCAGCTCCTATTATCACCACAGTCAGCTCCCATTATCACCACAGTCATCTCCTATTATCACCACAGTCAGCTCCTATTATCACCACAGTCAGCTCATATTATCACCACCCCCTATTATCACCACAGTCAGCTCCTATTATCACCACAGTCAGCTCCTATTATCACCACAGTCAGCTCCCATTATCACCACAGTCATCTCCTATTATCACCACAGTCAGCTCCTATTATCACCACAGTCAGCTCATATTATCACCACCCCCTATTATCACCACAGTCAGCTCCTATTATCACCACAGTCAGCTCCTATTATCACCACAGTCAACTCCTATTATCACCACAGTCAGCTCCTATTAACACCACAGTCAGCTCCTATTATCACCACAGTCATCTCCTATTATCACCACAGTCAGCTCCTATTATCACCACAGTCGGCTCCTATTATCACCACCCCCTATTATCACCACAGTCAGCTCCTATTATCACCACAGTCAGCTCCTATTATCACCACAGTCAGCTCCTATTATCACCACCCCCTATTATCACCACAGTCAGCTCCTATTATCACCACAGTCAACTCCCATTATCACCACAGTCAACTCCCATTATCACCACAGTCAACTCCCATTATCACCACAATCAGCTCCCATTATCACCACAGTCAGCTCCTATTATCACCACAGTCAGCTCCTAGTAACACCACAGTCAGCTCCTATTATCACCACAGTCAGCTTCTATTATCACCACAGTGAGCTCCTATTATCACCACAGTCAGCTCCTATTATCACCACAGTCAGCTCCTATTATCACCACAGTCAGCTCCTATTATCACCACAGTCAGCTCCTATTATCACCACAGTCAGCTCCTATTATCACCACAGTCAGCTCCCATTATCACCACAGTCAGCTCCTATTATCACCACAGTCAGCTCCTATTATCACCACAGTCAGCTCCTAGTATCACCACAGTCAGCTCCTATTATCACCACAGTCAGCACCTATTATCACCACAGTCAGCTCCTATTATCACCACAGTCAGCTCCCATTATCACCACAGTCAGCTCCCATTATCACCACAGTCAGCTCCTATTATCACCACAGTCAGCTCCTATTATCACCACAGTCAGCTCCTATTATCACCACAGTCAGCTCCTATTATCACCACAGTCAGCTCCTATTATCACCACAGTCAGCTCCTATTATCACCACAGTCAGCTCCTATTATCACCACAGTCAGCTCCTATTATCACCACAGTCAGCTCCTATTATCACCACAGTCAGCTCCTATTATCACCACAGTCAGCTCCTATTATCACCACAGTCAGCTCCTATTATCACCACAGTCAGCTCCTATTATCACCACAGTCAGCCTATTATCACCACAGTCAGCTCCTATTATCACCACAGTCAGCTCCTATTATCACCACAGTCAGCTCCTATTATCACCACAGTCAGCTCCTATTATCACCACAGTCAGCTCCTATTATCACCACAGTCAGCTCCTATTATCACCACAGTCAGCTCCCATTATCACCACAGTCATCTCCTATTATCACCACAGTCAGCTCCTATTATCACCACAGTCAGCTCATATTATCACCACCCCTATTATCACCACAGTCAGCTCCTATTATCACCACAGTCAGCTCCTATTATCACCACAGTCAGCTCCCATTATCACCACAGTCATCTCCTATTATCACCACAGTCAGCTCCTATTATCACCACAGTCAGCTCATATTATCACCACCCCCTATTATCACCACAGTCAGCTCCTATTATCACCACAGTCAGCTCCTATTATCACCACAGTCAACTCCTATTATCACCACAGTCAGCTCCTATTAACACCACAGTCAGCTCCTATTATCACACAGTCAGTCAGTCGGCTCTCCTATTATCACCACAGTCAGCTCCTATTATCACCACAGTTATCACCACAGTCAGCTCCTATTATCACCACCCCTATTATCACCACAGTCAGCTCCTATTATCACCACAGTCAGCTCCTATTATCACCACAGTCAGCTCCCTATTATCACCACAGTCAGCTCCTATTATCACCACAGTCAGCTCCTATTATCACCACAGTCAGCTCCTATTATCACCACAGTCAGCTCCTATTATCACCACAGCTATTATCACCACAGTCAGCCCTATTATCACCACAGTCAGCTCCTATTATCACCACAGTCACCACAGTCAGCTCCTATTATCAGTCACCACAGCTCCTATTATCACCACAGTCAGCTATCACCACAGTCAGCTCCTATTATCACCACAGTCAGCTCCTATCACCACAGTTCTATTATCACCACAGTCAGCTCCTAGTATCACCACAGTCAGCTCCTATTATCACCACAGTCAGCTCCTATTATCACCACAGTCAGCTCCTATTATCACCACAGTCAGCTCCTATTATCACCACAGTCAGCTCCTATTATCACCACAGTCAGCTCCTATTATCACCACAGTCAGCTCAACTATTATCACCACAGTCAGCTCCTCCCATTATCACCACAGTCAGCTGCCAGCTCCTATTATCACCACAGTCAGCTCCTATTATCACCACAGTCAGCTCCTATTATCACCACAGTCAGCTCCTATTATCACCACAGTCAGCTCCTATTATCACCACAGTCAGCTCCTATTATCACCACAGTCAGCTCCTATTATCAGCTCCTATTATCACCACAGTCAGCTCCTATTATCACCACAGTCAGCTCCTATTATCACCACAGTCAGCTCCTATTATCACCACAGTCAGCTCCTATTATCACCACAGTCAGCTCCTATTATAGTCAGCTCCTATTATAACCACAGTCAGCTCCTATTATCACCACAGTCAGCTCCTATTATCACCACAGTCAGCTCCTATTATCACCACAGTCAGCTCCTATTATCACCACAGTCATCTCCTATTATCACCACAGTCAGCTCCTATTATCACCACAGTCAGCTCATATTATCACCACCCCTATTATCACCACAGTCAGCTCCTATTATCACCACAGTCAGCTCCTATTATCACCACAGTCAGCTCCCATTATCACCACAGTCAGCTCCTATTATCACCACAGTCAGCTCCTATTATCACCACAGTCAGCTCATATTATCACCACCCCCTATTATCACCACAGTCAGCTCCTATTATCACCACAGTCCGCTCCTATTATCACCCCAGTCAACTCCTATTATCACCACAGTCAGCTCCTATTAACACCACAGTCAGCTCCTATTATCACCACAGTCAGCTCCTATTATCACCACAGTCAGCTCCTATTATCACCACAGTCGGCTCCTATTATCACCACCCCCTATTATCACCACAGTCAGCTCCTATTATCACCACAGTCAGCTCCTATTATCACCACAGTCAGCTCCTATTATCACCACCCCTATTATCACCACAGTCAGCTCCTATTATCACCACAGTCAACTCCCATTATCACCACAGTCAACTCCCATTATCACCACATTATCAACTCCCATTATCACCACAGTCAGCTCCTATTATCACCACAGTCAGCTCCTATTATCACCACAGCTCTAGCTCAGCCTATTATCACCACAGTCAGCTCCTATTATCACCACAGTCAGCTCCTATTATCACCACAGTCAGCTCCTATTATCACCACAGTCAGCTCCTATTATCACCACAGTCAGCTCCTATTATCACCACAGTCAGCTCCTATTATCACCACAGTCAACTCCCATTATCACCACAGTCAGCTCCTATTATCACCACAGTCAGCTCCCATTATCACCACAGTCAACTCCCATTATCACCACAGTCAGCTCCGATTATCACCACAGTCAGCTCCCATTATCACCACAGTCAGCTCCCATTATCACCACAGTCAGCTCCCATTATCACCACAGTCGGCTCCCATTATCACACAGTCAGCTGCCATTATCACCACAGTCTCCCTATTATCACCACAGTCAGCTCCTATTATCACCACAGTCAGCTCCCATTATCACCACAGTCAACTCCCATTATCACCACAGTCAGCTCCGATTATCACCACAGTCGGCTCCCATTATCACCACAGTCAGCTCCCATTATCACCACAATCAGCTCCCATTATCACCACAGTCGGCTCCCATTATCACCACAATCAGCTCCCATTATCACCACAGTCATCTCCTATTATCACCACAGTCAGCTCCTATTATCACCACTGCCAGCTCCTATTATCACCACAGTCAGCTCCTATTATCACCACAGTCAGCTCCTATTATCACTACAGTCTGCTCTACATAATCAGAAAATAAATGACTATAATCATCCTCTACCACTATTCGTGGAGAAAATATTTTTTGAAAACCTCAGAATAAAAGATTTTTTAAACTCAGCAAAAAAAGAAACATCCCTTTTTCAGGTCCCTGTCTTTAACTAGATAATTAGTAAAATTAGTAAAAATCCAAATAACTTCACAGATCTTCATTGTAAAGGGTTTAAACACTGTTTCCACATGCTTGTTCAATGAACCATAATCAATTAATGAACATGCACCTGTGGAACGGTCGTTAAGACACTAACAGTTTACAGACGGTAGGCAACTAAGGTCACAGTTATGAAAACGTAAGACACTAAAGAGGACTTTCTACTGACTCTGAAAAACACCAAAATAAAGATGCCCAGGGTCCCTGCTCATCTGTGTGAATGTGCAAGGAGGCATGAGGACTGCAGACCACATGTAACAACACCTGCACAGGATCGGTACATCCAAACATCACACCTGCGGGACAGGTACAGCAACAACAACTGCCCGAGTTACACCAGGAACGCACAAATCCCTCCATCAGTGCTAAGACTGTCCACAATAGGCTGAGAGAGGCTGGACTGAGGGCTTGCAGGCCTGTTGTAAGGCAGATCCTCACCAGACATCACTGACAACAACGTCGCCTATGGGCACAAACCGACCATCGGTGGACCAGACAGAACTGGCAAAAAGTGCTCTTCACTGATGAGTTGCGGTTTTATCTCACCAGGGATGATGGTCAGATTCACGTTTATCGTTGAAGGAATGAGCGTTACACTGAGGTCTGTACTCTGGAGCAGGATCGATTTTGAGGTGGAGGGTCCGTCATGGTCTGGGGCGGTGTGTCACAGCATCATCGGACTGAGCTTGTTATTGCAGGCAATCTCAACGCTGTTACAGGGAAGACATCCTCCTCCCTCATGTGGTACCCTTCCTGCAGGGTCATCCTGACATGACCCTCTAGCATGACAATGCCACCAGCCATACTGCTCATTCTGTGCATGATTTCCTGCAAGACAGGAATGTCAGTGTTCTGCCATGGCCAACGAAGAGCCCAGATCTCAATCACATTAAGCACGCCTGGGAACTGTTGGATCGGAGGGTGAGAGCTTGGGCCATTCCCCCCAGAAATGTCTCGGAACTTGCAGGTGCCTTGGTGGAAGAGTGGGGTAACATCTCCCAACAAGACCTGGCAAATCTGGTGCAGTCCATGAGGAGGAGATGCACTGCAGTACTTAATGCAGCTGGTGGCCACACCAGATACTGACTGTAACTTTTGACCCCCCTTTGTTCAGGGACACATTATTCCATGTTAAGTTTGCTGAAAATACGCAGGTGACGTTTCTTTTTTTGCTGAGTTTGTAATACCAGAGAATCTTTCATTTGGCCTTTTACCCATTTTTCTCCCCAATTTCGTGGCATCCAATTAGTAGTTAACCCGGAGTTAACCCGGACGACGCTGGGCAAAACCCTCCGCTAACCCGGACGACGCTGGGCAAAACCCTCCGCTAACCCGGAAGACGCTGGGCCAAACCCTCCGCTAACCCGGACGACGCTGGGCCAAACCCTCCGCTAACCCGGACGACGCTGGGCCAAACCCTCCGCTAACCCGAACGACGCTGGGCAAAACCCTCCCCTAACCCGGACGACGCTGGGCCAAACCCTCCGCTAACCCGGACAACGCTGGCCAAACCCTCTCCTAACCCGGACGACGCTGGGCAAAACCCTCCGCTAACCCGGACGACGCTGGGCAAAACCCTCCGCTAACCCGGACGACGCTGGGCCAATTGTGCACCGCCTCATGGGTCTCTCGGTCATGGGTCTGTAGTGACGCCTGCGCCACACGGGAGGACTAACTAACCTGGCAACATTACCTTTTCATAATGATTGTGGTTTTCTACATTACCTTTTCATAATGATTGTGGTTTTCTACATTACCTTTTCAAAATGATTGTGGTTTTCTACATTACCTTTTCATAATTATTGTTGTTTTCTACATTACCTTTTCATAATGATTGTGGTTTTCTACATTACCTTTTCATAATGTTTGTGGTTTTCTACATTACCTTTTCATAATGATTGTTGTGTTCTGCATTACCTTTGCATAATGATTGTTGTGTTCTGCATTACCTTTGCATAATGATTGTGGTTTTCTACATTGCCTTTTCATAATGATTGTGGTTTTCTACATGGCCTTTTCATAATGCTTGTGGTGTTCTGCATTACCTTTGCATAATGCTTGTGGTTTTCTACATTACCTTTTCATAATGCTTGTGGTTTTCTACATTCTTGTACCAGGACTTCCACTGGAAGTAGAGTTTTCCGTACTGGAAGTATTTCAGCATCTCCAGCACAGCTCTAGTCAGACAGTATATCCTCCTGGGGAGAGGAAGGACACACACACACACACACACACACACACACACACACACACACACACACACACACACACACACACACACACACACACACACACACACACACACACACACACACACACACACACACACACACACACACACAGACACAGACACAGACACAGACACAGACACAGACACAGACACAGACACACAGACACAGACACAGACACAGACACAGACACAGACACAGACACAGACAGACAGACAGACAGACAGACAGACAGACAGACAGACAGACAGACAGACAGACAGACAGACAGACAGACAGACAGACAGACAGACAGACAGACAGACACACACACAGACACACACACAGACACACACAAACACAATGTTTTATGAGAAGAGTTCATCTCAGAACCAAGAATAAATATTAGTCCCGCTTTCCAGACTCATGGAGACTATAAATATCAGAACCTCAGAACTGTATCTGAGTCCCAAATGGCACCCTATTCCCTACATAGTGCACTACTTTAGACTAGGGCCTGTTGGGAATAGGGTGCCCTTTGGGAGAGTAGTGCACTATATAGAAAATAGGGTGTCATTTGGAAAGCACCCAATATATTAGCCTAGACAAGATTAGAGATGGAACGTTATGTTACCTTGGCTTCAGCGCCTCAATGTACTTTTTATAGCCAGGCTTGTTCGGCCAGCCATACATCCACTGGGCCACGAGAGAGATGGAGTAGGGGATGCCCACTAACAGGGCCCCTGCAGCCATGGGTAGAGACACATTGTACTTCAGTCCAATCCTAGAGGAAAGAGAGAGAGAGAGCGAGAGAGAGGGAGAGAGAGAGAGATAATGAGAGAGAGAGAGAGAGAGAGAGACAGAGAAAGAGACAGAGTGAGAGAGAGACAGAGAGACAGAGAGACAGAGAGAGAGAGAGAGAGAGAGAGAGAGAGAGAGAGAGAGAGAGAGAGAGAGAGAGAGAGAGAGAGAGAGAGAGAGAGAGAGAGAGAGAGAGAGAGAAAGGGCAATCAGCAAGTCACAGTTCTATTCTTAAGGACGTTACATAGCACTGGTATTGTAGATATGCAAATAAAATGCTTAGTATGATTTTCATATTATGGGAGAATTTGCAATCTGCTGAAAAATAGTAAAATAGTAGGACAGTTGTATTCAAGCATGCAAATGAAGAGTTTCTTTCCAAAATGCTATATGTCCATTTTATTAAGAAGTGTTGATAAATTAGCTTTAAATGTTTAAAGAACTTATGAGAGAGATTGGTGTTTTTTCATGATCTAATAATCATGGTATGAGGTTGTTGAATGATAGACATGTTTTTGGTTAAAATATATCACTTGATGGTTTCATTTCAGAGAGATAAATAATAATGTTTTTCTGCTAAATGCTAAATATCCACCTCACTCTCAGAGAAATCAGTAGTACTGCTAGGTTTTACACAGTAATAATATATATCTGCCTCACTCTCAGAGGAAACAGTAGTACTGCTAGGTTTTTACACAGTCAAATTTAACACAATGAATAAGAATTTGTTCTTAACTGACTTGCTTAGTTAAATAAAAATAAATAAATAGCATGTACATGTTTAGTCATTTAGTAGATGCTCTTATCCAGAGTGACGTACAGATAGTGCCTTCATCTGAAGAGAGCTAGCTGAGACAACCACATATCACAGTGTATTCATCTGAAGAGAGCTAGCTGAGACAACCACATATCACAGTGTATTCATCTGAAGAGAGCTAGCTGAGACAACCACATATCACAGTGCCTTCATCTGAAGACAGCTAGCTGAGACAACCACATATCACAGTGCCTTCATCTGAAGACAGCTAGCTGAGACAACCACATATCACAGTGCCTTCATCTGAAGATAGCTAGAGACAACCACAGTCAAATATGAAGTATACAGACATGTCATTCCAGCTAAACAACGGATATATAGCGTTTGCAACTAAAATCTATGAATGAAAAAAAAATCTGAGAACAGTAATATGTTACACACAGGAAGGTACCCATAAGCAAAAATAAATGTTTTATTTTATTTTGAAAAATAGGGTTTGGAAATAAACTCTTCAATGTTATCTCTGAGTATGCTACTCACATGTTTACTGATCCAAATTGAAGAGATGTATCTCTGAAACTGGTTCTGGAACTGGTTCTGGTTCTAGAACTGGTTCTGGAACTGGTTCTGGAACTGGTTCTGGTTCTAGAACTGGTTCTGGAACTGGTCCTGGTTCTAGAACTGGTGCCTAGTTGAGAAAAGGGAAGATGGACAGTTACACCATTAGACCAAAATCATCCGTAGCTGATCAAAACAACAAAAGGTCCAGATCTAGGATCATAACGAGTTAATTATTTGAAGCAGGTGTGTTAGTGCCCTGGGTGGAACATAAACATGCACCTCAAGCTCTCCAGGACTGAAGTTGAAGACCCCTGGCTGCTCCAATAAGCTGAGGCAGACTGGTAAACATGCACCTCAAGCTCTCCAGGACTGAAGTTGAAGACCCTGGCTGTTCCAATAAGCTGAGGCAGACTGGTAAGTTTCCTGTTCCAACATTCTACCATGCAATTAGTTCTGACAGTGCAAAGTTCTATATTCCATTCCCCTATGATAGGTTATCTGTAGGCTAGATCTGGTTCAAGGTGCCCTGGACCAGAGCTTGTCTATCTTCAGATTGTCATAGCAACTAAATACAAAGAAAAGGTCCACGCTGTGATGTATTTTTTGTTGCATTGACAGTTGCTTAAACATATTGTTCATTTTTGTAATACTTCCTACACATGGCTTTGGCAACCACGGCAACCATCCATTCAAGACAATAAGGTTTTTATGCTAAATACGGTATTTTAATGCAACATAATACCATAGTGCTGACCTGGGGCTGAGTGCTGAAGCTGGACCAGGCATTACCAGGTGCTGAGTACTGAAGCTAGACCAGGCATTACCAGGTGCTGAGTGCTGAAGCTAGACCAGGCATTACCAGGTGCTGAATACTGACGATAGACCAGGCATTACCAGGTGCTGAGTACTGACGATAGACCAGGCATTACCAGGTGCTGAGTACTGAAGCTAAACCAGGCATTACCATGTGCTGAGTGCTGACGCTAGACCAGGCATTACCATGTTCTGAGTACTGAAGCTAGACCAGGCATTACCAGGTGCTGAATACTGAAGCTAGACCAGGCATTACCAGGTGCTGAGTATTGAAGCTAGACCAGACATTACCATGTTCTGAGTACTGAAGCTAGACCAGGCATTACCAGGTGCTGAGTACTGACGCTAGACCAGGCATTACCATGTGCTGAGTGCTGAAGCTAGACCAGACATTACCATGTGCTGAGTGCTGAAGCTAGACCAGGCATTACCAGGTGCTGAGTACTGAAGCTAGACCAGGCATTACCAGGTGCTGAGTATTGAAGCTAGACCAGACATTACCATGTTCTGAGTACTGAAGCAAGACCAGGCATTACCAGGTGCTGAGTACTGACACTGGACCAGGCATTACCAGGTGCTGAGTACTGACACTGGACCAGGCATTACCAGGTGCTGAGTACTGACACTGGACCAGGCATTACCAGGTGCTGAGTACTGAAGCTAGACCAGACATTACCAGGTGCTGAGTACTGAAGCTAGACCAGGCATTACCAGGTGCTGAGTACTGAAGCTAGACCAGGCATTACCAGGTGCTGAGTACTGAAGCTAGACCAGGCATTACCAGGTGCTGAGTGCTGAAGCTAGACCAGGCATTACCATGTGCTGAGTACTGAAGCTAGACCAGGCATTACCATGTGCTGAGTACTGAAGCTAGACCAGGCATTACCATGTTCTGAGTACTGAAGCTAGACCAGGCATTACCATGTTCTGAGTACTGAAGCTAGACCAGACATTACCAGGTGCTGAGTACTGAAGCTAGACCAGACATTACCATGTTCTGAGTACTGAAGCTAGACCAGGCATTACCAGGTGCTGAGTACTGAAGCTAGACTAGACATTACCATGTTCTGAGTACTGAAGCTAGACCAGACATTACCGTGTTCTGAGTACTGAAGCTAGACCAGACATTACCATGTTCTGAGTACTGACGCTAGACCAGGCATTACCAGGTGCTGAGTACTGAAGCTAGACCAGGCATTACCAGGTGCTGAGTACTGAAGCTAGACCAGGCATTACCAGGTGCTGAGTGCTGACGCTAGAGCGGCATACGGAAATGAGCTCCATGCTCAACTGCTATTGCTGCAACTGCTACTGGAAGGTTGACGAAGAGGCATTACTACAGAATTTCCAAGTGGGCAAGGATATTGGCAATTTAATCAAAGCCTATTGGATGACAACTTGTTTTTAACTAGGACAGAAGGATTGACTGACTTTTTCCGACATAACATAGGTACAGCAGAGCCCGTTATTGTATGGGACACTTTTAAAATGTGCTTTTTGAGGCCATACAATTCATACTCTAAACCAAAAGCAATTTAGGTCAAAAGAGTCCATATTATCAAATGAAATGGAAGGACTACCAATGAATGCACCAAATTATTTTTTAATCTTCAACATAGAAATGCTACCAAAAATAATTTACTGAAACTTGTTACAAATGGCGGAGTCACCCATGATTCACCAAATGATATTTAGAAAGAGGAAGTAAAGTATTTTAAGCATGTTTTGGTTTCAGTCTCCTCCATCTCTTCTAACAGAAGTTAATTGTATGGATGTTTTATCTGTTAATAATGTCAAATGAACATCTGAACAGAAAGACTCATGTGAAGGTAAATTACAGAGGAGGAACTTCTTGATGGAATTGGGGCATTTAAGTCTGGGAAAACTCCAGGGCTGGTTGGCATACCAGTGGAAGTATACCAAACTCCAGGGCTGGATGGCATACCAGTGGAAGTATACCAAACTCCAGGGCTGGATGGCATACCAGTGGAAGTATACCAAACTCCAGGGCTGGATGGCATACCAGTGGAAGTATACCAAACTCCAGGGCTGGATGGCATACCAGTGGAGGTATACCAAACTCCAGGGCTGGATGGCATACCAGTGGAAGTATACCAAACTCCAGGGCTGGATGGCATACCAGTGGAGTGGGTATACCAAACTCCAGGGCTGGGGCTGTATACCAAATGGCATACCAGTGGAAGTATACCAAACTCCAGGGCTGGATGGCATACCAAACCAGTGGATGGTATACCAAACTCCAGGGCTGGATGGCATACCAGTGGAAGTATACCAAACTCCAGGGCTGGATGGCATACCAGTGGAAGTATACCAAACTCCAGGGCTGGATGGCAGATGGACCAGTATACCAAACTCCAGGGCTGGATGGCATACCAGTGGAAGTATACCAAACTCCAGGGCTGGATGGCATACCAGTGGAAGTATACCAAACTCCAGGGCTGGATGGCATACCAGTGGAAGTAGGGCTACCAAACTCCAGGGCTGGATGGCATACCAGTGGAAGTATACCAAACTCCAGGGCTGGATGGCATACCAGTGGAAGTATACCAAACTCCAGGGCTAGATGGCATACCAAACTCCAGTGGAAGTATACCAAACTCCAGGGCTGGATGGCATACCAGTATACCAAACTCCAGGGCTGGATGGCATACCAAACAAACTCCAGGGCTGGATGGCATACCAGTGGAAGTATACCAAACTCCAGGGCTGGTATACCAAATCCAGGGCTGGATGGCATACCAGTGGAAGTATACCAAACTCCAGGGCTGGATGGCATACCAGTGGAAGTATACCAAACTCCAGGGCTGGATGGCATACCAGTGGAAGTATACCAAACTCCAGGGCTGGATGGCATACCAGTGGAAGTATACCAAACTCCAGGGCTGGATGGCATACCAAACTCCAGTGGAAGTATACCAAACTCCAGGGCTGGATGGCATACCAGTGGAAGTATACCAAACTCCAGGGCTGGATGGCATACCAGTGGAAGTATACCAAACTCCAGGGCTGGATGGCATACCAGTGGAAGTATACCAAACTCCAGGGCTGGATGGCATACCAGTGGAAGTATACCAAACTCCAGGGCTAGATGGCATACCAGTGGAAGTATACCAAACTCCAGGGCTGGATGGCATACCAGTGGAAGTATACCAAACTCCAGGGCTGGATGGCATACCAGTGGAAGTATACCAAACTCCAGGGCTGGATGGATGGCATACCAAACTCCAGGGCTGGATGGAAGTGGAAGTACCAAACTCCAGGGCTGGATGGCATACCAGTGGAAGTATACCAAACTCCAAGATGGCATACCAAACTACCACTCCAGGGCTGGATGGCATACCAGTGGAAGTATACCAAACTCCAGGGCTACCAAACTCCATGGATGGCATACCATATACCAAACTCCAGGGCTGGATGGCATACCAGTGGAAGTATACCAAACTCCAGGGCTGGATGGCATACCAGTGGAAGTATACCAAACTCCAGGGCTAGATGGCATACCAGTGGAAGTATACCAAACTCCAGGGCTGGATGGCATACCAGTGGAAGTATACCAAACTCCAGGGCTGGATGGCATACCAAACCCCAGGGCAGTGGAAGTGGAAGTACCAAACTCCAGGGCTGGATGGCAGTGGAAGTATACCAAACTCCAGGGCTGGATGGCATACCAGTGGGTATACCAAACTCCAGGGTATACCAAACTCCAGGGCTGGATGGCATACCAGTGGAAGTATACCAAACTCCAGGGCTGGATGGCATACCAGTGGAAGTATACCAAACTCCAGGGCTAGATGGCATACCAGTGGAAGTATACCAAACCAGGGCTGGATGGCAAGTATACCAAACTCCAGGGCTAGATGGCATACCAGTGGAAGTATACCAAACTCCAGGGCTAGATGGCATACCAGTGGAAGTATACCAAACTCCAGGGCTGGATGGCATACCAGTGGAAGTATACCAAACTCCAGGGCTAGATGGCATACCGGTGGAAGTATACCAAACTCCAGGGCTGGATGGCATACCAAACTCCCTAGATGGTGGAAGTATACCAAACTCCAGGGCTGGCATACCAGTGAAGTATACCAAATGGCATACCAGTGAAGTATACCAAACTCCAGGGCTAGATGACATACCAGTGGAAGTATTCCAAACTCCAGGGCTAGATGGCATACCAGTGGAAGTATACCAAACTCCAGGGCTAGATGGATGAAGTATACCAAACTCCAGGGCTGGATGGCATACCAGTGGAAAACTCCAGGGCTGGATGGCATACCAGTGGAAGTATACCAAACTCCAGGGCTGGATGGTATACCAGTGGAAGGGCTGGATGGCATATACCAAACTCCCAGGGCTATACCAAACTCCAGGGCTGGATGGCATACCAGTGGAAGTATACCAAACTCCAGGGCTAGATGGCATACCAGTGGAGGTATACCAAACTCCAGGGCTAGATGGTATACCAGTGGAAGTATACCAAACTCCAGGGCTAGATGGCATACCAGTGGAGGTATACCAAACTCCAGGGCTAGATGGCATACCATTGGAGGTATAC
>NC_060176.1:81745518-81810242 GCF_021184085.1 Oncorhynchus gorbuscha
TCTACAATTTATTTTCTGAGGTCTTGACTGATTTATTTAGATTTTCCCATGATGTCAAGCAAAGAGGCACTGAGTTTGAAGGTAGTTCTTGAAATACACCCACAGGTACACCTCCAATTGACTCAAATTATGTCAATTAGCCTATCAGAAGCTTCTAAAGCCATGACATCATTTTCTAAAATTTTCCAAGCTGTTTAAAGGCACAGTCAATTTAGTGTGTGTTAACTTCTGACCCACTGGAATTGTGATACAGTGAATTATAAGTGAAATAATCTGTCTGTAAACAATTGTTGGAAACATTACTTGTGTCATGCACAAAGTAGATGTCCTAACCAACTTGCCAAAACTATAGTTTGTTAACAAGAAATTTGTGGAGTGCTTGAAAAATTAGTTTTAATGACTCCAACCAAACACGGAACCCAAACCGGCTGCGCGCCTGCGCCATCGTGTATCCATTTATTTTCACCCCCTACGCCAAACGCAAATCACCGCACGCAGGTAAAAATATCAAAACAAACTGAACCAATGACAATTTGGGGACAGGTCGAAAAGCATGGTTAAGGGCTTGTAAGTAAGCATTTCAGTCAGGTCTACCTACACCTGTTGTATTCGGGGTGTGTTGTGACACAAAGTTTGATTTGAAATAGATGCGAGGAGGGGTTGAGGGTAGCTGAAGGATGGGAGTAAAAACAAACAAAAGGTAACTAATGTAAAATAGATTTGTGTCCGTAAAACGTATATTGTATGTATACGCTGGAAGTATAAAGCTAAGTATTGTTGTTCACTAGTTTACTCCAAATAGGGAAGGGCCGGTAGGGTTTGTGGAAAATAATCAAGGAAAATATATTTCAACAAGATGTGTGTGATACATACATATATATATATAAATATATGTATATATATTTAAATATGTATAAATATGTATTTTACATGTATATGTGTGTACGTATGTATACGTATGTATGAATGTGTAATGTTTTGTATATAAATACAGAAAAATATATGGAGGATTGGAAATGATGCAGACAATTACTTTGATGGAAGCTACAATCTATCTACAATTTTAAAGATGATCTGCCCCTAAACAGGAGATGTAAAACATACAGAAGCACTTGTTATATCGGATTGTTTTGCATCTCTAGAAACGACTTACCGTTTAGACGGGGTAGGCTACAATGTTTCTTCGTAAACCTATTCCTGCAGGAATTAAAGGTTTGGTGGTTGTATGTAAAAATGTTCAAAGATAAGAAAATATTTTCGGTCTAAATACCGAATGAAATGTCAGCTATGAAAAAGCATCCAGGCTCCGGAAAATGGTCCCAAATATGTCGCAATTAAAGTCGTATTCCTTACTTATTACTTGCTATGTCGTGATCTTAAGTATTATATTGTCGTTCCAGGTTTTGGAAAGGTACGTCTTCTTGGAACATAAAAAAATGCGGATTTTACAACAACAGGATGGCGGTATTGAGATATCCGAGGCTGCCCTAAAGTAGGAACATCGAACCGGGTCTACTGTACACCACATTCTTCTTTTCCATTGGTTTATTTCTTAGAAGGCGGGACTGTACATTGAAGTTTGATTGGCTATGTGAGTTGTCATTCTGCACACTGTTTTTTTTTTCTTAAAAAATAAATAATATTTATAGGTCAATATTCTCATCTACAATACAGAATCGATTTATGAATATTTGGATAGGTCTTGAATAATTATAAAAAATATGAAGAATATTAATAAAATATGTTTACAGAACAGCTGATATTCAGCCAATTAAAACAAGCAGAATATACGTTTTTTGGGGTGATGGACATTGGGACTGGACTTTCAAGTTTTATTGTTATGTGCACAAGTACAGTGAACTTCCTTTCTTGCATGCTCTTGTAACGGATGTGAAACGGCTAGCTTAGTTAGCAGTGGTGCGCGCTAAATAGTGTTTCAATCGGTGACGTCATTTGCTCTGAGACCTTGAAGTAATGTTTCCCCTTGTTCTGCAAGAGCCGCGGCTTTTGTGTAGCGATGGGTAACGATGGGTGACTGTTGTTGATGTGTGCAGAGGGTCCCTGGTTCGCGCCCGGGTATGGGCGAGGGGACGGTTTAAAGTTATACTGTTACACTCTTTCTAACAATGCAGCATTCAATATCAGTAGTAGCTAGTATGCAAAAAAGTAACGTGGAACAAAAACACACGAGAAATAAGCAGAACACGAGACAAACATGAGCTGTGAGCTGTTTGACTTTCAAGCCTTTACCAAGGCCCCCTGTGATTCCCCCAGGGAAAATACCCTACCTCACAACTCACCCGTGTGGCAAGGCTCGGCGGAAGAGAGATTTACATTTAAGTCATTTAGCAGACGCTCTTATCCAGAGCGACTTACAAATTGGTGCATTCACCTTATGACATCCAGTGGAACAGCCACTTTACAATAGTGCATCTAAATCTTTAAGGGGGGTGAGAAGGATTACTTTATCCTATCCTAGGTATTCCTTAAAGAGGTGGGGTTTCAGGTGTCTCCGGAAGGTGGTGATTGACTCCGCTGTCCTGGCGTCGTGAGGGAGTTTGTTCCACCATTGGGGGGCCAGAGCAGCGAACAGTTTTGACTGGGCTGAGCGGGAACTGTACTTCATCAGTGGTAGGGAGGCGAGCAGGCCAGAGGTGGATGGAGAGATGTGCTAGGAGACTCCCTCCAGCCCTATAGCAGGCCCTAAATCATAGCTTAGTGCACTAACTCTGCCATGGCTCCAAGGACAAAGCCTATGGGAAAATGAATGGAGTTTTTGAGTTAAATGCTGAAAACATTTAGGACTTCAAGCTGGCGAGCTCTATAGATGCCGCGGAACTAGGAAACTGGGACATTTTCGACTTGGTAAATGGTTGTAGTTAATCACATGTCTCGTTCAGCGAATTAGCGATTTTCCTAATCCGACTTGTATGTGAACGCTGTACGGGTACCTTGTCTCATCGCGCACTAGCGACTCCTGTGGCGGGCCGGGCGCAGTACATGCTGACACTGTCGCCAGGTGTACAGTGTTTCCTCTGACACATTGGTGCTTCCGGGTTGGATGTGCTTTGTGTCAAGAAGCAGTGCGGCTTGGCTTCGTTGGGTTGTGTTTCAGAGGATACATGGCTCTCGCCCTTGCCTCTCCCTCTAACCACTAGGCTACCTGCCTCTAACCACTAGGCTACCTGCCTCTAACCACTAGGCTACCCACCTCTAACCACTAGACTACCTGCCTCTAACCACTAGGCTACCTGCCTCTAACCACTAGGCTGCCTGCCTCCCCCTCTAACCACTAGGCTACCTGCCTCTAATCACTAGGCTACCTGCCTCCCCTCTAACCACTAGGCTACCTGCCTCCCCCTCTAACCACTAGGCTACCTGCCTCTAACCACTAGGCTACCTGCCTCTTACCACTAGGCTACCTGCCTCTCCCTCTAACCACTAGACTACCTGCCTCCCCCTCTAACCACTAGGCTACCTGCCTCTCCCTCTAACCACTAGACTACCTGCCTCCCCCTCTAACCACTAGGCTACCTGCCTCTAACCACTAGGCTACCCACCTCTAACCACTAGACTACCTGCCTCTAACCACTAGGCTACCTGCCTCTAACCACTAGGCTGCCTGCCTCCCCCTCTAACCACTAGGCTACCTGCCTCTAATCACTAGGCTACCTGCCTCCCCCTCTAACCACTAGGCTACCTGCCTCCCCCTCTAACCACTAGGCTACCTGCCTCTAAACACTAGGCTACCTGCCTCTTACCACTAGGCTACCTGCCTCTCCCTCTAACCACTAGACTACCTGCCTCCCCCTCTAACCACTAGGCTACCTGCCTCTCCCTCTAACCACTAGACTACCTGCCTCCCCCTCTAACCACTAGGCTACCTGCCTCCCCGTCTAACCACTAGGCTACCTGCCTCTCCCTCTAACCACTAGGCTACCTGCCTCTAACCACTAGGCTACCTGCCTCTAACCACTAGGCTACCTGCCTCTAACCACTAGACTACCTGCCTCTAACCACTAGGCTACCTGCTCTAACAACTAGGCTACCTCCCCCTAACCACTAGGCTACCTGCCTCTAACCACTAGACTACCTGCCTCTAACCACTAGACTACCTGCCTCTAACCACTAGGCTACCTGCTCTAACAACTAGGCTACCTCCCCCTAACCACTAGGCTACCTGCCTCTAACCACTAGACTACCTGCCTCTAACCACTAGGCTACCTGCTCTAACCACTAGGCTACCTGCCTCTCCCTCTAACCACTAGGACACCTGCCTCTAACCACTAGACTACCTGCCTCTAACCACTAGGCTACCTGCTCTAACCACTAGGCTACCTGCCTCTAACCACTAGGCTACCTGCTCTAACCACTAGGCTACCTGCCTCTCCCTCTAACCACTAGGCTACCTGCTCTAACCACTAGGCTAGCTGCCTCTAACCACTAGGCTACCTGCCTCTAACCACTAGGCTACCTGCTCTAACCACTAGGCTACCTGCCTCTAACCACTAGGCTACCTGCCTCCCCCTCTAACCACTAGGCTACCTGCCTCTCCCTCTAACCACTATGCTACCTGCCTCTAACCACTAGGCTACCTGCCTCTAACCACTAGGCTACCTGGATTTTTGAGATGCTTTAGAGATGGACTGATTAACATCTCTTGAGTCAGCAGTATGCTTACTCTACTGCAGGAAGACATCGATCTGTTTGCCTTTACACTCTGGACTACAGATAGTTCGTATAGCTACTATAATGACAAAGTGAAAACATGTTTTTTTAGATATCTTAGCAAAGTTAATGAAAATTAAATACAGAAATGTTTGATTTTCATAAGTATTCACACCCCTGAGTCAATACATGTTAGAAACAACTTTGGCATTCTGGGTAAATCTGTAAGAAATTTGCCTACCTTGATTGTACAATATTAGAAACGCTGTGTTTTGTGTAGGCTTACCCTGGAGTGATATTCCGATAACCATGTAAATCAATCTCTGACCAGGTGACTTTTATCAATACATTTGGATATAGTTACACTCAGATTCGAGAAAAAAAATGCTAATTAGCATCAGTGTAGACATCATGCAAAACTACAAATCCCTGCAAGCTACTGCACCTGATCTCCAGCTGACACCTTTGCTAACAGGTATTGTATCAATTTAAAACTGGCAATAGACAGTTCGCAGAATTGTCCATTTAAAGAAAAGTCGACATTTTATTCATTACTACATTTAGCTAACATTATAACTTTAGTCCATCCCCTCGCCGATACCCGGGCTCAAACCAGGAACCCTGTGCACACATCAACAACTGACAACCACGAAGCATCGTTAACCATCGCTCCACAAAAACAGAGCAAAGGGGGAACCACTACTTCAAGGTCTCAGAGCAAGTGACGTCACCAATTGGAACGCTATTAGCGCGCACCACCGCTAACTAGCCAGCCATTTCACATCAGTTATAATTACATAGATAATCCAGGGCACTGGAGGGTGGTGGAACTTTAATTGGGGAGGATGGGTTTTATAGTAATGGTTGGAAAGAATAAATGGAATGGTTTGACTGTGTTTGATTCCATTCACTCCATTCCAGCCATTATCCTGAGCGGTCCTCCCCTCAGCAGCCCCCTGTGACCCAGAAATTTGTTTTTACCTTTGCCTCGATTTGGCACTATCTTCCAGATCATCATGGCATTTGTAGTTCTTTATGATAGCCACATTAGCAGCTAATTAGCATACAAATACAGGAAAATATATGAATTAAAGTCTCCTTGTCTTTAAGAGAGATTTACACGGTTTTCTATACGTCACCCCAGAGTAAGCCTACACAAAACACAGCCATTATTGTATGAGTTTCTAAAGTCCCCTACGGGGGAAAAACTACGGTGGAAAAACGATTGGAGCATTTCCCTGTTAGATTATATATATTATATTATTGTCCATTTAGTTATATATATATTATATTATTGTACATTTAGTTATATATATTATACCAAGGACATTTAGTTATATATATATTATATTATTGTCCATTTAGTTATATATATTATATTATTGTCCATTTAGTTATATATATATTATATTATTGTCCATTTAGTTATATATATTATATTATTGTCCATTTAGTTATATATATATTATATTATTGTCCATTTAGTTATATATATATTATATTATTGTCCATTTAGTTATATATATATTATATTATTGTACATTTAGTTATATATATATTATACCAAGGACATTTAGTTATATATATATATTATATTATTGTACATTTAGTTATATATATATTATATTATTGTCCATTTAGTTATATATATATATTATACCAAGGACATTTAGTTATATATATATTATATTATTGTCCATTTAGTTATATATATATATATTATATTATTGTACATTTAGTTATATATATATATATATATATTATATTATTGTACATGTAGTTATATATATTATACCAAGTACAGTTAGTTCCGCGTTTGGAGAAAGTGGTTTTCCGTGCCATGTTTCTCTTTATGGCTGTGTTTACAAATCAGTAATCATAATGTCGTTGACAGTACTGTAAGGAACCGGCAAAAAGCTACTTTCCTGCTAACATTAACCATTTTATATGTCACAATGCTATTTCATGTTATCTCAAAATTGTCCAGCAGATGGCAGTACTATTACCTGGCTATGTGATTTAGTGAGCCACGTCCAAACCTGTTCGCTAGTCAGCAATAAACAACGAGCAACAAATATGAAAGCCCATGCCTGTTGTTCCCTCATTCATATACTGTACAACAATATAAACGCAGCATGTAAAGTGTTGGTCCCATGTTTCATGAGCTGAAATAAAAGATCCCAGAAATGTTCCATACACACACAAAAAAAAAACATATTTCTCTCTAATTTTGTGCACACGTTTGTTTACATCCCTGTTAGTGAGCGTTTCTCCTTTGCCAATTGACAGGTGTGGCATATCAAGCATCCGAGTAAACAGCATAATCATTACACAGGTGCACCTTGTGCCAGGGGACAATAAAAATAAAAAGCTGTTTCCAGATCATTTAATGCTCATTTCTCTACTATAAACTGACTCCAACGTTGTTTTAGAGAATTTGGCAGTACGACCAACCGGCCTCACAACCGCAGACCAGGCTACCTGCTGCCCCCTCTAAACACTAGGCAACCTGCCTCTAACCACTAGGCTGCCTGCCTCCCCCTCTAACCACTAGGCTGCCTGCCTCCCCCTCTAACCACTAGGCTACCTGCCTCCCCCTCTAACCACTAGGCTACCTGCCTCCCCCGCTAACCACAAGGCTACCTGCCTCCCCTCCAACCACTAGGCTACTAAGCTCCCCTCTAACCACTAGACTACCTGCCTCCCCCTCTAACCACTAGGCTACCTGCCTCCCCCTCTAACCACTAGGCTACCTGCCTCCCCCTCTAACCACTAGACTACCTGCCTCCCCTCTAACCACTAGGCTACCTGCCTCTAACCACTAGGCTACCTGCCTCTAACCACTAGGCTACCTGCCTCCCCTCTAACCACTAGGCTACCTGCCTCCCCCTCTAACCACTAGACTACCTGCCTCCCCTCTAACCACTAGGCTACCTGCCTCTAACCACTAGGCTACCTGCCTCTAACCACTAGGCTACCTGCCTCCCCTCTAACCACTAGGCTACCTGCCTCCCCCTCTAACCACTAGGCTACCTGCCTCCCCCTCTAACCACTAGGCTACCTGCCTCTCCCCACTAAGCTACCTGCCTACCCCTCTAACCACTAGGCTACCTGCCTCCCCCTCTAACCACTAGGCTACCTGCCTCCCCCTCTAACCACTAGGCTACCTGCCTCTCCCTCTAACCACTAGGCTACCTGCCTCCCCGCTAACCACTAGGCTGCCTGCTTCTAACCACTAGGCTACATGCCTCCCCCTCTAACCACTAGGCTACATGCCTCCCCCTCTAACCACTAGGCTACCTGCCTCTAACTACTAGGCTGCCTGCTTCTAACCACTAGGCTGCCTGCTTCTAACCACTAGGCTACCTGCCTCTAACCACTAGGCTACCCGCCTCTAACCACTAGGCTACCCGCCTCTAACCACTAGGCTACCCGCCTCTAACCACTAGGCTACCTGCCTCTGTAACAGTATAATTTTAAACCGTCCCCTCGCCCATACCCGGGCGCGAACCAGGGACCTTCTGCACACAACGACAACATTCACCCTCGAAGCATCGTTACCCATCGCTCCTTGCAGAGCAAGGGGAACTACTACTTCAAGGTCTCAGAGCAAGTGACGTAACCGATTGAAACGCTATTTAGCGCACACCGCTAACTAAGCTAGCCGTTTCACATCCGTTACACCTCTAACCACTAGGCTACCCGCCTCTAACCACTAGGCTACCTGCCTCTAACCACTAGGCTACCTTCCTCTAACCACTAGGCTACCTGCCTCTAACCACTAGGCTACCTGCCTCTAACCACTAGGCTACCCGCCTCTAACCACTAGGCTACCTGTCTCTAACCACTAGGCTACCTGCCTCTAACCACTAGGCTACCTGCCTCTAACCACTAGGCTACCCACCTCTAACCACTAGGCTACCCACCTATATCCACTAGGCTACCCACCTCTATCCACTAGGCTACCCACCTCTATCCACTAGGCTACCTGCCTCTAACCACTAGGCTACCTGCCTCTAACCACTAGGCTACCTGCCTCTAACCACTAGGCTACCTGCCTCTAACCACTAGGCTACCCGCCTCTAACCACTAGGCCACCCACCTCTATCCACTAGGCTACCCACCTCTATCCACTAGGCTACCCACCTCTATCCACTAGGCTACCTCCCTCTAACCACTAGGCTACCTGCCTCTAACCACTAGGCTACCTGCCTCTAACCACTAGGCTACCTGCCTCTAACCACTAGGCTACCTGCCTCTAACCACTAGGCTACCTCCCTCTAACCACTAGGCTACCCACCTCTATCCACTAGGCTACCTCCCTCTAACCACTAGGCTACCTGCCTCTAACCACTAGGCTACCTGCCTCTAACCACTAGTCTACCTGCCTCCCCCTCTAACCACTAGGCTATAGCCTCCCCCTCTAACCACTAGGCTACCTGCCTCTCCCTCTAACCACTAGGCTACCTGCCTCCCCCTCTAACCACTAGTCTACCTGCCTCCCCCTCTAACCACTAGTCTACCTGCCTCCCCCTCTAACCACTAGGCTATAGCCTCCCCCTCTAACCACTAGGCTACCTGCCTCTCCCTCTATCCACTAGGCTACCTGCCTCTAACCACTAGTCTATAGCCTCCCCTCTAACCACTAGTCTACCTGCCTCCCCCTCTAACCACTAGTCTACCTGCCTCCCCCTCTAACCACTAGTCTACCTGCCTCCCCCTCTAACCACTAGTCTACCTGCCTCCCCCTCTAACCACTAGTCTACCTGCCTCCCCTCTAACCACTAGTCTACCTGCCTCCCCCTCTAACCACTAGTCTACCTGCCTCCCCTCTAACCACTAGTCTACCTGCCTCCCCCTCTAACCACTAGCCTCCCCCTCTAACCACTAGCCTGCCTCCCCCTCTAACCACTAGGCTATAGCCTCCCCCTCTAACCACTAGGCTACCTGCCTCTCCCTCTATCCACTAGGCTACCTGCCTCTAACCACTAGTCTATAGCCTAGACTAACATACTTAGAAAAACTTACACGTGCTCCTGATTTTTTGCCACATTGCCTATTTTGAATAAAATATACTATACAATATAATTACGAAAAGGATTGAGGTTAGATTTTAAATCGACTTATATGTGCGTTTTAGGTTATAGTTTTAAAGCATAATCATTTTTTTTAAATGTTAATTTTCTTCTGTCTAATGTTGCAAAAAAAATATTAATGGAAACATTAATAGGAAAACATGAACCTATTGATCTATAGTTGGAAATGAAGCCTAGAGCCTATTAATCTACGTGAAACGGTTTAATGGAACAGCTGTGACAGCTCGTACAAACCGATCCGTCTGGTGGGTCTATGAGGGACAGTCTCTCCAAGCCCTTCAAAATCAAGAGTTGTTAAACCCTACTCTCCATTAGTTTGACCTCGTAAATGGGCTCATGCTAATCTAAAATATTCCTTTTTTTCCCCATGTTCAAAGTAGCCCACTGCTAAGGTATATTTCAGGGTGTTATAAGGAGGGGGAACACAAAACACACACACACACAAGGCGGAGTTACAGAATTCACCAAGTGTCTGCACGGTCTTTCTCTCTCTCTGCTTAGTTGAAAAGAAGTGGGGAGGGTAGGTTAACTTGTCAATGAAGTGGTCGAATACGTGACCGAAATCTCAACAAGACCACCCAATCTGCAAATATGTAACGGCCGGACTAAACCTTGGATAATATTTCCGAATGGAAAACATGAAATTCCCTATGAGAAGCACAAAGAAGCTGTGTTTTTACGCGGCGTTGTTGGTGTCGCTTACGAGCGACCTGGCAATGGGAGGTAAGATCTCTGATAACTCGATTCCGCCACCGAGGATCAGAGATGGTTTTCCAGTCTGTATACATTTTGTTTTAGGTGGTGTGTATATATGTGTTTGACACTGTAATTATCGAATGTATGTTTAAGCGTTATCACGTTCAACTTTGACCGTGTTTTGGCTAAGTGCGAGAAAAGACCACAATTGGGCTTTGGGTCCTGAGCTCACTTCGAATAAAATAAAATCTAATTCAAGTCAAGACTTATAATTACAGTTTGATAATGGCGATACCAGACTTATAATATGCTATGTGTCTTCCAATGACAGCTCAATATTGAGTTATACAGATATAATAGCATAAGTTATACGCGTGATGAAGAAATCGATTATATCCAGCATTTCAACAATTCAATTATTAAGAAAAAAAACAAAGGTATCACTTTCAGAATAGAAAACTGCCCTGAGTGTTGTCCATGGCTACAAACAAATTAATTATTTTATAAAGGAAACATTGTCCGCATTTTATATACTGTACTGCACAGCGAAGACACATTGTATAACACAGAATCATCAGAATGAATCCGAACTCTTGGAACTGAAAACATCCAAAAATTACATTACTGAAAATGAAATGAACCCAGAGAAATAGACAGAAATAGATAGTAGGGGCACTGCATCCCAAAGGTGAATCACCGTATTCCCTATACTGTAGTGCACTACTTTTGACTATAGACGTACGGGTAGTGCACTACATAGGGAATAGGGTGCCATTTGGGAGGATCACCCTGGTCTGACTGGAATAAAGGGCAGATGAAAAGTAATTAGTGACATCTTTTGATTTAGTTCCCTATGATTACACATACTCTGATACATAAACGCTTCTTCTAGTTAAAGCAAACATTCATTAGGCGGCTGTATCATTTATTTAGTCAATGGGAATGGGAGTAATGATGAAGAGATTTAGAGATCTCGATGAAGAGATTTAGAGATCTAGATGAAGAGATTTAGAGATCTAGATGAAGAGATTTAGAGATCTAGATGAAGAGATTTAGAGATCTAGATGAAGAGATTTAGAGATCTAGATGAAGAGATTTAGAGATCTAGATGAAGAGTTTTAGAGATCTCGATGAAGAGATTTAGAGATCTCGATGAAGAGTTTTAGAGATCTAGATGAAGAGTTTTAGAGATCTAGATGAAGAGATTTAGAGATCTAGATGAAGAGATTTAGAGATCTAGATGAAGAGATTTAGAGATCTAGATTAAGAGTTTTTAGAGATCTAGATGAAGAGATTTAGAGATCTAGATGAAGAGATTTAGAGATCTAGATGAAGAGTTTTTAGAGATCTCGATGAAGAGATTTAGAGATCTAGATGAAGAGATTTAGAGATCTAGATGAAGAGATTTAGAGATCTAGATGAAGAGATTTAGAGATCTAGATGAAGAGATTTAGAGATCTAGATGAAGAGATTTAGAGATCTAGATGAAGAGATTTAGAGATCTAGATGAAGAGATTTAGAGATCTAGATGAAAGAGATCTAGATGAAGAGTTTTAGAGATCTAGATGAAGAGATTTAGAGATCTAGATGAAGAGATCTAGATTTTAGAGATCTAGATGAAGAGTTTTAGAGATCTAGATGAAGAGATTTAGAGATCTAGATGAAGAGATTTAGAGATCTAGATGAAGAAGAGATCTAGATGAAGAGATCTAGAGATCTAGATGAAGAGATGAAGAGATTTTTTAGAGATCTCGATGAAGAGATTTAGAGATCTCGATGAAGAGATTTAGAGATCTAGATGAAGAGTTTTTAGAGATCTCGATGAAGAGATTTAGAGATCTAGATGAAGAGATTTAGAGATCTAGATGAAGAGTTTTTAGAGATCTCGATGAAGAGATTTAGAGATCTAGATGAAGAGATTTAGAGATCTAGATGAAGAGATTTAGAGATCTAGATGAAGAGATTTTTCACATTTGTGTTTTTTTTTTCATCAGAAATGATTGCTTATGAGTATCATGAAGAGATTTAGAGATCTAGATGAGTTTTTGATCTAGATGTGTGATGTGATCTAGATGTGTGTGATCTAGATGTAGATGTGATCTAGATGATTTGTGTGTGTGTGTGAACTGTGATTTTTCACATTTGTGTGTGAAATGTGTGTGTGTATGTGTGTGTGTGTGTGTGTGTGTGTGTGTGTGTGTGTGTGTGTGTGTGTGTGTGTGTGTGTGTGTGTGTGTGTGTGTGTGTGTGTGTGTGTGTGTGTGTGTGTGTGTGTGTAAAATAGTAATGTTCTCAGATGTTTAATTCATAGATTTTAGATCTGTATTTAAAATGTGTTTTTGTTTTGCTAAATGCTATATTATCCATTATTTAACTCGGATGGAATGTTCGTACCCTGTATATTTGACTGTCATATGTGGTTGTCTCACTAAACAAATGTAAGATTAATGCACTTCCTGTAAATCACTCTGGATAAGAGCATATGCTAAATGAGTCAAATGTTGAATGTACTTTTTCTTTTTTACATACAAATGTCATATTACTGTATAGAATATTTTAAAGTATTGATGTCACAAATGTACAATTTTAAAAATGTCTTTAGAATAAATGTAGTTATTTGTTACATTTCTCTGAGAGTGAGGCAGATATATATTATTACTGTGTAAAACCTAGCAGTACTACTGATTTCTCTGAGAGTGGAGCAGATATATATTATTACTGTGTAAAACCTAGCAGTACTACTGATTTCTCTGAGAGTGGGGCAGATATATTATTACTGTGTAAAACCTAGCAGTACTACTGATTTCTCTGAGAATGAGGTGGATATATATTATTACTGTGTAAAACCTAGCAGTACTACTGATTTCTCTGAGAATGAGGAGGATATTTAGCATTTAGCAGATAAACATGATTATTTAAAATATTTATCTCTCTGAAATGAAACCATGAAGTGATAGATTTTAAACAAATACATGTCTGTCATTGAACAACCCCATGATTATTAGATAATGAAAAAACACACCAATATTTTTCATAATTTCTTTAAACATTAAAAGCTCATTTATCAACTTTTCAAATTCTGAAAATGGATATGATAACGTTATACGTTACTTTTAATGTATATATATATATATATATTTACAGTTTAATGATTAATACAATCTGAATGAACATCGGTAATTGTCAGCATCATTTAGGAGCATTATGGTCATCTGTATTTCTTGTATTTTTAATGAGATGTTTAGCACATCTTTAGCCTGGCTCAAATGATGATTCATTAGCGTGGCATCATATTCTAAAGAGATCGATCCGGCTCTATATTATCTGGAGGGTCTGTGTATGAAACATGGAATATAGAAAAACAACAGCAGAAAGGAACATTCCAAGGGGCCAGTTTCCCAGACACAGTGATAGTTGGAAATAAAGCACACAAAAAAAAAACGGCATTGACTTGCATTTGATTTGTGACAACAAAAAAAAATGCTAAAAAGTTAGTGTTTGAAACAGTGGCCAAGGGAACGAAAGCATGGGGTTGCTGTTATAACGTTTCAATGCACTGTTAGAAAAACGGGTTCGAAAAATGGTTCGAAAAATGGTTCTAAAAGGGTTCTTCGGCTGTCCCTCTGCGGGAAAGGGTTCTTTATGGGTTCTATATCAAACCCAATTGGGGATCAATCTGGAAGCAAAAAGGGTTCTACCTGGAACCAAAAAGGGTTCTCCTATGGGGACAGCCAAAGAACCCATTTTGTTTCCTAGATAGCACATTTTGTCCTCTTCTATGAGTGTACAATAGACTGCTTACAAGGTAAGGAAACCAACATTGAATGTTGTCTCCTTTAAGCTTACTCCTGGACTAAAAAGCATGTAAATCAATGACGATACGCAGTAGATCAGCCAAGGCACAAATGAACATAAATATGAACTATGGAACAAACAAAAAAAACACCAGGCTCTTTTGGCCTCAAATTACCACTAAAACTCTTGTATTTGAGGCTGCTAGACTGCCTACTGGCTTCGGTTCCTGATGAGATGCTTTGTGACATCGCTCTTAGCTCTTAGCTCAAACATTGGTTTTAGGCTCAATAATAAAATATTGAAAATAACTATACTGCACAGGGGTATTTTTGACTTTTATATTAACAGGGAAAACATATTACGACCTAGGTCTCTTTTACAAATGTGCCCTGGACATTGGGGCAAAAACAGTATTTAGTCAGCCACCAATTGTGCAAGTTCTCCCACTTAAAACGATGAGAGAGGCCTGTAATTTTCATCATAGGTCCACTTCAACTATGACAGACAAAATGAGGAAAAAACATCCAGAAAATCACATTTGTAGGATATTTAATGAATTTATTTGCAAATTATGGTGGAAAATAAGTATTGCACTTGGTTTTAATTCAATAGTAGGCAGTATAGCCGTGCATAAATAAAGCTATTTAGGTTTATGCAATATTTGTAAACATTACCACATTAGGTTGTGTTGGGGTGTTTCCTATAGACAAAATAACTCATCCCAATTCATTACATGTTCTGTGTATGACGAGTCAAGCACACATATATATATTTTTTAAAGTGGCGTATAGGAAGTCATGTCTCATGCAACATAGCATCCCTCTGTTATAGCCAGCTAGCTAACATAGCATCCCTCTGTTATAGCCAGCTAGCTAACATAGCATCCCTCTGTTATAGCCAGCTAGCTCACATAGCATCCCTCTGTTATAGCCATCTAGCTAACATAGCATCCCTCTGTTATAGCCAGCTAGCTAACACATCATCCCTCTGTTATAGCCAGCTAGCTAACATAGCACACATCTGTTATAGCCATCTAGCTAACATAGCATCCCTCTGTTATAGCCAGCTAGCTAACATAGCATCCCTATGTCATAGCCAGCTAGCTAACATAGCATCCCTCTGTTATAGCCAGCTAGCTAACATAGCATCCCTCTGTTATAACCATCTAGCTAACATAGCATCCCTCTGTTATAGCCAGCTAGCTAACATAGCATCCCTCTGTCATAGCCAGCTAGCTAACATAGCATCCCTCTGTTATAGCCAGCTAGCTAACATAGCACCCCTCTGTTTGAGCAGCTACATTTGCTAGCTAAGTAAGTGAAACTGCTCCTCCTTCATTTTGGAAACGGTTCAACTGTTGTCTTTCTCTTTAAGTCAACTACTCACCACAGTTTACACACTGCAGTGCTGTCTAGCTGTAGCTTATGCTTTCAGTACTACATTTATTCTCTGATCCTTTGATTGGGTGGACAACATGTCAGTTCATGCTGCAAGAGCTCTGATAGGCTGGGGAACGTCCTCCGGAAGTTGTCATAATTACTGTGTAAGTCTATGGAAGAGGGTGAGAACCATGAGCCTCCTAGGTGTAATGTACCCAGTGGAGGATGGAAGCTAGCTGTCCTCCGGCTACACCGTGGTGCTACCCTACAGAGTGCTGTTGAGGTTACTGTAGACCTTCATTGCAAAACAATGTGTTTTAATCAGTTATTTGGTGACGTGAATATATTTAGTATAGTTTTATTTTTTAAATATTTTTTTATTAACATTTTTATGATATTCACTGAGGAGGATGGTCCTCCCCTTCCTCCTTTGAGGAGCCTCCTCTGGTATTGGGTATACTGTATTGCCTTGCTGACTGTACGCCAACAATATTGTGTGTTTGACCTCATGCTTTATTAGACAAAGAAGAACAAGGAAAGCTACTAACTCAGCCTGTAATAGATGCCACCGTTTGTCCTAACGCTCTCGTAAAAGAGGGTTGTCCGAGGCCACAGCCTCATTTACACGGCCTGCTAGACTGTTCAATATGACACTGTGCTGTAATGGATTTATTCAATGATACATGAATGCTGTGAGTTGACACGTTTAGCACAAGAATGGATAGGGGTCAGTAGTACACAGCTAATGCCCCTTAACTCGCCTTTTGGCCGTACGAACCCTGTGATTTAATGGGTATAGGCTCCTCAATGCCCAGAACTTCTTACAACAACACATTTTATTTGTGGGGGAGGGGGGAGGGGGGAAAAACTGAAACGTCTCTTTGGGTCCTTGGAAAAGTACTGTATAAAACACAACTCTTATTATGATTATTTAAGGTGACGTTGTGTGCGCTGAACCCTCGAAGCGTGGAACTTCATCGTGGTACATAGAACAGGCACTTCTTATGTATTGAGGTGAAAACTAAAGCTGACTGGGCGTTGAACCCTCTGAGTGTGGAATGTTGGATTGGCAGTAACATCAGGGTGGTTGGTAGACAGGACACAGAGGATGTTGGACTGGCAGTAACATCAGGGTGGTTGGTAGACAGGACACAGAGGACTGACAGTAACATCAGGGTGGTTGGTAGACAGGACACAGAGGATGTTGGACTGGCAGTAACATCAGGGTGGTTGGTAGACAGGACACAGAGGACTGACAGTAACATCAGGGTGGTTGGTAGACAGGACACAGAGGATGTTGGACTGACAGTAACATCAGGGTGGTTGGTAGACAGGACACTAGGGGATGTTGGACTGGCAGTAACATCAGGGTGGTTGGTAGACAGGACACTAGGGGATGTTGGACTGACAGTAACCTCAGGGTGGTTGGTAGACAGGACACTCGAGGATGTTGGACTGGCAGTAACATCAGGGTGGTTGGTAGACAGGACACTAGGGGATGTTGGACTGACAGTAACATCAGGGTGGTTTGTAGACAGGACACAGAGGACTGACAGTAACATCAGGGTGGTTGGTAGACAGGACACAGAGGACTGACAGTAACATCAGGGTGGTTGGTAGACAGGACACTAGGGGATGTTGGACTGGCAGTAACATCAGGGTGGTTGGTAGACAGGACACTAGGGGATGTTGGACTGGCAGTAACATCAGGGTGGTTGGTAGACAGGACACTAGGGGATGTTGGACTGGCAGTAACATCAGGGTGGTTGGTAGACAGGACACTAGGGGATGTTGGACTGGCAGTAACATCAGGGTGGTTGGTAGACAGGACACTAGGGGATGTTGGACTGACAGTAACATCAGGGTGGTTGGTAGACAGGACACAGAGGACTGACAGTAACATCAGGGTGGCTGGTAGACAGGACACTAGGGGATGTTGGATTGACAGTAACATCAGGGTGGTTGGTAGACAGGACACAGAGGATGTTGGACTGGCAGTAACATCAGGGTGGCTGGTAGACAGGACACAGAGGATGTTGGACTGGCAGTAACATCAGGGTGGTTGGTAGACAGGACACTAGGGGATGTTGTACTGACAGTAACATCAGGGTGGTTGGTAGACAGGACACTAGGGGATGTTGGACTGACAGTAACATCAGGGTGGTTGGTAGACAGGACACTAGGGGATGTTGGACTGACAGTAACATCAGGGTGGTTGGTAGACAGGACACTAGGGGATGTTGGACTGACAGTAACATCAGGGTGGTTGGTAGACAGGACACTAGGGGATGTTGGACTGACAGTAACATCAGGGTGGTTGGTAGACAGGACACTAGGGGATGCTGGACTGGCAGTAACATCAGGGTGGTTGGTAGACAGGACACTAGGGGATGTTGGACTGGCAGTAACATCAGGGTGGTTGGTAGACAGGACACTAGGGGATGTTGGACTGGCAGTAACATCAGGGTGGTTGGTAGACAGGACACTAGGGGATGTTGGACTGACAGTAACATCAGGGTGGTTGGTAGACAGGACACTAGGGGATGTTGGACTGACAGTAACATCAGGGTGGTTGGTAGACAGGACACTAGGGGATGTTGGACTGGCAGTAACATCAGGGTGGTTGGTAGACAGGACACTAGGGGATGTTGGACTGACAGTAACATCAGGGTGGTTGGTAGACAGGACACAGAGGACTGACAGTAACATCAGGGTGGCTGGTAGACAGGACACTAGGGGATGTTGGACTGACAGTAACATCAGGGTGGTTGGTAGACAGGACACTAGGGGATGTTGGAATGGCAGTAACATCAGGGTGGTTGGTAGACAGGACACAGAGGATGTTGGACTGACAGTAACATCAGGGTGGTTGGTAGACAGGACACTAGGGGATGTTGGACTGACAGTAACATCAGGGTGTTTGGTAGACAGGACACTAGGGGATGCTGGACTGGCAGTAACATCAGGGTGGTTGGTAGACAGGACACTAGGGGATGTTGAACTGACAGTAACATCAGGGTGGTTGGTAGACAGGACACAGAGGACTGGCAGTAACATCAGGGTGGTTGGTAGACAGGACACTAGGGGATGTTGGACTGACAGTAACATCAGGGTGGTTGGTAGACAGGACACTAGGGGATGTTGGACTGACAGTAACCTCAGGGTGGTTGGTAGACAGGACACTAGAGGATGTTGGACTGGCAGTAACATCAGGGTGGTTGGTAGACAGGACACTAGGGGATGTTGGACTGACAGTAACATCAGGGTGGTTGGTAGACAGGACACTAGGGGATGTTGGACTGACAGTAACATCAGGGTGGTTGGTAGACAGGACACTAGGGGATGTTGGATTTACAGTAACATCAGGGTGGTTGGTAGACAGGACACAGAGGATGTTGGACTGGCAGTAACATCAGGGTGGTTGGTAGACAGGACACAGAGGATGTTGGACTGGCAGTAACATCAGGGTGGTTGGTAGACAGGACACAGAGGATGTTGGACTGGCAGTAACATCAGGGTGGTTGGTAGACAGGACACTAGGGGATGTTGGACTGACAGTAACATCAGGGTGGTTGGTAGACAGGACACAGAGGATGTTGGACTGACAGTAACATCAGGGTGGTTGGTAGACAGGACACTAGGGGATGTTGAACTGACAGTAACATCAGGGTGGTTGGTAGACAGGACACTAGGGGATGTTGGACTGGCAGTAACATCAGGGTGGTTGGTAGACAGGACACTAGGGGATGTTGGACTGGCAGTAACATCAGGGTGGTTGGTAGACAGGACACTAGGGGATGTTGGACTGACAGTAACATCAGGGTGGTTGGTAGACAGGACACTAGGGGATGTTGGACTGGCAGTAACATCAGGGTGGCTGGTAGACAGGACACAGAGGACTGGCAGTAACATCAGGGTGGCTGGTAGACAGGACACAGAGGACTGGCAGTAACATCAGGGTGGCTGGTAGACAGGACACTAGGGGATGTTGGACTGACAGTAACATCAGGGTGGTTGGTAGACAGGACACTAGGGGATGTTGGACTGACAGTAATATCAGGGTGGTTGGTAGACAGGACACTAGGGGATGTTGAACTGACAGTAACATCAGGGTGGTTGGTAGACAGGACACAGAGGATGTTGGACTGACAGTAACATCAGGGTGGTTGGTAGACAGGACACAGAGGACTGACAGTAACATCAGGGTGGTTGGTAGACAGTGTGTCTCTTTGTGTCTCTTTGTGTGTGTCTGTGTGTCTGTCTGTGTGTGTCTCTCTCTCTTCTCTTTATCCCTCTCTCTCTCTCCCTGTCTGTGTGTCGCTCTGTGTGTCTCTATGTGTCTGTGTGTCTCTCTGTGTGTGTCTGTCTGTCTGTGTGTGTCTCTCTCTCTTTATCCCTCCCTCTCCCTCTATCCCTGTCTGTGTGTCTATCTGTGTGCCTGTGTGTCTCTCTGTGTGTGTCTCTCTCTCTCTGTGTGCCTGTGTGTCTCTCTGTCTCTCTCTCTCTCTCTCTCTCTCTATCTGTGTCTCTCTCTCTCTCTCTCTCTATCTGTCTCTCTCTCTCTCTCTATCTGTGTCTCTCTCTCTCTCTATCTGTGTCTCTCTCTCTCTCTATCTGTGTCTCTCTCTCTCTGTCTGAGACAATGAAGGGACGTCAGGGTCTTTCATGTTCCGTTGTGGTGCGTTTCAAGACAGGGCATGTCCCTGCACACACACACACACACACACACACACACACACACACACACACACACACACACACACACACACACACACACACACACACACACACACACACACACACACACACACACACACACACACACACACACACACACACACACACACACACACACACACACACACACACCTCACGCTCACCTCACACTCACCTCTGTGTTCCCAGGCTGCACTACTTGGAGTGTTGCCGTACTACCTGGGGAGGTGTGGGTTGTAAAGGAAGAAGAGATTCCCATCTCTCAGAGGGGTGAGGAAAAGGCTAAGTGTCACTTCATGTCAGGACGTTTCATCCTGTCGTATGACACGGATGTGTACTGAGGTCTGGAACTGTGGTCTTGAGGAATATCACAGCTGCTGCATAGACTGCTCCTAAATCATGACAACTCCTGCCTCCTGCCATAGGCAGGATTTATGAGCAGTCTACCCCTTAACTTGTCCTCTGAGAGATGGGAATCTTTTTACTTCTTGTGTAAGTCCTGTCTCAAGATAGGGGCAGGGTAGGCTAGTGGTTAGAGTGTAGAGGAGGCAGGTAGCCTAGTGGTTAGAGTGTAGAGGAGGCAGGTAGCCTAGTGGTTAGAGTGTAGAGGGGGCAGGGTAGGCTAGTGGTTAGAGTGTAGAGGAGGCAGGTAGCCTAGTGGTTAGATTGTAGAGGGGGCAGGGTAGGCTAGTGGTTAGAGTGTAGAGGGGGCAGGGTAGCCTAGTGGTTAGAGTGTAGAGGAGGCAGGGTAGCCTAGTGGTTAGAGTGTAGAGGGGGCAGGGTAGGCTAGTGGTTAGAGTGTAGAGGGGGCAGGGTAGGCTAGTGGTTAGAGCGTAGAGGAGGCAGGTAGCCTAGTGGTTAGAGCGTAGAGGAGGCAGGTAGCCTAGTGGTTAGAGTGTAGAGGCGGCAGGGTAGCCTAGTGGTTAGAGTGTAGAGGCGGCAGGGTAGCCTAGTGGTTAGAGTGTAGAGGCGGCAGGGTAGCCTAGTGGTTAGAGTGTAGAGGCGGCAGGGTAGCCTAGTGGTTAGAGAGTAGAGGAGGCAGGGTAGCCTAGTGGTTAGAGTGTAGAGGTGGCAGGGTAGCCTAGTGGTTAGAGTGTAGAGGAGGCAGGTAGCCTAGTGGTTAGAGTATAGAGGAGGCAGATAGCCTAGTGGTTAGAGTGTAGAGAAGGCAGGGTAGCCTAGTGGTTAGAGTGTAGAGGTGGCAGGGTAGCCTAGTGGTTAGAGTGTAGAGGAGGCAGGGTAGCCTAGTGGTTAGAGTGTAGAGGCGGCAGGGTAGCCTTGTGGTTAGAGTGTAGAGTCGGCAGGGTAGCCTTGTGGTTAGAGTGTAGAGGCGGCAGGGTAGCCTTGTGGTTAGAGTGTAGAGGCGGCAGAGTAGCCTAGTGGTTAGAGTGTAGAGGCGGCAGGGTAGCCTAGTGGTTAGAGTGTAGAGGCGGCAGGGTAGCCTAGTGGTTAGAGTGTAGAGGCGGCAGGGTAGCCTAGTGGTTAGAGTGTAGAGGCTGCAGGGTAGCCTAGTGGTTAGAGTGTAGAGGAGGCAGGGTAGCCTAGTGGTTAGAGTGTAGAGGCGGCAGGGTAGCCTAGTGGTTAGAGTGTAGAGGAGGCAGGGTAGCCTAGTGGTTAGAGTGTAGAGGCGGCAGGTAGCCTAGTGGTTAGAGTGTAGAGGGGGCAGGGTAGCCTAGTGGTTAGAGTGTAGAGGCGGCAGGGTAGCCTAGTGGTTAGAGTGTAGAGGCGGCAGGGTAGCCTAGTGGTTGGAGTGTAGAGGCTGCAGGGTAGCCTAGTGGTTAGAGTGTAGAGGCGGCAGGGTAGCCTAGTGGTTAGAGTGTAGAGGCGGCAGGTAGCCTAGTGGTTAGAGCGTTCGGTCAGTAACCGTAAAGGTTGCAAGATCGAATCTCCCTAACTGACAAGGTTGAAAATCTGTCGTTCTGCCCCCGGTACAGGCAGTTAACCCCACTGTTCCTAGACCAGTTAACCCACTGTTCCTAGACCAGTTAACCCCACTGTTCCTAGACCAGTTAACCCCACTGTTCCTAGACCAGTTAACCCCACTGTTCCTAGACCAGTTAACCCCACTGTTCCTAGACCAGTTAACCCCACTGTTCCTAGACCAGTTAACCCCACTGTTCCTAGACCAGTTAACCCCACTGTTCCTAGACCAGTTAACCCCACTGTTCCTAGACCAGTTAACCCACTGTTCCTAGGCCAGTTAACCCACTGTTCCTAGACCAGTTAACCCACTGTTCCTAGACCAGTTAACCCACTGTTCCTAGATCAGTTAACCCCACTGTTCCTAGACCAGTTAACCCCAATGTTCCTAGACCAGTTAACCCCACTGTTCCTAGACCAGTTAACCCCACTGTTCCTAGGTCAGTTAACCCACTGTTCCTAGACCAGTTAACCCACTGTTCCTAGACCAGTTAACCCACTGTTCCTAGACCAGTTAACCCCACTGTTCCTAGACCAGTTAACCCACTGTTCCTAGACCAGTTAACCCACTGTTCCTAGACCAGTTAACCCACTGTTCCTAGACCAGTTAACCCACTGTTCCTAGACCAGTTAACCCACTGTTCCTAGACCAGTTAACCCACTGTTCCTAGACCGTCATTGAAAATAATAATTTGTTCTTCACTCACTTGCCGTGTTAATTCAAGGTTAAAAAGATAAATAAAAGTAGCCTTGACAGATCTGTAACTTTAGCTACTGAACACTGTAGATGACTGTCACAGTACTGAGTCAGTCGGATCAGAACCTGACTGTATAATGACCCAGACCAGAACCTGACTGTATAATGACCCAGACCAGAACCTCACAACATAATGACCCAGACCAGAACCTCACAACATAATGACCCAGACCAGAACCTGACTGTATAATGACCCACACCAGAACCTGACTGTATAATGACCCAGACCAGAACCTCACAACATAATGACCCAGACCAGAACCTGACTGTATAATGACCCAGACCAGAACCTGACTGTATAATGACCCACACCAGAACCTGACTGTATAATGACCCAGACCAGAACCTGACTGTTCCAACACAGTTATATCTGTCTCTCTCTCTCTCTCTCTCTCTCTCTCTCTCTCTCTCTCTCTCTCTCTCTCTCTCTCTCTCTCTCTCTCTCTCTCTCTCTCTCTCTCTCTCTCTCTCTCTCTCTCTCTCTCTCTCTCTCTCTCTCTCTCTCTCTCTCTCTCTCTGTCCCTCTCTCTGTGTGTCTCTCTCTCCCTCTGTCTCTCTGTCTCTGTCTCTGTCTCTGTCTCTCTCTCTCTCTCTCTCTCTCTCTCTCTCTCTCTCTCTCTCTCTCTCTCTCTCTCTCTCTCTCTCTCTCTCTGTGTCTGTCTCTCTCTGTCTCTCCGTCTCTCTCTCTCTCTCTCTCTCTCTCTCTGTGTCTGTCTCTCTCTGTCTCTCTGTCTCTCTCTCTCTCTCTCTCTCTCTCTCTCTCTCTCTCTCTCTCTCTCTCTCTCTCTCTCTCTCTCTCTCTCTCTCTCTCTCTCTCCCCTCTCTCTCTGTCTCTCTCTCCTCTCTCTCTCTCTCTCTCTCTGTGTGTCTCTCTCTCCCTCTGTCTCTCTGTCTCTCTGTCTCTCTCTCTCTCTCTCTCTCTCTCTCTCTCTCTCTCTCTCTCTCTCTCTCTCTGTCTCTCTCTCTCTCACTCTCTCTCTTTCTCTCTCACTCTCTCTCTCCAGCCTCGTTCTATGGTGATGGCTATGTGCAGCTGAAGACAGTGGAGTCGTCGAACCGTAACTCCCTGCGTGTTCGTTTCCGTACCTCCAGCCCCCGCGGCCTGCTCTTCCTCGCTGCCGGCCACACAGACTACCTTCTACTGGAGCTGAACGCTGGTCGCCTGCAGGTCAGTTCACCTTTAGCCTAGACTTCAAAACACACACATTACACACACGCAGACTCATTACACACACACACATACATTCAGGCCAACAGGCACACACACACATGTTACACACACACACACACACACACACACACACACACACACACACACACACACACACACACACACACACACACACACACACACACACACACACACACACACACACACACACACACACACACACACACACACACACACACACACACACACACACACACACACACACACACCACCTCCAGCTATGTCTCTATCCCAGCTCCCAGCTGACAGTCAGTCACTCAGCACAATAACACAAGCAGGCAGACAGAATTAGATAACTACTGCACAAATTTCTAAACTATCTTTCTTTATCCTTGAAAAAAAATATTAGAATCACTGGCAGACTCTCAGCAAATAACTTTTTAAACTTCAAATGATATTCTTAATGTAATGATAATGTAATGACAATGTAACGATAATGTGACGATAATGGTAATGTAATTATATTGTTAATGTAAAGGTAATGTTATGATAATGTTAATGTTCACCAGTCTGGTTTAAGCCATGGATTTAGAACCATTTTCAGCTGCAACACGTGTCTTAGATGATATGTTAAATTGCTTAAATCGTGGAATGACCGTGCTGCCATATTTATAGACCTATCCAAGGTCTTTGATACTGTCGACCCCTTCTCATTTCCCTAGTCATTCCCCTTCTCATTACCCTTCTCATTCCCCTAGTAATTCCCCTTCTCATTCCCCTTCTCATTACCATAGTCATTCCCCTTCTCATTCCCCTTCTCATTACCCTACATAATCCCATACTTCATTCCCCTACTTAATTCCCCTACTTCATTTCCCTACTTCATTTCCCTACTTCATTTCCCTACTTCATTCCTTTACTCATTCCCTTACTCATACCCCTACTTCATTCCCTTACTCATTCCCTTACTCATACCCCTACTTCATTCCCTTACTCATACCCCTACTTCATTCCCTTACTCATTCCCTTACTCATACCCCTACTTCATTCCTTTACTCATTTCCTTACTCATACCCCTACTTCATTCCCTTACTCATTCCCTTACTCATACCCCTACTTCATACCCCTACATATCCCCTACTTCATTCCCCTACTTCATTCCCCTACTTCATTCCTTTACTCATTCCCCTACTTCATTCCTTTACTCATTCCCCTACTTCATTCCTTTACTCATTCCCTTACTCATACCCCTACGTCATACCCCTACATATCCCCTACTTCATTCCCCTACTTCTTTCCTTTACTAATTCCCCTACTTAATTCCTTTACTCATTCCCCTACTTCATTCCTTTACTCATTCCCTTACTCATACCCCTACGTCATACCCCTACATATCCCCTACTTCATTCCCCTACTTCTTTCCTTTACTAATTCCCCTACTTAATTCCTTTACTCATTCCCCTACTTCATTCCTTTACTCATTCCCTTACTCATACCCCTACTTCATACCCCTACATATCCCCTACTTCATTCCCCTACATCCTCCCCCTACATATTCCCCTACCTCATTCCACTACCTCGTTTCCCTACCTCATTCCCCTACCTCATTCCCCTACCTCATTTCCCTACCTCATTTCCCTACTTCATTCCCCTACCTCATTCCCCTACCTCATTTCCCTACCTCATTCCCCTACCTCATGTCCCTACCTCATTTCCCTACTTCATTCCCCTACGTCCTCCCCTACATATTCCCCTACCTCATTCCCCTACCTCATTCCCCTACCTCATTCCCCTACCTCATTTCCCTACCTCATTCCCTACCTCATTCCCCTACCTCATTTCCCTACCTCATTCCCCTACCTCATTTCCCTACCTCATTTCCCTACCTCATTCCCCTACCTAATTCCCCTACCTCATTTCCCTACCTCATTCCCCTACTCATACACCTACTTCATTCCTTTACTCATTCCCTTACTCATACCCATACGTCATACCCCTACATATCCCCTACTTCATTCCCCTACTTCTTTCCTTTACTAATTCCCCTACTTAATTCCTTTACTCATTCCCCTACTTCATTCCTTTACTCATTCCCTTACTCATACCCCTACTTCATACCCCTACATATTCCCTACTTCATTCCCCTACATCCTCCCCCTACATATTCCCCTACCTCATTCCACTACCTCGTTTCCCTACCTCATTCCCCTACCTCATTCCCCTACCTCATTTCCCTACCTCATTCCCCTACCTCATTTCCCTACTTCATTCCCCTACCTCATTCCCCTACCTCATTTCCCTACCTCACCCCCCTACCTCATGTCCCTACCTCATTTCCCTACTTCATTCCCCTACGTCCTCCCCTACATATTCCCCTACCTCATTCCCCTACCTCATTCCCCTACCTCATTTCCCTACCTCATTCCCTACCTCATTCCCCTACCTCATTTCCCTACCTCATTCCCCTACCTCATTTCCCTACCTCATTTCCCTACCTCATTCCCCTACCTAATTCCCCTACCTCATTCCCCTACCTCATTCCCCTACCTCATTCCCCTACTCATACACCTACTTCATTCCCCTACCTCATTCCCCTACCTCATTCCCCTACTCATACCCCTACTTCATTCCCCTACCTCATTCCCCTACCTCATTCCCCCACTCATTCCCCTACTTCATTCCCCTACATATTTCCCTACTTCATTCCCCTACTCATTCCTCTACCTCATACCCCTACTTCATTCCCCTACCTCATATCCCTACTTCATTCCCCTACCTCATTCCCCTACGTCCTCCCCCTACATATCCCCTTCTTCATTCCCTTACTCATTCCCCTACTTCATTCCTTTACTCATTCCCCTACATATTTCCCTACTTCATTTCCCTACTTCATTCCCCTACTTCATTTCCCTACTTCATTCCCCTACTTCATTTCCCTACTTCATCCCCTACTTCATTTCCCTACTTCATTCAAAGGTTTTCTGAATTGGTCCTCGGCCTGGCGTCTTGCACAGTGTTTTCTATTTAATTTATTTGCATCGTCTTTGATGAGTGAAGAGAGTGATGTAGGATTCTAGGTGTGATTTAGAAGTTGTTCACAAGATGGCAGCAGTGTGTGCAACGTTTCAGACTGATCCAGTGAAGAATTACATCGCTACACAATATTTGAATATTTGAATATGGTGAATATATCAGAACCAGTTGGCGTGATAAAAGTGTTTTGTTGTTGTGCACTCTCCTCAAACAATACCAAGGTATTTTTCCCCGCTGTAATAAATAAATAAATAAATAAATAATAAATAATAAATAATAAATAAATTTCCCCGCTACTGTAAATGTGACACAGTGTTTAGATTAATAATAATTTGAGCTTTCTGCCAATATAAGACATGTCTATGTCCCGGGAAAGATGGCTGTTGTTTACAATGTCATTTTAGTCACATTATCGCATATTGAGCAACAACTGTCCCGGTTTAGGGATTTGATCCAGTAGAGGTTTTAAGAAGCTGAAATTTAAACGAGGCTTAATTTATAGAAATGGATCACGTCTCACCCTGAACAGCAAGTAGTTCAATCAACTTTCCTGTCAGTTCTCGACTACAGTGACATCATTTATCGGGATTCAGCTACTCTTAAACCTTTAGATGCCGTCTACCATAGCGGCCTTCGTTTTATCACAGATGATGTTTACTACACAAGCTTTCGACTTACTGTAATGATATTCGTCTGTTGTTTGTAGAAAGTCAGACCGAAATGCAGCGTGTAGGTTACTCATGACTTTTAATGAAGCGAATACGGTACATGAAATAACGGAAGAAAACAACAAACGAAAGAAACTAATACAGCCTATCTGGTGACTAACACAGAGACAGGTACAATCACCCACGAAATACAACGCGCACTCAGGCTGCCTAAATACGGTTCCCAATCCGAGACAACGAGAATCAGCTGACTCCAATTAGGAATCGCCTCAGGCAGCCAAGCCTAACTAGACACACCCCTACTAATACACACTCCCAATTAATACAAACCCCAATACGAAATACAACATATAAACCCATGTCACACCCTGGCCTACCCAAACATATAACAAAAACACAAGATACAATGACCAAGGCGTGACACTTACCTAACTTCGCCTTTTAAAATATAAGAACATGAGATGCCAAACTCGTTCACGGGGTAGTTTAACTCTTAAGATTCCTCCTCCAAACTATTCGTTTTCACTCTCCACATTTTTGGAAACAAAATGCATTTGGATTTCCTGGTGTCACTAAGGGCAGTTTAAACCCCTGATGATAAATCAATCAATTAATCAAATGTATTGATAAAGCCCTTTTTACATCAGCAGATGTCTCAAAGTACTGTACAGAATCCCAGCCTAAAACCCCAAACAGCAAGCAATGCAGATGTAGAAGCAACTCAGGAGTAAATGTCAGTTGGCTTTTCATAGCCGATCATTCAGAGTTAGAGACAGCAGGTGCGGTAGAGAGAGAGAGTCGAAAACAGCAGGTCCGGGACAAGGTAGCACATCCGGTGAACAGGTCAGGGTTTTATTTTATTTCACCTTTATTTAACCAGGTAGGTTAGTTGAGAACACCTTTATTTAACCAGGTAGGCTAGTTGAGAACACCTTTATTTAACCAGGTAGGCTAGTTGAGAACACCTTTATTTAACCAGGTAGGCTAGTTGAGAACACCTTTATTTAACCAGGTAGGTTAGTTGAGAACACCTTTATTTAACCAGGTAGGCTAGTTGAGAACACCTTTATTTAACCAGGTAGGCTAGTTGAGAACACCTTTATTTAACCAGGTAGGCCACTTGAGAACAAGTTCTCATTTACAACTGCGACCTGGCTAAGATAAAGCATAGCAATTCGACACATACAACAACACAGAGTTACACATGGAGTAAACAATAAACAAGCCAATAACACAAGAAACAAGGAATACACATGGAATTAACAAACGTACAGTCATTAACACAATAGAAAAATCTGTTTACAGTGAAGTGAAGTAAGACAATAAATAGGTCAATAGTGGCGAAGTAATTACAATTTAGCAATTAACACTGGAGTGATAGATGTGCAAGTAGAAATACTGGTGTGTCTCTCTGTGTGTCTCTCTCTCTCTCTCTGTGTGTGTCTGTCTGTCTGTCTGTCTGTCTCTCTCTCTCTCTATCTGTAATAGCAGAAATAGCAACAAAATATATATATATATATGGGAATGAGGTAGGTAGTTGGTTGGATGGTGTCACGGCTGTTGAAAGAACTGGACCAAGGTGCAGCGTGGTGAGCGTACATATTCCCTCATTATTTAGGATGATGCCGACCAAAAACGATAAACCATACAAAAAACAACCATGAAGCTTAAAAACCAACAAAACTAAGACAACATCCCACACAGAAAGGAGGGGAAAGGGTTGCCTAAGTATGGTTCCCAATCAGAGACAACGATAGACAGCTGTCCCTGATTGAGAACCATACCCGGCCAAAACATAGAAACACCCAAACATAGAAAACACAACATAGAATGCCCACCCCAAATCACACCCTGACCAAACCAAATAGAGACATTAAAAGGCTCTCTACGGCCAGGGTGTGACAGATGGGCTGTATACAACTGCAACGATCGGTTAGCTGCTCTGACAGCTGATGCTTAAAGTTAGTGAGGGAGATAGAAGTCTCCAACTTCAGTGATTTTTGCAATTCGTTCCAGTCATTGGCAGCAGAGAACTAGAAGGAAAGGCGGCAGACAGACCAGCAGGCAGACAGACCAGGAGGCAGGCAGGCAGACAGACCGAGAGGCAGGCAGACAGACCGGGAGGGAGGGAGGCCGGCAGACAGACAGACCGGGAGGGAGGCAGACAGACCGAGAGGCAGGCAGGCAGGCAGACAGACCGAGAGGCAGGCAGGCAGGCGGACAGACATAAAGACCGAGAGGGAGGGAGGTGGACAGACAGACCGACAGAGAGTGAGGTAGACAAAGAGTGAGGCAGGCAGGCAGACAGACCGGGAAACAGACAGAGAGACAGAGTGAGGCAGACAGGCAGATGGACAGAGAGTGAGTGATGCAGGCAGGCTGATGGACAGACTGGGAAAGAGGCAGCCAGGCAGACAGACTTGGAAAGAGGAACAGACAGATCGAGAGGGGGGGCAGGCAGACAGGCAGACTGACCGGGAGGCAGGCTGACAGACAGACCGTGAAAGATGCAGGCAGTCAGGCATGCAGAGAGACAGACCGGGAGGGAGACAGGTAGGCAGAGAGACAAACCGGCAGACAGACAGACAGACAGACAGACAGACAGACAGACAGACAGACAGACAGACAGACAGACAGACAGACAGACAGACAGACAGACAGACAGACAGACAGACAGACAGACAGAACAGGAGGCAGGCAGACAGACCTGCAGGCAGGCAGACAGACCTTACAGGCAGACAGATAGACCGGCAGAAAGGCAGGCAGACAGACCGGGAGAAAGCCAGACAGACAGACCGGGAGGCAGGCAGGCAGACAGACTGGGAGGCAGGCAGACAGACCGGCAGGCAGGCAGGGTTAACTCGGTATGAGTTAGTCTCCTAGCAGATGGTGCTTGTCACAGTGGGAGCGCGGGGATATGTTGAGGCTCCCTCAGACCAACTGGAAAAATAGTTGGTGAGGTTGTCAGAAATACAGTTGTTGAGGTTGTGCCAGTGACTGTATATTTAAGGTGAGGTGCCATTTCCTGGTTGCTAAAATTCAAATATTTCGCCTAATTTAAGTTTATGTGACAAAACAAGCAAGTATACTGTGGAGAATCATTGTATCATCCAAACCGCTGTAAAATATATTTTCCATCACCAAAAATGTTGTATTTTCAGCTGTTTGAAGCTGGTGTACAAAAACCGAAAGTAATAGACCTAAAAATCAAAACTTAAGAACTGGAAGCATAGAAATTCCGCTCATAGAACTACTGCTTCTTAGACTTGGTTTCAATGACAATGACAGATCTATAACTCACATTTCTATGCTAATTTGGTCAGGTCTGCCCCCCCCCCCTCAAAAAAAAAACCCCCATACATATTACAACTTTAAGAGTTGTGCACATTGATAGGTCATTTAATTTGTAGATGCATTCAAATGATGAAATTAGTAAATGTTACATTCACAGGTCACCAACGTTCTGATATCCTGGAATTGTTGATTTATAGTCATATTCCAGTAGCCTTTAGAAGGTATTTATACCCCTTGACTTCTTCCACATTGTGTTACAGAGGAGGTTTCCTCGTAAAGAAGGGCACCTATTGGTAGAGACATTTGTAATTTATTTTATTTTAGAGAAGACATTGAATATCCCTTTGAGCAAGTTATTAAGGACATTTTCACTGACAAAGTTGTCCTTTCTAACTCAGTTGCCGGAGAGGAAGGAAACCACTTTCACCATGACGTCAATGGTGACTTTAAAACAGTTAAATAGTTTAATTAATGGCTGCGATAGGAGAAAACTGAGGATGGATCAACAACATTGTAGTTACTACACAATACTAACCTAATTGACAGAGTGAAAAGAAGGAAGCCTGTACAGAAGAGAATTATTCCAAAACATAAATCCTGTTTTCAACAAGACACTAAAGTAATAGTGAGACAAAGCGATTCACTTTTTGTCCTGAATGCAAATCCAATACAACACATTACTGAGTAACACTCTCCATATTTTCAAGCATAGTGGTGGCTGCATCGTGCTATGGGTATGCTAGTCATCATTAAGAAATGGAGAGTTTTTCAGGGTAAAAAATCAAGGCAAATCCTACAGAAAGACCTGGTTCAATCTAACCCACAAAGACACATCTACACTGGAGTTGCTTACCAAGAAGACAGTGAATGTTCCTGAGGGGCCGAGTTACAGTTTTGACTTAAATCAGCTTGAAAATCTTTAACAAGACCTGAAAATGGTTGTCTAGCAATGATCAACAACCAATTTGACAGAGCTTGAAGAATTTAGAAAATAATAATTCAAATCAAATCAAATCAAATCTATTTTTATTTGTCACATACACATGGTTAGCAGATGTTAATGCGAGTGTAGCGAAATGCTTGTGCTTCTAGTTCCGACAATGCAGTGATAACCAACAAGTAATCTAACTAACAATTCCAAAACTACTGTCTTATACACAGTGTAAGGGGATAAGGAACATGTACATAAGGATATATGAATGAGTGATGGTACAGAGCAGCATACAGTAGATGGTATCGAGTACAGTATATACATATGAGATGAGTGTGTAGACAAAGTAAACAAAGTGGCATAGTTAAAGTGGCTAGTGATACATGTGTTACATAAGGATGCAGTCGATGATGTAGAGTACAGTATATACATATGCATATGAGATGAATAATGTAGGGTAAGTAACATTATATAAGGTAGCATTGTTTAAAGTGGCTAGTGATATATTTACATCATTTCCCATCAATTCCCATTATTAAAATGGCTGGAGTTGGGTCAGTGTCAATGACAGTGTGTTGGCAGCAGCCACTCAATGTTAGTGGTGGCTGTTTAACAGTCTGATGGCCTTGAGATAGAAGCTGTTTTTCAGTCTCTCGGTCCCAGCTTTGATGCACCTGTACTGACCTCGCCTTCTGGATGATAGCGGGGTGAACAGGCAGTGGTTCGGGTGGTTGATGTCCTTGATAATCTTTATGGCCTTCCTGTAACAACGGGTGGTGTAGGTGTCCTGGAGGGCAGGTAGTTTGCCCCCGGTGATGCGTTGTGCAGTCCTCACTACCCTCTGGAGAGCCTTACGGTTGAGGGCGGAGCAGTTGCCGTACCAGGCGGTGATACAGCCCGCCAGGATGCTCTCGATTGTGCATCTGTAGAAGTTTGTGAGTGCTTTTGGTGACAAGCCGAATTTCTTCAGCCTCCTGAGGTTGAATAGGCGCTGCTGCGCCTTCTTCACGACGCTGTCAGTGTGAGTGGACTAATTCAGTTTGTCTGTGATGTGTATGCCGAGGAACTTAAAACTAGCTACCCTCTCCACTACTGTTCCATCGATGTGGATAGGGGGGTGTTCCCTCTGCTGTTTCCTGAAGTCCACAATCATCTCCTTAGTTTTGTTGACGTTGAGTGTGAGGTTATTTTCCTGACACCACACTCCGAGGGCCCTCACCTCCTCCCTGTAGGCCGTCTCGTCGTTGTTGGTAATCAAGCCTACCACTGTTGTGTCATCCGCAAACTTGATGATTGAGTTGGAGGCGTGCGTGACCACGCAGTCGTGGGTGAACAGGGAGTACAGGAGAGGGCTCAGAACGCACCCTTGTGGGGCCCCCGTGTTGAGGATCAGCGGGGAGGAGATGTTGTTGCCTACCCTCACCACCTGGGGGCGGCCCGTCAGGAAGTCCAGTACCCAGTTGCACAGGGCGGGGTCGAGACCCAGGGTCTCGAGCTTGATGACGAGCTTGGAGGGTACTATGGTGTTGAATGCCGAGCTGTAGTCGATGAACAGCATTCTCACATAGGTATTCCTCTTGTCCAGGTGGGTTAGGGCAGTGTGCAGTGTGGTTGAGATTGCATCGTCTGTGGACCTATTTGGGCGGTAAGCAAATTGGAGTGGGTCTAGGGTGTCAGGTAGGGTGGAGGTGATATGGTCCTTGACTAGTCTCTCAAAGCACTTCATGATGACGGAAGTGAGTGCTACGGGGCGGTAGTCGTTTAAATTAATTGGCAAATGTTGCACAATCCAGGTGTGGAAAGCCCTTAGACTTACCCAGAAACACTCACAGCTGTAATCGCCGCCAAAAGTGCTTCTACAATTTATTTACTCAGGGGTGTGAATAATTATGTCAATGAGATATGTCTGTATTTCATTTTCCAAAATGTCTAAAATGTGGAATAAGTTAATAAGGGGTATGAATACTTTCTGAAGGCACTGTAATACTCCTATTAATGAACAGACTTCGTAATCTAGTTTCTGCTTCTGGTTTGTATTACTGGTTTATATTTCTGGTTTGTATTTCTGGTTTATATTACTGGTTTGTATTTCTGGTTTATATTACTGGTTTATATTACTGGTTTATATTATTGGTTTATATTACTGGTTTGTATTACTGGTTTATATTTCTGGTTTGTATTTCTGGTTTATATTACTGGTTTGTATTTCTGGTTTATATTACTGGTTTATATTACTGGTTTATATTACTGGTTTATATTACTGGTTCGTATTTCTGGTTTATATTTCTGGTTTATATTACTGGTTTATATTACTGGTTTATATTACTGGTTTGTATTACTGGTTTATATTTCTGGTTTATATTACCACAATCTCCTCTACAAAACAGAAATTATACTTTTTTTGCTTTGCAATTTGTTCAATAAGACACAGAGGAACACAGTTTCTGGTTTCCGTTACTGTCTGCAATCTCTGTTATGGTTTAAAATAGAGCCCACCTCGAAAGTCTTAGCTCGGGTTGTAGGTTACAAGGGTTTATGTTGCAAGCATGGTGGTCTGGCCTCACTATTTCTGGGCCAGGAGAGAGCGTGAGCTGTGCTGTGCTGACAGAGCTGTAATAAGGAAATACATTTGTTGCTTGAAGATGTCGGGTTAAACTTAAGCTTCTCACTAAAGGTTTTGTGATGAAATCACAAAAAACAAGCGAGGTGACAGATAGATATTTTTGTGACGCAGTCAGACGTGTTCAACAGAAAGAAACGTCACCCGTGAGAAATCTGGGGAATAGTTGTCCTCGGGCTACACTTTTCTTTTCGTGTGTGGGAGTGAAATTTGAAGATGAGCTGACAATTGCACTGCATGGATTTTCTGTTGAGTGTGTGTGTTGTGTGTTGTGTGTTGTGTGTTGTGTGTTGTGTGTTGTGTGTTGTGTGTGTGTGTTGTGTTGTGTGTTGTGTGTGTGTTGTGTTGTGTGTTGTGTGTTGTGTGGTGTGTGTTGTGTGTTGTGTGTGTTGTGTGTTGTGTGTGTGTTGCGTGTGTGTTGTGTGTTGTGTGTTGTGTGTGTGTTGTGTTGTGTGTGGAGCAGGAAAACTGGATACAAACTGCTCATCCATAAACCAACTCAGGACAACAAAATCACAAACGTTTTTTTTTTTCTTTTTCCTCTTTCGACTTGTTCTCAGGCTTGAGGTCTCTTTCCGAATGAATCCGTTTTAGAGATTAGCATTGCTGTTGTCTTGAAACCCTGCTTGAATAGCTGGGACTCAGTAGCAAGCCTTGACAGGCCATTTCCTCCCGATGCAGAGCTCCATAGAGACGCAGACGGCGGCCCAAATGGGACCCTATTCCCTATATAGTGGTGCCCTAAGGGACCTGGTCCAAAGTAGTGCACTACTATAGGCCCTGGTCAAAAGTAGTGCACTACTATAGGCCCTGGTCAAAAGTAGTGCACTACTATAGGCCCTGGTCAAAGGTAGTGCACTACTATAGGCCCTGGTCAAAAGTAGTGTCCTACTACAGGCCCTGGTCAAAAGTAGTGCACTACTATAGGCCCTGGTCAAAAGTAGTGTCCTACTATAGGCCCTGGTCAAAAGTAGTGCACTACTATAGGCCCTGGTCCAAAGTAGTGTCCTACTATAGGCCCTGATCCAAAGTAGTGCACTAAATAGGGAATAGGGTGCCATTTGGCACAGAGACAGGGACAAAGATAATAGGGGTCTTCCTGCTTGCAGACAGAAACAAAGCCCCTGTTTTAACTGCAGGTGACATTATAAACAGGAAATGCATTCATGATCACACGAGGATAACACGTGGTCAGGGTGGTTATTCCCTATACCCAGCTGATGCTGAGAATGTCTCTGATGGGATATACAGTAAAATGGAATATGTTCTTATTTAAATGCTAAGAATGAATAGAGACGAAATGAAAAGGGATATTTTTTCTCAATAAAATATACATATTACTAAATAGTAATGTAGTTATGCAATGTTAGTGAGAGTGACTAAACACAATGTGTATCTGGCTCAGTGGGGTTGTGGTGTTCAGTCTTGTTCTTAGTCCTAAGGTCAGCTCTATCTCAAGGCAACAAATGTGATTGGTTAAGTTTAGGAAATAAATGTGGGTGATTATGTATAGGCAAATAAGTCCAATTGGTTACGATTAGGCTTAACGGTTGGGTTAGGTTTTTGACAGTAAATGTTTAAGTTTAAAACTCCAGTTTATAGAGAGATATAAGTCTCGTCTTCCTTCCTATGTTCAGGTGAAGCTGGACCTGGGCTCTGGTGAGCGGTTGCTGAGATCAGAGAGCAGCACCCAACTAAACGACCTGGCCTGGCACACTGCTGAGCTCCTCCACGACCGCCATAATGTCACCCTAACTATGGACCAGTACTCCCACACCAGCCTCAGGATGCCTGGGCACTGGTCTCAGAAGCAAGATCTTACCATCCAGGATGGGCTGTACGTCGGCGGGTCTGGAGGCCTGGACAAGCTCTACCTACCCAATGACCTAACAGGATTCAGGGGGTGTGTGGACCAGGCTGTTTTCAACGAGAACAACATGTTATCGTCGTTGAGACCATACGCTGGATTCAAGAGCGTCTATGAGGTTTCTTTGGGCTGTAGTCCCCAGTTCTTTGCCGGCGAGGAGGATCCTGTTAGTTTCTTTAGTTCAAGAGCGTATGTCTCCCTGCCACCCTGGAACGTCTCCCACAGCCAGCAAGAGGCGCTGTTTGAGTGTGTGGTTCACACCTCGGCAAAAGAGGGGATTGTCTTGTACAACTCGGCCAGACAAGGGGACTTTGTGGCAGTTGAAATCCAAGAGGGGCTGCTGGTGGCCATCGTGGGTAAAGGAGGCACCAAGACAGAACTTAAATCCCTCACCTTTGTCAATGACAGGAACTGGCATTCAGTGAAGATGTTCTTTACCCCCAAGACCCTACAGCTGACAGTGGACAAGGAGACGGTGAAGACTAGCATCAGCTCTCGCTCCAAGGGACTTCAGTTAAGAGGGTCGCTGTTTGTGGGGGGCATTGATGACAGCACACGTTCAGAAGTCAGGAAGATGGGTCTGGTGTCTGTGTTGGGAAACAGAGTCCGAGGAGGTTCTTTTAAGGGCTGCCTGAAGGACATGAAAGTCAATGGGGTCATGATGGGTCTGCCTAATGCTGTAGTCACTAAAGATATATCAGTGGGCTGCGAGCCGGAGAAAGAACCAGAGCCCTCGACCACGATGGGTTCAACTACTATCCCGACTGTCCCCAACTCCCGGTTCGATCCCACTTCGGTCACCCCTATCCCAGAATTCCCTATGTTCACTCTGGCCAGGGGGCTGGACCAGAAGTACGGGGCCAACTTCGTGCTGCTCAGGAACCTTGTAGTCTCAGAGGGCGGACGTGGGTCTCTAGAGTCCAAGCACATCAAGGTGCTCCTGGACTTCAAGAAGCTCGGGGTACGCCAGTCTCAGATCATGTTCCGGATCCAGGAGCAGCCGGTGCACGGTCAGATACGATTGGATGTGGACCAGGACCAAGAGGAGAACGTCTTTAGCATGCTGGACCTGTGGCACGGCAGGGTGATATACATCCATGGAGGATCAGAGGACCCAGAAGACTTTTTCACTTTCTCTATCTTTTCTTCCTCCAGGAAGGAGGTTCCCACATACCTGCAGGGGACGAGAAGGTACCGCTACAACATCACAGTGACCCCCACCAATGACGCCCCAGAGCTCAGCCTGCCCCAGGGGAACCTTTTCGTCCTGTTGGAGAATTCTAGAAAACTCCTAACCAAAGAGGTGTTGAAAGCCACAGACATTGACAGCAACCACACCGACCTGGTCTTCTCCATCCTGGGGAACCTGAACCCTGATGCTGGTTATCTGGAGGTGGGAGATAACTCCGACACTGCAGTGACCACGTTCTCCCATTCTGATCTGGAGGAAGGGAAGGTGAACTATGTCCACACTGGGGTGAGGAACTCCAGGATCGTGCTGAGGGTCAGTGATGGAGACAAGGTGAGCAACACGGTGGTTCTGAGGATCATGGCCATAGGTTTGGAGTATAAGATCGCCAACAACACTGGGCTTGAGATCATTCAAGGTGAGGTAGCTGTGATCAGTAACAAGCAACTGGCCGTTCAGACCAATGCCGTGAATCAAGTGGTAGACATCCGATATGATGTCGTCAAGCCACCTCGGTATGGGGAACTTCAGAGGCTTCACTCCAGTGGAGAATGGAAGCCCACCGGTTCCTTCTCTCAAAGGCTGCTGGAGAAAGAACGCCTTCGGTACCTCAGCACTTTCCAAGAAATCCAGACTGCCACTGCTACAGATGACTTCAAATGCAAGGTCACTGTCGCAGGAAGAGTTGACACTGAACTGGTCTTTCCAGTCACAGTGAAGTGGGTACATTATAACCTAGTCAGGAACGTAATGGTCGATATGAATAAAGTTCGGAAAGTGACGTTGGACTCACAGTATCTTTATGCCACAGTGGACATTGTGACTCTATCCGAGGATGATCTTCACTTCAGAGTTCTCTCCTCGCCGAAGGCGGGACAACTTCTCCTTGGTAACGAGTTATTGAAGACAAACGCAACTTTCAGCCAAAGAAATGTCACTGATCTCAAGGTACGATACGAACTGGTCGACAGACCGTACGAAGACACAAGTGACACGTTTAAATTCCAAGTGTTCTCCAAGCACGCTCAATCACAAAGTTACGATTTCCAGATCTCAATAAAAGCTGACGTCAACAGCGTATTTATAAGAAATGACAAACTATCTATAATGGAGGGAGAGAGTAAACTCATCACAAAAGAAGAGTTGTTTGCAGAGACTCTTAGCACCAAGGAGCTGTACTACACCGTTACAAGTAGCCCTAAACATGGGAAGCTAGCACGCATCAACCTGTCCAACTCCAACGCCAGTTACAACAACATCCTAACGTTCAGCAACCAGGATCTCTTGGAGGAGCGCGTCATGTACATCCACGACGACACAGAGACCACTCAGGACCAGTTCACATTCATAGCCTCCACTAGTCAGGAGTCCAAATCCTCCGTCACGGACGATGAAGTCGGATCCAAAGAAGGGACGTTTAACATCTCCATCCAGCTAGTTAACGACGAAAAGCCGGTGCGCGTTGTCGATAAAGTTTTCCACGTGGTGAGGGACGGGCAGCGGTTGCTAACCCTGGACGATCTCTGTTACCATGACGCAGACTCGGACTTCAGCGACGGGCAGTTGGTCTACACGCGACGGGGAATCCCGATGGGAGACCTGGTTCTGGTGAACGACACCTCTCACAGGTACTTTCTCTTTTTGTTTTGTTTTTTTGTACATATTAATGATATAATGTATTTTGACTGTCTATGGATGTTTTTCTTTATATTGTCTCAAACCTATCCATAGGTGGTCCACAATGTTTTTTGACACTTTAATATGTCTTGTCAAATGAGGAGGCTAGGCTCTGTACCTTAAGACCAACTGGTGTGTTAGTGTTGTGGGCCACAGCAAGGGTTTTCACATTTCTCCTCTGGGACTCCCAGATGTTCCATGTAACTATTCCACAGCTGATTCAACTTGTCAACTAATCATCAAGCCCTTGAACAGATGAATCAGGAGAACTCGGCAGGGCTACAACAAATTACGGTGACTTCTGGGACGTCTGGGCTACAACCACTGGACTACAGAATACAACTGTTTTTTTGGATTGTGTGGAGTGACACTTTATTAAACTTCCCTGACCTCTGACCTCCAGGCTGTTCCAGTTCACCCAGAAGGAGCTGGAAGAGAAGAGAGTGTTGTTCCTGCATCGTGGCGTGAACTCCGGACGCTTCGTGCTCTTCGTGTCTGACGGGAAACACTTAGTCTCCACTCTGCTGGACGTCAGCGCCCACGACCCGTTCCTGAGCCTCGGCAACAACACAGGTATGTGTGTATATATTTAATATGTTATATGCAGAGTATTTTCCAATGGACCCTTTCGCTAGGGGTGGCAGTGTAGCCTAGTGGTTAGAGTGTTGGGCTTGTAACCGGAAGGTTGTGAGTTCAAACCCCTGAGCTGACAAGGTACAAATCTGTCATTCTGCCCCTGAACAGGCAGTTAACCCACTGTTCCTAGGCCATTGTTGAAATTAAGGATTTGTTCTTAACTGACTTGCCTGGTTAAATAAAGGTAAAATAAATAAAAATAAGCCCCAACCCCCTTTGGTTATTGTTACAACCTTGGACAACATTTTTCCCGGGAAGCCCGATTCCCTATTCAACCCACTGGCCAAATCCCCTCACAATGATCTCAAACTGTGTTTTCTAATATACATTGAACATTAAAACAGACTACACTCTCGGGTATGTTGTCATTACAATTTGTTCACGGGAACCTGGTGAAATGTATAGTGTAGTTAGACACTGAATGGCTGTCAGCATGAAGTCAATTCTACAACCCCTTTTTGGAGCTAACTAGTCAATTCTATAACCTCTTTTGGAGCTAACTAGTCAATTCTACAACCCATTTTTGGAGCTAACTAGTCAATTCTATAAACCCTTTTTGGAGCTAACTAGTCAATTCTATAACCCCTTTTGGAGCTAACTAGTCAATTCTATAAACCCTTTTTGGAGCTAACTAGTCAATTCTATAACCCCTTTTGGAGCTAACTAGTCAATTCTATAACCCTTTTTGGAGCTAACTAGTCAATTCTATAACCCTTTTTGGAGCTAACTAGTCAATTCTATAACCCTTTTTGGAGCTAACTAGTCAATTCTATAACCCTTTTTGGAGCTAACTAGTCAATTCTATAACCCTTTTTGGAGCTAACTAGTCAATTCTATAACCCTTTTTGGAGCTAACTAGTGGTCTCGTTTCGTATCCTGATGTCGTCATTAGATGGGGAGTTGTATTCATAACATAGCTAATTTAACTAGCTAACATACATTTTGAGAAAAAACTGTTATATTATTCATTATTATTAAACTCTGTTGTTGTCATAACCCTCACTGTCTTCCATGAGATTAAAACTCTGTTGTTGCCATAACCCCCACTGTCTTTCATGAGATTAAAACTCTGTTGTTGCCATAACCCTCACTGTCTTTCATGAGATTAAAACTCTGTTGTTGCCATAACCCCCACTGTCTTTCATGAGATTAAAACTCTGTTGTTGCCATAACCCTCACTGTCTTTCATGAGATTAAAACTCTGTTGTTGTCATAACCCTCACTGTCTTTCATGAGATTAAAACTCTGTTGTTGCCATAACCCCCACTGTCTTTCATGAGATTAAAACTCTGTTGTTGCCATAACCCCCACTGTCTTTCATGAGATTAAAACTCTGTTGTTGTCATAACCCTCACTGTCTTTCATGAGATTAAAACTCTGTTGTTGTCATAACCCCCACTGTCTTCCATGAGATTAAAACTCTGTTGTTGCCATAACCCTCACTGTCTTCCATGAGATTAAAACTCTGTTGTTGTCATAACCCCCACTGTCTTCCATGAGATTAAAACTCTGTTGTTGCCATAACCCTCACTGTCTTCCATGAGATTAAAACTCTGTTGTTGCCATAACCCTCACTGTCTTCCATGAGATTAAAACTCTGTTGTTGCCATAACCCCCACTGTCTTCCATGAGATTAAAACTCTGTTGTTGCCATAACCCTCACTGTCTTCCATGAGATTAAAACTCTGTTGTTGCCATAACCCCCACTGTCTTTCATGAGATTAAAACTCTGTTGTTGCCATAACCCCCACTGTCTTTCATGAGATTAAAACTCTGTTGTTGCCATAACCCCCACTGTCTTCCATGAGATTAAAACTCTGTTGTTGCCATAACCCCCACTGTCTTTCATGAGATTAAAACTCTGTTGTTGCCATAACCCCCACTGTCTTTCATGAGATTAAAACTCTGTTGTTGCCATAACCCCCACTGTCTTTCATGAGATTAAAACTCTGTTGTTGCCATAACCCCCACTGTCTTTCATGAGATTAAAACTCTGTTGTTGCCATAACCCCCACTGTCTTTCATGAGATTAAAACTCTGTTGTTGCCATAACCCCCACTGTCTTCCATGAGATTAAAACTCTGTTGTTGTAAACCCTCACTGTCTTTCATGAGATTAAAACTCTGTTGTTGCCATAACCCCCACTGTCTTCCATGAGATTAAAAGACTGTCTTTTGAGATTAAAACTCTGTTGTTGCCATAACCCCCACTGTCTTTCATGAGATTAAAACTCTGTTGTTGCCATAACCCCACTGTCTTTCATGAGATTAAAACTCTGTTGTTGCCATAACCCCCACTGTCTTTCATGAGATTAAAACTCTGTTGTTGCCATAACCCCCACTGTCTTTCATGAGATTAAAACTCTGTTGTTGCCATAACCCCCACTGTCTTTCATGAGATTAAAACTCTGTTGTTGCCATAACCCCCACTGTCTTCCATGAGATTAAAACTCTGTTGTTGTCATAACCCTCACTGTCTTTCATGAGATTAAAACTCTGTTGTTGCCATAACCCCCACTGTCTTCCATGAGATTAAAACTCTGTTGTTGTCATAACCCTCACTGTCTTTCATGAGATTAAAACTCTGTTGTTGCCATAACCCCCACTGTCTTCCATGAGATTAAAACTCTGTTGTTGCCATAACCCTCACTGTCTTTCATGAGATTAAAACTCTGTTGTTGCCATAACCCTCACTGTCTTCCATGAGATTAAAACTCTGTTGTTGTCATAACCCTCACTGTCTTCCATGAGATTAAAACTCTGTTGTTGCCATAACCGTCACTGTCTTCCATGAGATTAAAACTCTGTTGTTGCCATAACCCTCACTGTCTTCCATGAGATTAAAACTCTGTTGTTGCCATAACCTTCACTGTCTTCCATGACATTAAAACTCTGCTGTTGCCATAACCCTCACTGTCTTCCATGAGATTAAAACTCTGTTGTTGTCATAACCCTCACTGTCTTTCATGAGATTAAAACTCTGTTGTTGTCATAACCCTCACTGTCTTTCATGAGATTAAAACTCTGTTGTTGCCATAACCCTCACTGTCTTTCATGAGATTAAAACTCTGTTGTTGTCATAACCCTCACTGTCTTCCATGAGATTAAAACTCTGTTGTTGCCATAACCCCCACATTCATTTTGTTTGTTGTCTGAGATGTCGGACCCGACAACGGTTGCTATCCATTGGAGCGTCGCGATTGGTTGCCTAAAATTCTACAGCGGGGCTTAGCGACGAGTCAATTGAATCATTATGTAAAATGCCTTTGGAGTGTAGTCAGTCTTGCTTAAGCTGCCCATTATTTTGCCCTTGTGTGAACAAAGACCACTGTGAAAATGTCTGTTGATGCTATTGTGTCCCCCCCCCCTACGATTCATTTTTTGTCATCCTCACTTATTGTTTCTGTGTGTTGTTGTAACGAGATGGCTGTGGCAACTCTCTTTTTTTCATTAATTTATTTGTTAATTCATCCATCTATTCACTCATCCATCCATTTATTCATTGATTCATCCATGAATTCATTAATTAATCCATTCACAGGTCTGTTGGTCCAGAAGGGAAAGGAAGTGACCGTAACCACCGGTAACTTCAGCGTCTTCACCAACCTCAATGTCCGTGATGACAGCGAAGTCACCTACAAGGTGTCCGAGCCTCCTAAGAACGGCTGGCTGTATCGCCACGGAAACATCTCAGTGGAGTTTACACAGCACGACCTGAAGAAGGGCCTCGTCTCGTATCGCCATGATGACAGCAAGAACCTGGCGGATTGGTTCAGTGTCACGGTTAAGGTTAAAGGTCACGTCCTGAATGCCAGAATCAACGTTAAGGCTTACCTGGAGAGCCATCAGAGGCCCCCTATCCTCCAGCACAACAACACTTTACTGGTGGAGGAGAGCAAACCTGTGAAGATTGACGGGAGTAGACTGGAGGTATGTATGTTGTATGGGTTGGGGATGAATGGATGAATGATTGGATGGATGTATGAATGATTGGATGAATGATTGTATGGATCAATGGATGTATGTATGAATGAATGATTGGATGGGTGGGTGGATGGATGGATGATTGGATGGATGAATGATTGTATGGATGATTGGATGGATGAATGATTGGATGGATGGATGTATGAATGATTGGATGGGTGGGTGGATGGATGGATGATTGGATGGATGAATGATTGGATGGATGATTGGATGGATGAATGATTGGATGGATGGATGTATGAATGATTGGATGGGTCGGTGGATGGATGGAAGGGTGGATGGATGTATGAATTATTGAATGGATGGATGGATGAATGATTGGATGATGGATGAACGAATGAATGATTGGATGGATGATTGGATGGATGAATGATTGGATGATGGATGAACGAATGAATGATTGGATGTGTGAATGGATGAATGATTGGATGTGTGAATGGATGAATGATTGGATGGATGGATGAATGATTGGATAGATGGATGAATCAATGAATAAGTTATTGTGTGGATGTATGAATGACTGGATGGGTGGATGGAAGGGTGGATGGATGATTGGATGGATATATGAATGATTGGATGGGTAGGTGGATGGATGGATGATTGGATGTATGGATGAATGAGTGATTGGATGGATGGATGGATGGATCGATGAATGATTGGATAGATGAATGAATTATTGGGTGGATGTATGAATGACTGGATGGATGAATGTATGAATGATTGGATGGGTGGATGGATGGAAGGGTGGATGGATGAATGATTGGGTGGATGGATAATTGGATGGATGTATGAATGATTGGATGGATGTATGGATAGATGGATGAATCAATGAATAAGTTATTGTGTGGATGTATGAATGACTGGAAGGAAGGGTGGATGGATGATTGGATGGGTGGGTGGATGGATGGATGATTGGATGGATGTATGGATGAATGAGTGATTGGATGAATGATTGGATGGATGGATGAACGATTGGATGGATGGATGATGAACGATTGGATAGATGAATGAATTATTGGGTGGATGCATGAATGACTGGATGGATGAATGTATGAATGATTGGATGGATGGATGGATGGATGGAAGGGTGGATGGATGAATGATTGGGTGGATGGATAATGGATGGATGTATGAATGATTGGATGGATGTATGGATAGATGGATGCATGAATGATTGGATGGATTAATGAGTGATTGGATGGATGGATGAATGATTGGATGGATGAATGATGGATGGATGGATGAATGGATGGGTGAATGAATGAATTCATGATTGAATGAGTAACTGGGTTGGGAATGTGTTAGTGATTGAAGATTAGAATATTAAATTAGAATATATTTGTTTAGCAATATTTCTACACAGTTTTGTCATGTTATCTGCATATATGTCAGTATTGGTTCAAGTCCTTCAGGATTCCGGTGCAGTATTTATTCTAACTCCTGAACTTCAGTCAAGTAACACGTCAAACACGATGCCAAGTGATACACCAAACGTCAACTAACCTCTTTAGACCCCAAACATCTCAGAGGTTGTATCCCAAAAGGCACCCTATTCCCTATGGGGGCCTCGGTCAAAAGTAGTGCACTATATTAGGGACTAGGGTGCCATTTGGGACACGGGCATACTTGACAGTATATAGCCTCTGTCCACTGTGTCTAGCCTCCAACCTCTGTCTGTCTCTCTGTCTGTTCCAGGTGACCCACGAGGACAACCTGCCATCTGAGATTGTATTTACAGTGAAGGTGGCTCCGCTACACGGGTTCCTGCGGCGCTTTGTGGAGGCTGAGGACCAGTATGTTGGAACTGAACAGACCCCCGTCCAAACCTTCTCCCAGGAAGACATAAACGCTGGCAACATCCAGTATCAGCAGACGACCCCCAGACAGGTCTACTGGACTTTACTTTTTGTTCTTCTGTATTTTAGCTTGAATGTTTAGAGACAGAAAGACAGGAAAGTAAAGAAGACAATGTGTGTCAGAAGGGTGAGGGCTGACATGCAGACAGACCCTGGAACCAAGACAGACAGACCCTGGAACCAAGACAGACAGACCCTGGAACCAAGACAGACAGACCCTGGAACCAAGACAGACAGACCCTGGAACCAAGACAGACAGACCCTGGAACCAAGACAGACAGACCCTGGAACCAAGACAGACAGACCCTGGAACCAAGACAGACAGACCCTGGCCAGGTCTTCTACTACCAAGACAGACAGACCCTGGAACCAAGACAGACAGACCCTGGAACCAAGACAGACAGACCCTGGATCCAAGACAGACAGACCCTGGAACCAAGACAGACAGACCCTGGCCAGGTCTTCTACTACCAAGACAGACAGACCATGGAACAAAGACAGACAGACCCTGGAACCAAGACAGACAGACCCTAGCCAGTTCTACTACCAACAAGACAGACAGACCCTGGCCTTCTACTACCAAGACAGACAGACAGACCCCGGAACCAAGACAGACAGACCCTGGAACCAAGACAGACAGACAGACAGACCCTGGCAGGGCGGTTGGACTTGCCTTTCTTCCACTAACAAGGGCACACTTGTCTTTTCTTACTACTAACCCCCTCTACTGTACTTTAAGTTGAATGGATAGAGAGTGAAAAAGAGGCAGGGAAGTAGGGAGAGCGGTGTGTCTCAGAAGGGTGAGAATACTATCCATTAGACTAGACCAGACCACCCCAGGCCACTGCACTGGTCTTTGCAGGGTTGGGGTCAATTCAGGAAGTAAACAAAATTCCAATTCCAATTTTTCTCAATTTGAAAAGCATTGTAATTTCGGTGTATTTATTGAATTGACTGGAATTTTAAAGATCTGTTAAATGACTTAAAGGTCAATGTAAAACTCTCTTCTTCCTGTTTAGGTCAACGACACATTCCTATTGGACGTCTCTAACGGTGTCACAGAGGTCAACAGTATCAGGATATCCGTGGACATAATCCCCCGCCTCATCCCTCTCCAGGTATTCTTGTTTTGTTATTGTAGAATTATGGTTTTGTTGTTGTAGAATTATTGTTTTGTTATTGTATAATTATGGTTTTGTTATTGTAGAATTATGGTTTTGTTATTGTAGAATTATGGTTTTGTTATTGTAGAATTATGGTTTTGTTATTGTAGAATTATTGTTTTATTGTAGAATTATTGTTTTGTTTTGTTGTTGTAAGATTATTGTTCTATCATCCATTTTTATGTACGTTTGTAAATTAGTGTATAACTCATCTATGACTGCAGGCTTCCAATAAATGCTATTACTTCTACCACTACAGGTGTCCAATTTCACCCTGAGAGAGGGCGGGGCCAAGGCCTTGACACAGGAAGTGCTCAGGGTCACCAACCGACACTTCTCTGGCCTCAACTTCCTATACAGTTTGACTGAGCCGTCGCAGAACGGCTATATTGAACATTCACGTTACCCCGGTGTTCCTGTGCTGTCTTTCACCAGACGCCAGGTAAGACTCTGTTATTCTCTCTTTTTTTGTCATGTTGAAGTAGGAGACATTAAAATACTGTATATGTAATTCTACAAAGATTTTTTTTCATATTTTGATATTTTTTTTTTTGCGGATGATATCAGACAAGAATATACATTTCTACACAACCTAAAACTATACTATATAAGTTCCTCAGGATCCTTGGTTTAGATTGATTACTCGAGATGATCTAATACCACATTATAAGCAGTTCATAGACACTTGTAACAAGTCTTATAATGCATTATGGCAGCGTCATAATGCATTATACCCTGTATGACTTAAATAAAATGTTACCTCTAACTTCTTCACCTCCATGATTTTTTTATAGACACTCAAAAGACACCTTACATTAAAGTAACATTTCAAATCAAAGTTTGACTCCATTTTGACCTTCATGCCCCCCTCTAGGTGGAGCAGGAGTTAATCTACTACATACATGACAGCAGTGAGACCTTAGAAGACAACTTCACTGTGGTGGCCAACGACACAGGACTCAGGAAACAGAGCTCTCCCTGTACCGTGTACATCCAGGTCACAGCCGTCAACGACCAGCATCCAGTCATCACCGCCAACAGGGTCCTCAGGGTGAGTCCTCTAGTCATCACTGACCAACAGGGTCCTCAGGGTGATTCCTCTAGTCATTACTGACCAACAGGGTTCTCAGGGTGAGTCCTCTAGTCATTACTGACCAACAGGATCCTCAGGGTGAGTCCTCTAGTCATCACTGACCAACAGGGTTCTCAGGGTGAGTCCTCTAGTCATTACTGACCAACAGGGTCCTCAGGGTGAGTCCTCTAGTCATCACTGACCAACAGGGTCCTCAGGGTGAGTCCTCTAGTCATCACTGACCAACATGGTCCTCAGGGTGAGTCCTCTAGTCATTACTGACCAACAGGATCCTCAGGGTGAGTCCTCTAGTCATCACTGACCAACAGGGTCCTCAGGGTGAGTCCTCTAGTCATTACTGACCAACAGGGTCCTCAGGGTGAGTCCTCTAGTCATTACTGACCAACAGGATCTGAGGACCCTGTTGGTCAGTAATGACAGAGATTATAGAGATATATTTAGTCGACCCTTCCTGTGTCCCAAATGGCACTATACTTTTGACCAGAGTCATATGTCAAAAGTAGTACCACTATATAGGGAATAGGGCTCTGGTCTACACTAGTGCACTATATAGGGAATAGGTCTCTGTTCTATAGTAGTGCACTATATAGGGAATAGGGCTCTGGTCTAAACTAGTGCACTATATAGGGAATAGGTCTCTGTTCTATAGTAGTGCACTATATAGGGAATAGGGCTCTGGTCTAAAGTAGTACCACTATATAGGGATTAGGGTGCCATTTGGGGTCCAGTATTGGTTCTTTTTGTTCTGACTGGTGGCTGGGTGGCAGTTCGTCTCTGACAACGAGGCTGAGGCAGCGGTCAGTCAATATGCTTCATGATGTGGGCAGGCAGTGTTGGGACTGGGTTGGGGGAGGCTAGTGGTAAGGTATGCCAGCTACGTGGGTGGAGGGGGGAGGCTAGTGGTAAGGTATGCCAGCTATGTGGAGGAGGATCCCAAAACAGACTGTCTGTGATGCCGAGCAGCTTTTTTACTCATTGGGAAGACAACATTGTAAACGGACAGTAGGGTGAACTGGAACAAGTCTATTTAAAGGGTTGGGAAATGGAAACAGTTGTGTTTCTATTTGAATCAAGGAGGTGGATAATAGATGAGACCCTCTGGAGAGTAAATAATGGACTGTCAGTTAAATGAGTTGTTGAGTTTAACTTCCTGAAGAGAGTAGTCCAATGGAAATGAACCCGGTTTTAAAAATAAACCCCGTAGCAACAGTCCAGGTAAACTTTGATTTGATTAGCGTCCTATTCCCTATGAGACTGGTATAGCATCCTATTCCCTATAAGACTGGTATAGCATCTTATTCCCTATAAGACTGGTATAGCATCGTATTCCCTATAAGACTGGTATAGCATCTTATTCCCTATAAGACTGGTATAGCATCTTATTCTCTATAAGACTGGTATAGCATCGTATTCCCTATAAGACTGGTATAGCATCTTATTCCCTATAAGACTGGTATAGCATCTTATTCCATATAAGACTGGTATAGCATCTTATTCCCTATAAGACTGGTATAGAATCGTATTCCCTATAAGACTGGTATAGCATCTTATTCCCTATAAGACTGGTATAGCAGCTTATTCCCTATAAGACTGGTATAGCATCGTATTCCCTATAAGACTGGTATAGCATCTTATTCCCTATAAGACTGGTATAGCATCTTATTCCCTATAAGACTGGTATAGCATCGTATTCCCTATAAGACTGGTATAGCATCCTATTCCCTATAAGACTGGTATAGCATCTTATTCCCTATAAGACTGGTATAGCATCGTATTCCCTATAAGACTGGTATAGCATCTTATTCCCTATAAGACTGGTATAGCATCCTATTCCCTATAAGACTGGTATAGCATCTTATTCCCTATAAGACTGGTATAGCATCGTATTCCCTATAAGACTGGTATAGCATCTTATTCCCTATAAGACTGGTATAGCATCTTATTCCCTATAAGACTGGTATAGCATCTTATTCCCTATAAGACTGGTATAGCATCTTATTCCCTATAAGACTGGTATAGCATCTTATTTCCTATAAGACTGGTATAGCATCGTATTTCCTATAAGACTGGTATAGCATCTTATTCCCTATAAGACTGGTATAGCATCCTATTCCCTATAAGACTGGTATAGCATCTTATTCCCTATAAGACTGGTATAGCATCTTATTCCCTATAAGACTGGTATAGCATCTTATTCCCCATAGGACTGGTATAGAATCCTATTCCCTATAGGACTGGCATAGAATCCTATTAGACTGGTATAGCATCTTATTCCCTATAGGACTGGTATAGATTCCTATTAGACTGGTATAGAATCCTATTCCCTATAAGACTGGTATATAATCCTATTAGACAGGTATAACATCTTATTCCCTATAGGATTGGTATAGAATCCTATTAGACTCTAATAGAATCCTATTCCCTATAGGACTGGTATAGCATCTTATTCCCTTTAGGATTGGTATAGCATCTTATTCCCTATAGGACTGGTATGGCATCTTATTCCCTATAGGACTGGTATAGAATCTTATTCCCTATAGGACTGGTATAGAATCCTATTAGACTGGTATAGAATCCTTTTCCCTATAGGACTGGTATAGAATCCTATTAGACTGGCATAGAATCCTATTCCCTATAAGACTGGTATATAATCCTATTAGACTGGTATAACATCTTATTCCCTGTAGGATTGGTATAGAATCATATTAGACTCTTATAGAATCATATTCCCTATAGGACTGGTATAGCATCTTATTCCCTATAGGATTGGTATAGCATCTTATTCCCTATAGGACTGGTATAGAATCTTATTCCCTTTAAGTCTGGTATAGCATCTTATTCCCTATAGGACTGGTATAGAATCCTATTAGACTGGTATATAATCCTGTTAGACTGGTATAACATCTTATTCCCTATAGGACTGGTATAGAATCATTTTCCCTATAGGACTGGTATAGAATCCTATTCCCTATAGGACTGGTATAGGATCATATTAGACTGGTATAGAATCCTATTCCCTATAAGACTGGTATAGAATCCTATTAGACTGGTATAGAATCCTATTCCCTATAGGACTGGTATATAATCCTATTCCCTATTAGACATTTACATACATTTAAGTCATTTAGCAGACGCTCTTATCCAGAGCGACTTACAAATTGGTGCATTCACCTTGTGACATCCAGTGGAACAGCCACTTTACAATAGTGCATCTAAATCTTTTAAGGGGGGGGGGGGTGAGAAGGATTACTTTATCCTTGGTATAGCATCCTATTCCCTATAGGACTGGTATAGAATCATTTTCCCTATAGGACTGGTATAGCATCTTATTCCCTATAGGACTGGTACAGAATCATTTTCCCAATAGGACTGGTATAGAATCCTATTCCCTTTTGGACTGGTATAGAATCCTATTAGACTGGTATAGAATCCTATTCCCTATAGGACTGGTATATAATCCTATTCCCTATTAGACTTGTATAGAATCCTATTAGATTGGTATAGAATCATATTAGACTGGTATAGAATCCTATTCCCTATAGGACTGGTATAGAATCCTATTCCCTATAGGACTGGTATAGAATCCCATTAGACTGGTATAGAATCCTATTCCCTATAAGACTGGTATAGCATCCTGTTAGACTAGTATAGAATCCTATTTCCTATTAGACTGGTATAGCATCCTGTTAGACTGGTATAGCATCATTTTAGACTGGTATAGAATCCTATTCCCTATGAGACTGTTATAGAATCCTATTAGACTGGTATATAATCCTATTCCCTATAAGACAGGTATAGCACCCTATTAGACTGGTATAGCATCCTATTCCCTATAAGACAGGTATAGCACCCTGTTAGACTGGTATAGCATCCTGTTAGACTGGTATAGAATCCTATTAGACTGGTATAGCATCCTTTTAGACTGGTATAGAATCCTATTCCCTATAAGACTGGTATAGCATCCAATTAGACTGGTATAGAATCCTATTAGACTGGTATAGCATCCTATTAGACTGGTATAGCATCCTGTTAGACTGGTATAGAATCCTGTTAGACTGGTATAGCAACCTGTTAGACTGGTATAGAATCCTATTAGACTGGTATAGCATCTTATTAGACTGGTATAGAATCCTGTTAGACTGGTATAGCATCCTGTTAGACTGGTATAGCATCCTATTAGACTGGTATAGCATCCTGTTAGACTGGTATAGCATCCTGTTAGACTGGTATAGAATCCTATTCCCTATAAGACTGGTATAGCATCCTATTAGACTGGTATAGAATCCTATTAGACTGGTATAGGATCCTGTTAGACTGGTATAGCATCCTGTTAGACTGGTATAGAATCCTATTCCCTATAAGACTGGTATAGCATCCTATAAGACTGGTATATAATCCTATTAGACTGGTATAGGATCCTGTTAGACTGGTATAGAATCCTATTAGACTGGTATAGCATCCTATTAGACTGGTATAGAATCGTATTAGACTGGTATAGCATCCTATTAGACTGGTATAGCATCCTATTAGACTGGTATAGAATCCTACTCCCTATAATACTGGTATAGAATCCTATTAGACTGGTATAGCATCCTGTTAGACTGGTATAGCATCCTATTAGACTGGTATAGCATCCTGGTAGACTGGTATAGAATCCTATTCCCTATAAGACTGGTATAGCATCCTGTTAGACTGGTATAGAATCCTATTCCCTATTAGACTGGTATAGCATCCTATTAGACTGGTATAGCATCCTATTAGACTGGTATAGAATCCTATTAGACTGGTATAGCATCCTATTAGACTGGTATAGCATCCTATTAGACTGGTATAGAATCCTACTCCCTATAAGACTGGTATAGCATCCTGTTAGACTGGTATAGCATCCTGTTAGACTGGTATAGCATCCCATTAGACTGGTATAGAATCCTATTCCCTATAAGACTGGTATAGCATCCTGTTAGACTGGTATAGCAGCCTATTCCCTATTAGACTGGTATAGCATCCTATTAGACTGGTATAGAATCCTATTCCCTATTAGACTGGTATAGCATCCTGTTAGACTGGAATAGCATCCTGTTAGACTGGTATTAGCATCCTGTTAGACTGCTATAGCAACCTATTCCCTATTAGACTGGTATAGCATCCTATTAGACTGGTATAGAATCCTGTTAGACTGGTATAGAATCCTATTCCCTATTAGACTGGTATAGAATCATATTCCCTATTAGACTGGCATAGCATCCTGTTAGACTGGTATAACATCCTATTAGACTGGTATAGCATCCTATTAGACTGGTATAGCATCCTATTAGACTGGTATAGCATCCTATTAGACTGGTATAGCATCCTGTTAGACTGGTATAGCATCCTATTAGACTAGTATAGCATCCTATTAGACTGGTATAGCATCCTATTAGACTGGTATAGAATCCTATTCCCTATTAGACTGGCATATCATCCTATTAGACTGGTATAGCATCCTATTAGACTGGTATAACATCCTATTAGACTGGTATAGCATCTTATTAGACTGGTATAGCATCCTGTTAGACTGGTATAGCATCCTGTTAGACTGGTATAGCATCCTATTAGACTGATATAGAATCCTATTCCCTATTAGACTGGCATAGCATCCTATTAGGCTGGTATAGAATCATGCTCCCTATAAGACTGGTATAGCATCCTATTAGACTGGTATAGCATCCTATTAGACTGGTATAGAATCCTATTCCCTATTAGACTGGCATAGCATCCTATTAGACTGGTATAGAATCCTGTTAGACTGGTATAGAATCCTATTACACTGGTATAGCATCCTGTTAGACTGGTATAGAATCCTATTCCCTATTAGACTGGTATTGCATCCTATTAGATTGGTATAGAATCCTGTTAGATTGGTATAGAATCCTATTAGACTGGTATAGCATCCTGTTAGACTGGTATAGCATCCTGTTAGACTGGTATAGCATCCTATTAGACTGGTATAGCATCCTATTAGACTGGTATAGAATCCTATTAGACTGGTATAGAATCCAATTCCCTATTAGACTGGCATAGCATCCTATTATACTGGTATAGCATCCTATTAGACTGGTATAGAATCCTATTCCCTATTAGACTGGCATAGCAATCTATTAGACTGGTATAGAATCCTATTAGACTGGTATATAATCCTATTAGACTGGCATAGCATCCTATTAGACTGGTATAGAATCCTGTTAGACTGGCATAGCATCCTATTAGACTGGTATAGAATCCTATTAGACTGGTATAGCATCCTATTAGACTGGCATAGCATCCTATTAGACTGGTATAGAATCCTGTTATAATAATAATATAATAATATATGCCATTTAGCAGACGCTTTTATCCAAAGCGACTTACAGTCATGTGTGCATACATTCTACGTATAGGTATAGAATCCTATTAGACTGGTATAGAATCCTATTAGACTGGTATAGAATCCTATTAGACTGGCATAGCATCCTATTAGACTGGTATAGAATCCTATTCCCTATTAGACTGGCATATCATCCTATTAGACTGGTATAGCATCCTATTAGACTGGTATAACATCCTATTAGACTGGTATAGCATCTTATTAGACTGGTATAGCATCCTGTTAGACTGGTATAGCATCCTGTTAGACTGGTATAGCATCCTATTAGACTGATATAGAATCCTATTCCCTATTAGACTGGCATAGCATCCTATTAGGCTGGTATAGAATCATGCTCCCTATAAGACTGGTATAGCATCCTATTAGACTGGTATAGCATCCTATTAGACTGGTATAGAATCCTATTCCCTATTAGACTGGCATAGCATCCTATTAGACTGGTATAGAATCCTGTTAGACTGGTATAGAATCCTATTACACTGGTATAGCATCCTGTTAGACTGGTATAGAATCCTATTCCCTATTAGACTGGTATTGCATCCTATTAGATTGGTATAGAATCCTGTTAGATTGGTATAGAATCCTATTAGACTGGTATAGCATCCTGTTAGACTGGTATAGCATCCTGTTAGACTGGTATAGCATCCTATTAGACTGGTATAGCATCCTATTAGACTGGTATAGAATCCTATTAGACTGGTATAGAATCCAATTCCCTATTAGACTGGCATAGCATCCTATTAGACTGGTAAAGCATCCTGTTAGACTGGTATAGCATCCTGTTAGACTGGTATAGAATTCTGTTAGACTGGTATAGCATCCTATTAGACTGGTATGGAATCCTATTAGACGGGTATAGCAACCTATTCCCTTGGTCTTAAGTAGTGCACTATAAAAGGTTTTTGGGTGCCATTTAGGACGACGACACGGCGTCTGCCAGTATCGCCGTCTGTCCATCTGGCAGTTGTCCATCTGTTCGCTAGTTACAGACAGGGGGCTGGTGGCACCCTCATGGGGGAGAACAGGCTCACGGTAATCACTGGAGCGGAACGGCTGGAATGGAATCAAATGGTTTCCAGGTGTTTGATGCCTCTCCATTAGCGTCGCTCTCCCCTCAACAGTTTCCTGTGTGACACGCTGTGTGTGTGTGTGTGTGTGTGTGTGTGTGTGTGTGTGTGTGTGTGTGTGTGTGTGTGTGTGTGTGTGTGTGTGTGTGTGTGTGTGTGTGTGTGTGTGTGTGTGTGTGTGTGTGTGTGTGTCTGTGTGTGTGTGTGTGTGTGTGTGTGTCTGTACTAATGTGTAGTTGGACTGAATTCCAGCTGTTCAAGGTGATTGAAGTAGCAACAAGTAGAGCTTTTAGTTCTCGTAAGTGCTTTACCCTGAATGGCACACATTCCTCTCGTCTTGGTTCAGACCCTCTAATTAGAAAGGAAACAAAACGGCACCATATTTCCCTATATAGTACACACTACTTTTCACTAACAATCTATGGGCCCTGGTCTCTTCTCACAATCTGTTGTATATGTGCCCTGGTCAAAAGTAGTGCACTATCTAGGGAATAGGGTTCAGTTTGGGATGTACTCCCCCATTCGACCATAAACTTCACTTGTAGATCTGTGTCTCTCTACTGTATATAACCTCTCTACTGTATATAGCCTCTCTACTCTATATAGCCTCTCTACTGTATATAGCCTCTCTACTGTATATAACCTCTCTACTGTATATAGCCTCTCTACTGTATATAACCTCTCTACTGTATATAACCTCTCTACTGTATATAGCCTCTCTACTCTATATAGCCTCTCTACTGTATATAGCCTCTCTACTGTATATAACCTCTCTACTGTATATAGCCTCTCTACTGTATATAGCCTCTCTACTGTATATAACCTCTCTACTGTATATAGCCTCTCTACTGTATATAGCCTCTCTACTGTATATAACCTCTCTACTGTATATAGCCTCTCTACTGTATATAACCTCTCTACTGTATATAACCTCTCTACTGTATATAGCCTCTCTACTGTATATAGCCTCTCTACTGTATATAACCTCTCTACTGTATATAGCCTCTCTACTGTATATAACCTCTCTACTGTATATAGCCTCTCTACTGTATATAACCTCTCTACTGTATATAGCCTCTCTACTGTATATAGCCTCTCTACTGTATATAACCTCTCTACTGTATATAGCCTCTCTACTGTATATAGCCTCTCTACTGTATATAGCCTCTCTACTGTATATAACCTCTCTACTGTATATAGCCTCTCTACTGTATATAGCCTCTACTGTATATAGTCTCTCTACTGTATATAGCCTCTCTACTGTATATAGCCTCTCTACTGTATATAACCTCTCTACTGTATATAGCCTCTCTACTGTATATAGCCTCTCTACTGTATATAGCCTCTCTACTGTATATAACCTCTCTACTGTATATAGCCTCTCTACTGTATATAACCTCTCTACTGTATATAGCCTCTCTACTGTATATAGCCTCTCTACTGTATATAACCTCTCTACTGTATATAGCCTCTCTACTGTATATAGCCTCTCTACTGTATATAGCCTCTCTACTGTATATAACTGCTCTACTGTATATAGCCTCTCTACTGTATATAGCCTCTACTGTATATAGTCTCTCTACTGTATATAGCCTCTCTACTGTATATAGCCTCTCTACTGTATATAACCTCTCTACTGTATATAGCCTCTCTACTGTATATAGCCTCTCTACTGTATATAGCCTCTCTACTGTATATAACCGCTCTACTGTATATAGCCTCTCTACTGTATATAGTCTCTCTACTGTATATAGTCTCTCTACTGTATATAGCCTCTCTACTGTATATAGCCTCTCTACTGTATATAACCTCTCTACTGTATATATTCTCTCTACTGTATATAGCCTCTCTACTGTATATAGCCTCTCTACTGTATATAGCCTCTCTATTGTATACAGCCTCTCTACTGTATATAGCCTCTCTACTGTATATAACCTCTCTACTGTATATAGCCTCTCTACTGTATATAGCCTCTCTGCTGTATATAGCCTCTCTACTGTATATAGCCTCTCTACTGTATATAGCCTCTCTACTGTATATAGCCTCTCTACTGTATATAGCCTCTACTGTATATAGTCTCTCTACTGTATATAGCCTCTCTACTGTATATAGCCTCTCTACTGTATATAACCTCTCTACTGTATATAGCCTCTCTACTGTATATAGCCTCGCTACTTTATATAGCCTCTCTACTGTATATAGCCTCTCTACTGTATATAACCTCTCTACTGTATATAGCCTCAACTGTATATAGCCTCTCTACTGTATATAACCTCTCTACTGTATATAACCTCTCTACTGTATATAGCCTCTCTACTGTATATAGCCTCAACTGTATATAGCCTCTCTACTGTATATAACCTCTCTACTGTATATAGCCTCAATTGTATATAGCCTCTCTACTGTATATAACCTCTCTACTGTATATAACCTCTCTACTGTATATAGCCTCAACTGTATATAGCCTCTCTACTGTATATAACCTCTCTACTGTATATAACCTCTCTACTGTATATAGCCTCTCTACTGTATATCGCCTCAACTGTATATAGCCTCTCTACTGTATATAACCTCTCTACTGTATATAGCCTCAACTGTATATAGCCTCTCTACTGTATATAACCTCTCTACTGTATATAGCCTCTCTACTGTATATAGCCTCAACTGTATATAGCCTCTCTACTGTATATAACCTCTCTACTGTATATAGCCTCAACTGTATATAGCCTCTCTACAGTATATAACCTCTCTACTGTATATAGCCTCAACTGTATATAGCCTCTCTACTGTATATAACCTATCTACTGTATATAGCCTCAACTGTATATAGCCTCTCTACTGTATATAGCCTCTCTACTGTATATAAACTCTCTACTGTATATAACCTCTCTACTGTATATAGCCTCAACTGTATATAGCCTCTCTACTGTATATAACCTCTCTACTGTATATAGCCTCTCTACAGTATATAGCCTCTCTACTGTATATAACCTATCTACTGTATATAGCCTCAACTGTATATAGCCTCTCTACTGTATATAACCTCTCTACTGTATATAGCCTCTCTACTGTATATAGCCTCTCTACTGTATATAAACTCTCTACTGTATATAACCTCTCTACTGTATATAGCCTCTCTACTGTATATAGCCTCGCTACTTTATATAGCCTCTCTACTGTATATAGCCTCTCTACTGTATATAACCTCTCTACTGTATATAGCCTCAACTGTATATAGCCTCTCTACTGTATATAACCTCTCTACTGTATATAACCTCTCTACTGTATATAGCCTCTCTACTGTATATAGCCTCAACTTTATATAGCCTCTCTACTGTATATAACCTCTCTACTGTATATAGCCTCAACTGTATATAGCCTCTCTACTGTATATAACCTCTCTACTGTATATAACCTCTCTACTGTATATAGCCTCTCTACTGTATATAACCTCTCTACATATAGCCTCTCTACTGTATATAACCTCTCTACTGTATATAGCCTCTCTACAGTATATAGCCTCTCTACTGTATATTACCTATCTACTGTATATAACCTCTCTACTGTATATAGCCTCTCTACTGTATATAACCTCTCTACTGTATATAACCTCTCTACTGTATATAGCCTCTCTACTGTATATAACCTCTCTACTGTATATAGCCTCTCTGCTGTATATAGCCTCAACTGTATATAGCCTCTGTACTGTATATAACCTCTCTACTGTATATAGCCTCAACTGTATATAGCCTCTCTACGGTATATAACCTCTCTACTGTATATAGCCTCAACTGTATATAGCCTCTCAACTGTATATAACCTCTCTACTGTATATAGCCTCTCTACAATATATTATCTCTACTGTATATAACCTCTCTACTGTATATAGCCTCTCTACTGTATATAGCCTCTCTACTGTATATAAACTCTCTACTGTATATAACCTCTCTACTGTATATAGCCTCTCTACTGTATATAGCCTCGCTACTTTATATAGCCTCTCTACTGTATATAGCCTCTCTACTGTATATAACCTCTCTACTGTATATAGCCTCAACTGTATATAGCCTCTCTACTGTATATAACCTCTCTACTGTATATAACCTCTCTACTGTATATAGCCTCTCTACTGTATATAGCCTCAACTTTATATAGCCTCTCTACTGTATATAACCTCTCTACTGTATATAGCCTCAACTGTATATAGCCTCTCTACTGTATATAACCTCTCTACTGTATATAACCTCTCTACTGTATATAGCCTCAACTGTATATAGCCTCTCTACTGTATATAACCTCTCTACTGTATATAACCTCTCTACTGTATATAACCTCTCTACTGTATATAGCCTCTCTACTGTATATAACCTCTCTACATATAGCCTCTCTACTGTATATAACCTCTCTACTGTATATAGCCTCTCTACTGTATATAACCTCTCTACTGTATATAACCTCTCTACTGTATATAGCCTCTCTACTGTATATAACCTCTCTACATATAACCTCTCTACTGTATATAACCTCTCTACTGTATATAGCCTCTCTACAGTATATAGCCTCTCTACTGTATATAACCTCTCTACTGTATATAGCCTCTCTACAATATATAAGCTCTCTACTGTATATAACCTCTCTACTGTATATAGCCTCTCTACTGTATATAACCTCTCTACTGTATATAACCTCTCTACTGTATATAGCCTCTCTACTGTATATAGCCCCTCTACTGTATATAGCCCCTCTACTGTATATAGCCCCTCTACTGTATATAGCCTCTCTACTGTATATAGCCTCTACTGTATATAGCCTCTCTACTGTATATAGCCTCTCTACTGTATATAGCCTCTCTACAGTATATAGCCTCTCTACTGTATATAACCTATCTACTGTATATAGCCTCAACTGTATATAGCCTCTCTACTGTATATAACCTCTCTACTGTATATAGCCTCAACTGTATATAGCCTCTCTACTGTATATAACCTCTCTACTGTATATAACCTCTCTACTGTATATAGCATCTCTACTGTATATAGCCTCAACTGTATATAGCCTCTCTACTGTATATAACCTCTCTACTGTATATAGCCTCAACTGTATATAGCCTCTCTACTGTATATAACCTCTCTACTGTATATAACCTCTCTACTGTATATAGCCTCAACTGTATATAGCCTCTCTACTGTATATAACCTCTCTACTGTATATAACCTCTCTACTGTATATAGCCTTTCTACTGTATATCGCCTCAACTGTATATAGCCTCTCTACTGTATATAACCTCTCTACTGTATATAGCCTCAACTGTATATAGCCTCTCTACTGTATATAACCTCTCTACTGTATATAGCCTCAACTGTATATAGCCTCTCTACAGTATATAACCTCTCTACTGTATATAGCCTCAACTGTATATAGCCTCTCTACGGTATATAACCTCTCTACTGTATATAGCCTCAACTGTATATAGCCTCTCTACTGTATATAACCTCTCTACTGTATATAGCCTCTCTACAGTATATAACTCTCTACTGTATATAATCTCTCTACTGTATATAGCCTCAACTGTATATAGCCTCTCTACTGTATATAGCCTCTCTACAGTATATAACCTCTCTACTGTATATAACCTCTCTACTGTATATAGCTTCAACTGTATATAGCCTCTCTACTGTATATAACCTCTCTACTGTATATAACCTCTCTACTGTATATAACCTCTCTACTGTATATAGCCTCAACTGTATATAGCCTCTCTACTGTATATAGCCTCTCTACAGTATATAACCTCTCTACTGTATATAACCTCTCTACTGTATATAGCCTCAACTGTATATATCCTCTCTACTGTATATAACCTCTCTACATATAGCCTCTCTACTGTATATAACCTCTCTACTGTATATAGCCTCTCTACAGTATATAGCCTCTCTACTGTATATTACCTATCTACTGTATATAACCTCTCTACTGTATATAGCCTCAACTGTATATAGCCTCTCTACTCAACCTCAGGAGGCTGAAGAAATTCGGCTTGTCACCAAAAGCACTCACAAACTTCTACAGATGCACAATCGAGAGCATCCTGGCGGGCTGTATCACCTCCTGGTACGGCAACTGCTCCGCCCTCAACCGTAAGGCTCTCCAGAGGGTAGTGAGGACTGCACAACGCATCACCGGGGGCAAACTACCTGCCCTCCAGGACACCTACACCACCCGTTGTTACAGGAAGGCCATAAAGATCATCAAGGACATCAACCACCCGAACCACTGCCTGTTCACCCCGCTATCATCCAGAAGGCGAGGTCAGTACAGGTGCATCAAAGCTGGGACCGAGAGACTGAAAAACAGCTTCTATCTCAAGGCCATCAGACTGTTAAACAGCCACCACTAACACTGAGTGGCTGCTGCCAACACACTGTCATTGACACTGACCCAACTCCAGCCATTTTAATAATGGGAATTGATGGGAAATGATGTAAATATATCACTAGCCACTTTAAACAATGCTACCTTATATAATGTTACTTACCCTACATTATTCATCTCATATGCATATGTATATACTGTACTCTACATCATCGACTGCATCCTTATGTAACACATGTATCACTAGCCACTTTAACTATGCCACTTTGTTTACTTTGTCTACACACTCATCTCATATGTATATACTGTACTCGATACCATCTACTGTATGCTGCTCTGTACCATCACTCATTCATATATCCTTATGTACATGTTCCTTATCCCCTTACACTGTGTATAAGACAGTAGTTTTGGAATTGTTAGTTAGATTACTTGTTGGTTATCACTGCATTGTCGGAACTAGAAGCACAAGCATTTCGCTACACTCGCATTAACATCTGCTAACCATGTGTATGTGACAAATACAATTTGATTTGATTTGATTTGATTTTGATTTACTGTATATAGCCCCTCTACTGTATATAGCCCCTCTACTGTATATAGCCCCTCTACTGTATATAGCCCCTCTACAGTATATAGCCTCTCTACTGTATATAACCTCTCTACTGTATATAACCTCTCTACAGTATATAGCCTCTCTACTGTATATAACCTCTCTACTGTATATAACCTCTCTACTGTATATAGCCTCTACTGTATATAGCCTCTCTACTGTATATAGCCTCGACTGTATATAGCCTCTCTACTGTATATAACCTCTCTACTGTATATAGCCTCGCTACTGTATACAACCTCTCAACTGTATATAGCCTCTCTACTGTATATAGCCTCTCTACTGTATATAGCCTCTCTACTGTATATAGCCTCAACTGTATATAGCCTCTCTACTGTATATAGCCTCTCTACTGTATATAGCCTCTCTACTGTATATAGCCTCTCTACTGTATATAACCTCTCTACTGTATATAACCTCTCTACTTTATATAGCCTCTACTCTATATAACCTCTCTACTGTATATAGCCTCTACTCTATATAACCTCTCTACTGTATATAGCCTCTCTAATGTATATAGCCTCTCTACTGTATATAACCTCTCTACTGTACATAGCCTCTCTACTGTATATAACCTCTCTACTGTATATAGCCCCTCTACTGTATATAGCCCCTCTACTGTATATAACCTCTCTACTGTATATAGCCCCTCTACTGTATATAACCTCTCTACTGTATATAGCCTCTCTACTGTATACAGCCCCTACTGTATATAACCTCTCTACTGTATATAGCCCCTACTGTATATAACCTCTCTACTGTATATAACCTCTCTACTGTATACAGCCCTCTACTGTATATAACCTCTCTACTGTATATAACCTCTCTACTGTATATAGCCTCTCTACTGTATATAACCTCTCTACTGTATATAACCTCTCTACTGTATACAGCCCCTACTGTATATAACCTCTCTACTGTATACAACCCCTACTGTATATAACCTCTCTAATGTATATAGCCTCTCTACTGTATTTAACCTCTCTACTGTATATAGCCTCTCTACTGTATACAGCCCCTACTGTATATAACCTCTCTACTGTATATAGCCTCTCTACTGTGTATAACCTCTCTACTGTATATAGCCTCTCTACTGTATATAGCCTCACTACTGTATATAGCCTCTCTACTGTATATAGCCTCTCTACTGTATATAGCCTCTCTACTGTATATAGCCTCTCTACTGTATATAACCTCTCTACTGTATATAGCCCCTCTACTGTATATAACCTCTCTACTGTATATAGCCCCTCTACTGTATATAACCTCTCTACTGTATATAACCTCTCTACTGTATATAGCCCCTCTACTGTATATAACCTGTCTTTTTACTGTTGTTTTATTTCTTTTACTTACCTATATATTCAAATTTTTTGCATTATTGGTTAGAGGCTGTAAGTAAACATTTCACTGTAAGGTCTACTACACCTGTTGTATTCAGCATTTCACTGTAAGGTCTACTACACCTGTTGTAGTCAGCATTTCACTGGGAAGTCTACTACACCTGTTGTATTCAGCATTTCACTGTAATGTCTACTACACCTGTTGTATTCAGCATTTCACTGTAATGTCTACTACACCTGTTGTATTCAGCATTTCACTGTGAGGTCTACTACACCTGTTGTATTCAGCATTTCACTGTAAAGTCTACTACACCTGTTGTATTCAGCATTTCACTGTAAGGTCTACTACACCTGTTGTATTCAGCATTTCACTGTAAGGTCTACTACACCTGTTGTATTCGGCATTTCACTGTGAGGTCTACTACACCTGTTGTATTCAGCATTTCACTGTGAGGTCTACTACACCTGTTGTATTCAGCATTTCACTGTAAGGTCTACTACACCTGTTGTATTCAGCATTTCACTGTAAGGTCTACTACACCTGTTGTATTCAGCATTTCACTGTAAGGTCTACTACACCTGTTGTATTCAGCATTTCACTGTGAGGTCTACTACACCTGTTGTATTCAGCATTTCACTGTGAGGTCTACTACACCTGTTGTATTCAGCATTTCACTGTAAGGTCTACTACACCTGTTGTATTCGGCATTTCACTGTG
>NC_060176.1:81810342-81827842 GCF_021184085.1 Oncorhynchus gorbuscha
GTCTACTACACCTGTTGTATTCAGCATTTCACTGTGAGGTCTACTACACCTGTTGTATTCAGCATTTCACTGTAAGGTCTACTACACCTGTTGTATTCAGCATTTCACTGTAAGGTCTACTACACCTGTTGTATTCAGCATTTCACTGTAAGGTCTACTACACCTGTTGTATTCAGCATTTCACTGTGAGGTCTACTACACCTGTTGTATTCAGCATTTCACTGTGAGGTCTACTACACCTGTTGTATTCAGCATTTCACTGTGAGGTCTACTACACCTGTTGTATTCAGCATTTCACTGTGAGGTCTACTACACCTGTTGTATTCAGCATTTCACTGTGAGGTCTACTACACCTGTTGTATTCAGCATTTCACTGTGAGGTCTACTACACCTGTTGTATTCAGCATTTCACTGTAAGGTCTACTACACCTGTTGTATTCAGCATTTCACTGTAAGGTCTACTACACCTGTTGTATTCAGCATTTCACTGTAAGGTCTACATTCGGCATTTCACTGTGAGGTCTACTACACCTGTTGTATTCAGCATTTCACTGTGAGGTCTACTACACCTGTTGTATTCAGCATTTCACTGTAAGGTCTACTACACCTGTTGTATTCAGCATTTCACTGTAAGTTCTACTACACCTGTTGTATTCAGCATTTCACTGTAAGGTCTACTACACCTGTTGTATTCAGCATTTCACTGTGAGGTCTACTACACCTGTTGTATTCAGCATTTCACTGTGAGGTCTACTACACCTGTTGTATTCAGCATTTCACTGTGAGGTCTACTACACCTGTTGTATTCAGCATTTCACTGTGAGGTCTACTACACCTGTTGTATTCAGCATTTCACTGTGAGGTCTACTACACCTGTTGTATTCAGCATTTCACTGTGAGGTCTACTACACCTGTTGTATTCAGCATTTCTGTCATGCAGGTGAATGAGGACCCAAAAGCGACTTGGCGAAAACAGAGTATTTAATCCAGAATAAACTTTACAAAACAAAAAGCATAATACTACACGTAAAGACAAGAACAGACTGGAGACTTGATCGAGAAATGCAGGTTGCCTCGGGAAGGCACTTGAACCTAGCAGACTCAGACACCTGCTCACCACGCAGCATCTGAGGGAAACACGACACGACAGGGCAAAACATTGACACAGCACGGTGAATTATAAATGAGGATCCGACGGGGCAGGTACGGGAAACAAGGAGTGAAATAGGGACTCTAATCAGGGAAAAGGATCGGGAACAGGTGTGGGAAGACTAAATGATGATTAGGGGAATAGGAACAGCTGGGAGCAGGAACGGAACGATAGAGAGAAGAGAGAGCGAGAGAGTGAGAGAGGGATTGAAAGAGGGAAAGAACCTAATAAGACCAGCAGAGGGAAACGAATAGAATGGGAAGCACAGGGACAAGACAAGATAATAAATGACAAAACATGACAGTACCCCCCCACTCACCGAGCGCCTCCTGGCGCACTCGAGGAGGAATCCTGGCGGCAACGGAGGAAATCATCAATGAGTGAACGGTCCAGCACGTCCCGAGACGGAACCCAACTCCTCTCCTCAGGACCGTAACCCTCCCAATCCACTAAGTATTGGTGACCCCGTCCCCGAGAACGCATGTCCATGATCTTATGTACCTTGTAAATAGGTGCGCTCTCGACAAGGACGGGAGGGGGAGGGAAGACGAACGGGGTGCGAAGAAAGGGCTTAACACAGGAGACATGGAAGACAGGATGGACGCGACGAAGATGTCGCGGAAGAAGCAGTCGCACAGCGACAGGATTGACGACCTGGGAGACACGGAACGGACCAATGAACCGCGGAGTCAACTTACGAGAAGCTGTCGTAAGAGGAAGGTTGCGAGTGGAAAGCCACACTCTCTGGCCGCAACAATACCTAGGACTCTTAATCCTGCGTTTATTGGCGGCTCTCACAGTCTGTGCCCTGTAGCGGCAAAGTGCAGACCTCACCTCCTCCAGGTGCGCTCACAACGTTGGACAAACGCTGAGCGGAGGGAACGCTGACTCGGCAAGCTGGGAAGAGAATAGAGGAGGCTGGTAACCCAGACTACTCTGAAACGGAGATAACCCGGTAGCAGACGAAGGAAGCGAGTTGTGAGCGTATTCTGCCCAGGGAGCTGTTCTGCCCAAGACGCAGGGTTTCTGAAAGAAAGGCTGCGTAGTATGCGACCAATCGTCTGATTGGCCCTCTCTGCTTGACCGTTAGACTGGGGATGAAACCCGGAAGAGAGACTGACGGACGCACCAATCAAACGACAGAACTCCCTCCAAAACTGTGACGTGAATTGCGGGCCTCTGTCTGAAACGGCGTCTAACGGGAGGCCATGAATTCTGAACACATTCTCGATAATGATTTGTGCCGTCTCCTTAGCGGAAGGAAGTTTAGCGAGGGGAATGAAATGTGCCGCCTTAGAGAACCTATCGACAACCGTAAGAATCACAGTCTTCCCCGCAGACAAAGGCAGACCGGTAATGAAGTCTAGGGCGATGTGAGACCATGGTCGAGAAGGAATGGGGAGCGGTCTGAGACGACCGGCAGGAGGAGAGTTACCCGACTTAGTCTGCGCGCAGTCCGAACAAGCAGCCACGAAACGGCGCGTGTCACGCTCCTGAGTCGGCCACCAAAATCGCTGGCGAATAGACGCAAGAGTGCCTCGAACACCGGGATGACCAGCTAACTTGGCAGAGTGAGCCCACTGAAGAACAGCCAGACGAGTGGAAACAGGAACGAAAAGGAGGTTACTAGGACAAGCGCGCGGCGACGCAGTGTGCGTGAGTGCTTGCTTAACCTGTCTTTCAATTCCCCAGACTGTCAACCCGACAACACGCCCATAAGGAAGAATCCCCTCGGGATCAGTAGAAGCCACAGAAGAACTAAACAGACGGGATAAGGCATCAGGCTTGGTGTTCTTGCTACCCGGACGGTAAGAAATCACAAACTCGAAACGAGCGAAAAACAACGCCCAACGAGCTTGACGGGCATTAAGTCGTTTGGCAGAACGGATGTACTCAAGGTTCTTATGGTCTGTCCAAACGACAAAAGGAACGGTCGCCCCCTCCAACCACTGTCGCCATTCGCCTAGGGCTAAGCGGATGGCGAGCAGTTCACGGTTACCCACATCATAGTTGCGCTCAGATGGCGACAGGCGATGAGAAAAATAAGCGCAAGGATGAACCTTATCGTCAGACTGGAAGCGCTGGGATAGAATGGCTCCCACGCCTACCTCTGAAGCGTCAACCTCGACAATGAATTGTCTAGTGACGTCAGGAGTAACGAGGATAGGAGCGGACGTAAAACGTTCTTTTAGAAGATCAAAAGCTCCCTGGGCGGAACCGGACCACTTAAAACACGTCTTGACAGAAGTAAGAGCTGTGAGAGGGGCAGCAACTTGACCGAAATTACGAATGAAACGCCGATAGAAATTAGCGAAACCTAAAAAGCGCTGCAACTCGACACGTGACCTTGGAACGGGCCAATCACTGACAGCTTGGACCTTAGCGGAATCCATCTGAATGCCTTCAGCGGAAATAACGGAACCGAGAAAAGTAACGGAGGAGACATGAAAAGAACACTTCTCAGCCTTTACGTAGAGACAATTCTCTAAAAGGCGCTGTAGAACACGTCGAACGTGCTGAACATGAATCTCGAGTGACGGTGAAAAAATCAGGATATCGTCAAGATAGACAAAAACAAAGATGTTCAGCATGTCTCTCAGAACATCATTAACTAATGCCTGAAAAACAGCTGGCGCATTGGCGAGACCAAACGGCAGAACCCGGTACTCAAAATGCTCTAACGGAGTGTTAAACGCCGTTTTCCACTCGTCCCCTCTCTGATGCGCACGAGATGGTAAGCGTTACGAAGGTCCAACTTAGTAAAGCACCTGGCTCCCTGCAGAATCTCGAAGGCTGATGACATAAGGGGAAGCGGATAACGATTCTTAACCGTTATGTCATTCAGCCCTCGATAATCCACGCAGGGGCGCAGAGTACCGTCCTTCTTCTTAACAAAAAGAACCCCGCCCCGGCCGGAGAGGAAGAAGGCACTATGGTACCGGCGTCAAGAGACACAGATAAATAATCCTCGAGAGCCTTACGTTCGGGAGCCGACAGAGAGTATAGTCTACCCCGAGGAGGAGTGGTCCCCGGAAGGAGATCAATACTACAATCATACGACCGGTGAGGAGGAAGGGAGTTGGCTCGGGACCGACTGAAGACCGTGCGCAGATCATGATATTCCTCCGGCACTCCTGTCAAATCGCCAGGTTCCTCCTGAGAAGTGGGGACAGAAGAAATGGGAGGGATGGCAGACATTAAGCACTTCACATGACAAGATACGTTCCAGGATAGGATAGAATTACAAGACCAATTAATAGAAGGATTATGACATACTAGCCAGGGATGACCCAAAACAACAGGTGTGAAAGGTGAATGAAAAATCAAAAAAGAAATAGTCTCACTGTGGTTACCAGATACTGTGAGAGTTAAAGGTAGTGTCTCAAATTTGATACTCGGAAGATGACTACCATCTAAGGCAAACATGGGCGTAGGCTTGTCTAACGGTCTGAAAGGAATGTTATGTTTCCGAACCCATGCTTCGTCCATGAAACAACCCTCAGCCCCAGAGTCAATCAAGGCACTGCATGTAGCACCCGAACCGGTCCAGCGTAGATGGACCGACATAGTAGTACAAGATCTAGATGAAGAGACCTGAGTAGTAGCGCTCACCAGTAGCCCTCCGCTTACTGATGGGCTCTGGCCTCTTACTGGACATGAATTAACAAAATGTCCATCAAATCCGCAATAGAGGCACAGGCGGTTGGTGATCCTCCGTTCCCTCTCCTTAGTCGAGATGCGAATCCCTCCCAGCTGCATGGGCTCAGTCTCAGAGCCAGAGGAGGGAGATGGTTGCGATGCGGAGCAGGGAAACACCGTTGATGCGAGCTCTCTTCCACGAGCCTGGTGACGAAGATCTACCCGTCGTTCTATGCGGATGGCGAGAGCAATCAAAGAGTCCACACAGGAAGGAACCTCCCGAGAGAGAATCTCATCTTTGACCACTGTGTGGAGTCCCTCCAGAAAACGAGCGAGCAGCGCCGGCTCGTTCCAGTCACTAGAGGCAGCAAGAGTACGAAACTCTATAGAGTAATCCGTTATGGATCGATCACCTTGGCATAGGGAAGCCAGGACCCTAGAAGCCTCCCCACCAAAAACTGAACGGTCAAAAACCCGAATCATCTCCTCTTTAAAGTTCTGGTAATTGTTAGAACAATCAGCCCTTGCCTCCCAGATAGCTGTGCCCCACTCTCGGGCCCGGCCAGTAAGGAGTGAAATGACGTAAGCAACCCGAGCTCTCTCTCTAGAGTATGTGTTGGGTTGGAGAGAGAACACAATCTCACACTGGGTGAGAAAGGAGCGGCACTCAGTGGGCTGCCCGGAGTAGCAAGGTGGGTTATTAACCCTAGGTTCTGGAGGCTCGGCAGGCCAGGAAGTAACAGGTGGCACGAGACGAAGACTCTGGAACTGTCCAGAGAGGTCGGAAACCTGAGCGGCCAGGTTCTCTACGGCATGGCGAGCAGCAGACAATTCCTGCTCGTGTCTGCCGAGCATGGCTCCTTGGATCTCGACGGCAGTGTTACGAGCGTCTGTAGTCGCTGGGTCCATTCCTCGGTCGGATCCTTCTGTCATGCAGGTGAATGAGGACCCAAAAGCGACTTGGCGAAAACAGAGTATTTAATCCAGAATAAACTTTACAAAACAAAAAGCATAATACTACACGTAAAGACAAGAACAGACTGGAGACTTGATCGAGAAATGCAGGTTGCCTCGGGAAGGCACTTGAACCTAGCAGACTCAGACACCTGCTCACCACGCAGCATCTGAGGGAAACACGACACGACAGGGCAAAACATTGACACAGCACGGTGAATTATAAATGAGGATCCGACGGGGCAGGTACGGGAAACAAGGAGTGAAATAGGGACTCTAATCAGGGAAAAGGATCGGGAACAGGTGTGGGAAGACTAAATGATGATTAGGGGAATAGGAACAGCTGGGAGCAGGAACGGAACGATAGAGAGAAGAGAGAGCGAGAGAGTGAGAGAGGGATTGAAAGAGGGAAAGAACCTAATAAGACCAGCAGAGGGAAACGAATAGAATGGGAAGCACAGGGACAAGACAAGATAATAAATGACAAAACATGACAATTTCACTGTGAGGTCTACTACACCTGTTGTATTCAGCATTTCACTGTGAGGTCTACTACACCTGTTGTATTCGGCGCATATGCCATTTGATTTGATTTGATTTGAAGATCCATCTAGTTTTGTTATATATATATTCTATGATAAGCTTCTGATTGATAAAAGCTATATATATGTGTTGTATTGTTCTAGGAATGTTGTCGCTCGGGACATTAGTGTTGATATGTCTATATTTTTAAACATAGTGTTTAATATTGATGTTTAAACCGTTTATCTGTTCGACACGGAGACTGGGCTCACAACAGACCAGTGTCTTTTAAGTATTGGGGATAGATAGCCGATTTTTCAAATACCACTTAGGTGCACTAAGCAGGCTTCACTTAGTAACTTGCTTCCAATAACAGCTGGGTCTTGGCTGTGTTACAGTTGTGAAGAGGGCGTTTCAACAACGTGGGAGGAAGATGGATATTGGAATTGACCAATTAAAAATATGTTGAAAACAAAAAAGGCCTTTAAATGTGATTGATTTGGTTGTCCACAAGATGGCTCTCTGCAAACACTTTGCTTACGCTATGGTTCTACTGTCCCCTCTACACAAGTTCCGGACTCACTGTTTGGAATGAAATAGTGGTTCTATGGTTCTACTGTCCCCTCTACACAAGTTCCGGACTCACTGTTTGGAATGAAATACTGGTTCTATGGTTCTACTGTCCCCTCTACACAAGTTCCGGACTCACTGTTTGGAATGAAATAGTGGTTCTATGGTTCCACTGTCCCCTCTACACAAGTTCCGGACTCACTGTTTGGAGTGAAATAGTGGTTCTATGGTTCTACTGTCCCCTCTACACAAGTTCCGGACTCACTGTTTGGAGTGAAATAGTGGTTCTATGGTTCTACTGTCCCCTCTACACAAGTTCCGTACTCACTGTTTGGAATGAAATAGTGGTTCTATGGTTCTACTGTCCCCTCTACACAAGTTCCGGACTCACTGTTTGGAGTGAAATAGTGGTTCTATGGTTCTACTGTCCCCTCTACACATGTTCCGGACTCACTGTTTGGAGTGAAATAGTGGTTCTATGGTTCTACTGTCCCCTCTACACAAGTTCCGGACTCACTGTTTGGAGTGAAATAGTGGTTCTATGGTTCTATTGTCCCCTCTACACAAGTTCCGGACTCACTGTTTGGAATGAAATGGTGGTATTACTTTAAATGAGTTACACAACAACTAAGTACATGACTCTGTTTTGAAAACAATGGACACAAGTGGACACAGAATTCTAATTTGCTTGAGAAAACAAGAAGTAACTAATTGTAGGTTAACTGTTTTTAACACCAAGGACGGATAGGACACACGGACATGAATTTCCCTTAGACATGAATCGTTGCAAACACATTCATGTTCTATTGATGACACGCAGTAGTGAGATTCAAACCGATAGTCTTCTCTGTCCATGGGATCAGTCCATGGGATCAGTCCATGGGATCAGTCCATGGGATCAGTCCATGGGATCAGTCCATGGGATCAGTCCATGGGATCAGTCCATGGTATCAGTCCATGAGATCAGTCCATGGGATCAGTCCATGGGATCAGTCCATGGGATCAGTCCATGAGATCAGTCCATGGTATCAGTCCATGAGATCAGTCCATGAGATCAGTCCATGAGATCAGTCCATGAGATCAGTCCATGAGATCAGTCCATGAGATCAGTCCATGAGATCAGTCCATGGTATCAGTCCATGGTATCAGTCCATGGTATCAGTCCATGGGATCAGTTCACTGCATCACCAGGATGGAGATAAAATACCATGTTTTAGGCTACTCAAACAGACCCCATTTCAGAGAAAACAAGAACTTTTTAAGATCAGGTGTGGCCAATTAGTGGGCGCGGCTAACACACCTGAACACACTTAACTAGATAGTGGGCGCGGCAAACACACCTGAACACACTTAACTAGATAGTGGGTGCGGCTAACACACCTGAACACACTTAACAAGATAGTGGGCGCGGCTAACACACCTGAACACACTTAACAAGATAGTGGGCGCGGCTAACACACCTGAACACACTTAACTAGATAGTGGGCGCGGCAAACACACCTGAACACACTTAACTAGATAGTGGGCGCGGCAAACACACCTGAACACACTTAACTAGATAGTGGGTGCGGCTAACACACCTGAACACACTTAACAAGATAGTGGGCGCGGCTAACACACCTGAACACACTTAACAAGATAGTGGGCGCGGCTAACACACCTGAACACACTTAACTTGATAGTGGGCGCGGCAAACACACCTGAACACACTTAACAAGATAGTGGGCGCGGCTAACACACCTGAACACACTTAACTAGATAGTGGGCGTGGCTAACACACCTGAACACACTTAACAAGATAGTGGGCGCGGCAAACACACCTGAACACACTTAACAAGATAGTGCGCGCGGCTAACACACCTGAACACACTTAACAAGATAGTGGGCGCGGCTAACACACCTGAACACACTTAACAAGATAGTGGGCGCGGCTAACACACCTGAACACACTTAACAAGATAGTGGGCGCGGCTAACACACCTGAACACACTTAACTAGATAGTGGGCGCGGCAAACACACCTGAAAACACTTAACTAGATAGTGGGCGCGGCAAACACACCTGAACACACTTAACTAGATAGTGGGCGCGGCAAACACACCTGAACACACTTAACTAGATAGTGGGCGCGGCAAACACACCTGAACACACTTAACTAGATAGTGGGCGCGGCTAACACACCTGAACACACTTAACAAGATAGTGGGCGCGGCAAACACACCTGAACACACTTAACAAGATAGTGGGCGCGGCTAACACACCTGAACACACTTAACAAGATAGTGGATTAGAGAGATGTATATGTTTTGAAAATAAAGCAATTTTACACGAGGGCGTGCTAAACAACAGCGCTGCGGTCATGGGTTCGAGGCCGAGCCGAGCTTCTAGCCAAATGTCAGGCTAAAAGCAAGGGGAGATAATGTCTTGATGCTTTTTTTTGTTTTTACAGTGGAGATCACGTTTATGAATTGGCTGGCTGGCTGGCTGGCTGGCTGGCTGGCTGGCTGGGCTGGCTGGGCTGGCTGGCTGGGCTGGCTGGCTGGGCTGGCTGGCTGGGCTGGCTGGGCTGGCTGGCTGGGCTGGCTGGGCTGGCTGGCTGGCTGGGCTGGCTGGGCTGGCTGGGCTGGCTGGGCTGGCTGGGCTGGCTGGGCTGGCTGGGCTGGCTGGCTGGCTGGCTGGGCTGGCTGGGGTGGCTGGGCTGGCTGGCTGGCTGGGCTGGGCTGGCTGGCTGGCTGGCTGGCTGGGCTGGCTGGGCTGGCTGGCTGGGCTGGCTGGGCTGGCTGGGCTGGCTGGGGTGGCTGGCTGGCTGGGCTGGCTGGCTGGCTGGCTGGCTGGCTGGCTGGCTGGGCTGGCTGGCTGCTGGCTGGCTGGCTGGCTGGGCTGGCTGGGCTGGCTGGCTGGGCTGGCTGGCTGGGCTGGCTGGGCTGGCTGGCTGGGCTGGCTGGCTGGGCTGGCTGGGCTGGCTGGCTGGCTGGGCTGGCTGGGCTGGCTGGGCTGGCTGGCTGGCTGGGCTGGCTGGCTGGGCTGGCTGGCTGGCTGGCTGGCTGGCTGGGCTGGCTGGCTGGGCTGGCTGGGCTGGCTGGGCTGGCTGGGCTGGGCTGGCTGGGCTGGGCTGGGCTGGCTGGCTGGGCTGGGCTGGGCTGGGCTGGGCTGGGCTGGGCTGGGCTGGGCTGGGCTGGGCTGGGCTGGGCTGGGCTGGCTGGGCTGGGCTGGGCTGGCTGGGCTGGCTGGCTGGGCTGGGCTGGGCTGGCTGGGCTGGCTGGCTGGCTGGGCTGGGCTGGGCTGGGCTGGGCTGGCTGGGCTGGCTGGGCTGGGCTGGGCTGGGCTGGCTGGGCTGGGCTGGCTGGGCTGATGGGCTGATGGGACACTGGATGAGTATGGATTTATCAGATGGAACCGAAAACAAGATGCCCATTTTTGTGTCATAGGCTTTAAAAAAATTTTTTTTTTTACAATGTTTTGGTCTGAACAATGCTTGTTTTAACCAACCTGTTGTAGAATAACATTCTTAGTATGTTACTAAAGTCTTCTTGTATACCACAACATTATATACTAAGCACTAAATGAGATCGAGGGATACTACAGAGTGTAAACTGAAGTATTTTATACATATATTTTTTTAATTTGGGATCGGTTGATTCTGATATTTTCCAAGTGGGAAACTCAGAGCTTATTTATTTTCTCTACGAGTTTCCAAGTCAGAAATGTCAGAGTTCCTGAGTTGTATTCTTAACAGCGTTTTTAGTCCTGACTTGAAAAGACAAACTACATGTCAGAGGCCACTCCAGTGTTAATTACTGCTGTTAGTGCTGTTTTTCAAATACCACTTACATTTACATTACATTTAAGTCATTTAGCAGACGCTCTTATCCAGAGCGACTTACAAATTGGTGCATTCACCTTATGACATCCAGTGGGACAGTCACTTAACAATAGTGCATCTAAAACTTAGGGGGGGTGGGGTGAGAGGGATTACTTAACCTATCCTAGGTATTCCTTAAAGAGGTGGGGTTTCAGGTGTCAGGTGGTGATTGACTCCGCTGTCCTGGCGTCGTGAGGGAGTTTGTTCCACCATTGGGGGGCCAGGGCAGCGAACAGTTTTGACTGGGCTGAGCGGGTGCACTTAGGTGCACTAAGCAGGCTTCACTTAGTAACTTGCTTCCTATAACAGTTGGTTCTTGGCTCGGTTACAGTCAAGCCCTTTGTGACATATGGTGAAGAGGGCTTTTAAACAACGTGGGAGTAAGATGGATATTGGAATTGACCAATTAAAAATATGTTGAAAACAAAAAAGGCCTTTAAATGTGTTTGATTTGGTTGTCTCCTAAGGCGTGGATGGGGGGGGGTCAGTGACAGATATAAGTATTTGATTGGTTGCCTCAAGTTTGTGAGTGATTTGATTGGTTGTCTCCCCAGGTGTGGGTGGGGTCGGTCACAGAGATCCGCTCTGACGACCTGGATGCCCAGGATGAGGACACGCCCCCTGAGGAGCTGCAGGTGATAGTGACTCCGCCCTCTAATGGCCACCTGGCGCTGAAGAGCGCCCTCGCCAGGCCGCTCCTGAACTTCACCCTGCAACACATCCATCTGGGACAGCTGCTGTTCGTCCACAGTGGTAAGATCTGATCCTAAACCTGTACAAACTTAGTCTTCTAGCGGAGTTGGATGGAGTAGAAGATACCAGAGAGGTGTACTGTATTAGTAGATACCAGAGGGGTGTACTGTAGTAGTAGATACCAGAGGGGTGTACTGTAGTAGTAGATACCAGAGGGGTGTACTATAGTAGTAGATACCAGAGGGGTGTACTGTAGTAGTAGATACCAGAGGGGTATAGTAGTAGATACCAGAGGGGTGTACTGTAGTAGTAGATACCAGAGGGGTGTACTGTAGTAGATACCAGAGGGGTGTACTGTAGTAGTAGATACCAGAGGGGTGTACTGTAGTAGTAGATACCAGAAGGGTGTACTATAGTAGTACATGTAGAACCCTCTGTGGAAAGGGTTCTCCTATGGGGACAAGCGAAGACACTTTTTATATTCAAGATATACTTTTTTTCCCCCCTCAGAGTCTAGGATCATGCCCCCCCTCCCCCGTCCATATAGCCTTATTCATTATGATGTAAAACTCAAGACTGAACCTGGACCATTACTCCTACTCTGAGACACTTGATAACTAGTGGCCCTTGAAGCTTATTGTCTTGGGGCCGAAGGGATTTTTTTTTTTTTACCTTTATTTAACCAGGCAAGTCAGTTAAGAACAAATTCTTATTTTCAATGACGGCCTAGGAACAGTGGGTTAACTGCCTGTTCAGGGGCAGAACGACAGATTTGTACCTTGTCGGCTCGGGGGTTTGAACTTGCAACCTTCCGGTTACTAGTCCAACGGGTTTGAACTTGCAACCTTCCGGTTACTAGTCCAACGCTCTAACCACTAGGCTACCCTGCCGCCCCAGAGCTGTTTGTTTCATTTGTGTGGTTCCCACTAATAGGTGCCATGGTAACCAGAAGTGATTATTTTGGTTCCCACTAACAGGTGCCATGTCTGGAGGGTTCAACTTCCAGGTGAACGACGGAGTGAACTTTGCCCCCCGACAGATCTTCAGCATCACAGCCAGCGCCCTGGTCCTCAGCCTGGAGATTAACAGACCTCTCAAAGTGTTCCCAGGTAACTAAACTCCTCCCTTAACTCGATAGCTCCTTCCTGGTAACCCTTTAACCAGGTTCTGTAGCTTTTCTCCCCTTAGCAACGGGAGGTGCGTTCAGTTCGCTTGAACGTTTACTACGTTGCGGAACGGTTTGTAATGAACGACACCCCCACCCCCCCCCCAAAAAAAAACGTTCTTGAACAGACTTTTAACGTTTAACGTTTGCTCCCGTTGTGGTGGGTGTGGCTTGAAGCAATGAGTGACTTATTTTTTAAATGTACTTTTTTACTCCATACATTTTCCCTGACACCCAAAAGTACTTGTTACAATTTTAATGCTTAGCAGGACAGGAAATGGTCCAATTTACAACACTTATCAAGATGACATCCCTGGTCATCCCTGCTGCCTCTGATCTGACGAACTAACACATATAATTCATTTGAAAAGGATGTCTGAGTGTTGGATTGTGTCCATACATTTAAAAAAGGAAAAACTAGACAATTGTGCCGTCTATTTTTCTCAATTTAAGGAATTTGAAATGATTCATACTTGTACTTTTGATACTTAAATATATTTAAAACCAAATAATTGTATACTTTTACTCAAGTAGTATTTTACTGGATGACTTTCACTTTTACTTTAAAGGTATCTTTTACTTTTTCTCAAGTAGGACAATTGGGTACTTTTTCCATCACTGCCAATCACAAATGGCCTCCTAGCCTCTACCCCCATACGCACTGGTAGAGATGTGAAAGACAGGCAGTGAATTTGATAAAAAGTGAAACATTTAAAAAAAAGTTTAGATAAACTATACTAAATGTATCAATTTCACCAAATAATTGATTGAAACACACCGTTTTGCAATGAAGGTCTACAGTAGCCTCAACAGAACTCTGTAGCCGGAGGACAGCTAGCTTCCATCCTCCTCTGGGAACATTAACTTCAATACAAAACCTAGGAGGCTCATGGTTCTCACCCTCTTCCATAGACTTATGGTCCTTCTGTAGCTCAGTTGGTAGAGCATGGCGCTTGTAACGCCAGGGTAGTGGGTTCGATCCCCGGGACCACCCATACGTAGAATGTATGCACACATGACTGTAAGTCACTTTGGATAAACCGCGTCTGCTAAATGGCATATATATATATATATAATTATGACAGCTTCCAGAGAACGTCCTCCAGCCTATTTGGTATTTTATTAGGATCCCCGTTAGCTGTTGCAAAAGCAGCAACTACTCTTCCTGGTGTCCACACAAAACATGAACCATAATACAGAATGACATAATACAGAATGACGTAATACAGAACATCAATAGACAAGAACAGCTCAAGGACAGAACTACATACGTTTAAAGGCACATACAGTACATACAGACACACTGTCTTGGTCCAATAGGGGAGAGGTGTTGCTTTATCTGTTTTTTGAAACCAGGTTTGCTGTTTATTTCAGCAATATGAGATGGAAGGGAGTTCCCATCAGAGACACTCCCTTCCATAGACTCCAACCTATCAGAACTCTCTGTAGCATAAACTGACATGCTGCCCACCCAATGAAAGGATCAGAGAATGAATCTAGTCCTGAAAGCATAAGCTACAGCCAGCTACCACTGCAGTGTATAACATGTGGTGAATAGTTGACTCAGAGAGAGAAACAACAAATTAATTTATTCCAAAATGAAGGGCAAGAGAGAGAGGGAGCAAGCTATATTTCATAGTACATATTTTCCCCCACTTACTTAGCTAGCATCGAATGCAGCTGAACACCTTGTCCAATAGAAACTCTTGTTTGCAACTGCTGGACTAATGATTACACTCCCAGAGCAGCTAGATGCAGGCAACAGTGTACAACGCGCTGTCGTCACGGTCTATCGGCCTTGATTACTCCCAATTCTCTCGACCCTACGTTGTAAACGTTCATTCATAGGCTGTAGGCAACCTCGTGACGGATACAGGGGAAAATTAGAGTAGCATGTCAAATAAACAGCCTAAATATATCGATGTTAGGTTGAGCGAAGGTGATATATGAGTGACAATCGTACAATATGCTGTAATAGAAAACAAGTAATGATATAATAAATAATGTAATACAATTTTTTTTTATCCTCCTTCGTCTTAAACAGCAACAAACGCAACTGGTGACTAAAATAGATGAATCAGATATTGTTTTTAAATATATAGATATTGACTAAATAGATGAATCAGATATTGATATTTAAATAGATATATTGTTTTTAAATATATAGATATTGACTAAATAGATGAATCAGATATTGTTTTTAAATATATAGATATTGACTAAATAGATGAATCAGATATTGTTTTTAAATATATAGATATTGACTAAATAGATGAATCAGATATTGTTTTTAAATATATAGATATTGACTAAATAGATGAATCAGATATTGTTTTTAAATATATAGATATTGACTAAATAGATGAATCAGATATTGTTTTTAAATATATAGATATTGACTAAATAGATGAATCAGATATTGTTTTTAAATATATAGATATTGACTAAATAGATGAATCAGATATTGTTTTTAAATATATAGATATTGACTAAATAGATGAATCAGATATTGTTTTTAAATATATAGATATTGACTAAATAGATGAATCAGATATTGTTTTTAAATATATAGATATTGACTAAATAGATGAATCAGATATTGTTTTTAAATATATAGATATTGACTAAATAGAGATTAGAATCAGATCAGATATTGTTTTTAAATATATAGATATTGACTAAATAGATGAATCAGATATTGTTTTTAATATATAGATTTGACTAAATAGATGAATCAGATATTGAAATATAAATATTGATAGAATCAGATATTGTTTTTAAATATATAGATATTGACTAAATAGATGAATCAATATTGTTTTTAAATATATAGAATTGACAGATATTGTTTTTAAATATATAGATATTGACTAAATAGATGAATCAGATATTGTTTTTAAATATATAGATATTGACTAAATAGATGAATCAGATTGTTTTTATTGATATTTTTTAAATATATAGATATTGACTAAATAGATGAATCAGATATTGTTTTTAAATATATAGATATTGACTAAATAGATGAATCAGATATTGTTTTTAAATATATAGATATTGACTAAATAGATGAATCAGATATTGTTTTTAAATATATAGATATTGACTAAATAGATGAATCAGATATTGTTTTTAAATATATAGATATTGACTAAATAGATGAATCAGATATTGTTTTTAAAAATAGATATTGATATTGACAGATATTGTTTTTAAATAGATAGATATTGACTAAATAGATGAATCAGATATTGTTTTTAAATATATAGATATTGACTAAATAGATGAATCAGATATTGTTTTTAAATATATAGATATTGACTAAATAGATGAATCAGATATTGTTTTTAAATATATAGATATTGACTAAATAGATGAATCAGATATTGTTTTTAAATATATAGATATTGACTAAATAGATGAATCAGATATTGTTTTTAAATATATAGATATTGACTAAATAGATGAATCAGATATTGTTTTTAAATATATAGATATTGACTAAATAGATGAATCAGATATTGTTTTTAAATATATAGATATTGACTAAATAGATGAATCAGATATTGTTTTTAAATATATAGATATTGACTAAATAGATGAATCAGATATTGTTTTTAAATATATAGATATTGACTAAATAGATGAATCAGATATTGTTTTTAAATATATAGATATTGACTAAATAGATGAATCAGATATTGTTTTTAAATATATAGATATTGACTAAATAGATGAATCAGATATTGTTTTTAAATATATAGATATTGACTAAATAGATGAATCAGATATTGTTTTTAAATATATAGATATTGACTAAATAGATGAATCAGATATTGTTTTTAAATATATAGATATTGACTAAATAGATGAATCAGATATTGTTTTTAAATATATAGATATTGACTAAATAGATGAATCAGATATTGTTTTTAAATATATAGATATTGACTAAATAGATGAATCAGATATTGTTTTTAAATATATAGATATTGACTAAATAGATGAATCAGATATTGTTTTTTAAATATATAGATATTGACTAAATAGATGAATCAGATATTGTTTTTAAATATATAGATATTGACTAAATAGATGAATCAGATATTGTTTTTAAATATATAGATATTGACTAAATAGATGAATCAGATATTGTTTTTAAATATATAGATATTGACTAAATAGATGAATCAGATATTGTTTTTAAATATATAGATATTGACTAAATAGATGAATCAGATATTGTTTTTAAATATATAGATATTGACTAAATAGATGAATCAGATATTGTTTTTAAATATATAGATATTGACTAAATAGATGAATCAGATATTGTTTTTAAATATATAGATATTGACTAAATAGATGAATCAGATATTGTTTTTAAATATATAGATATTGACTAAATAGATGAATCAGATATTGTTTTTAAATATATAGATATTGACTAAATAGATGAATCAGATATTGTTTTTAAATATATAGATATTGACTAAATAGATGAATCAGATATTGTTTTTAAATATATAGATATTGACTAAATAGATGAATCAGATATTGTTTTTAAATATATAGATATTGACTAAATAGATGAATCAGATATTGTTTTTAAATATATAGATATTGACTAAATAGATGAATCAGATATTGTTTTTAAATATATAGATATTGACTAAATAGATGAATCAGATATTGTTTTTAAATATATAGATATTGACTAAATAGATGAATCAGATATTGTTTTTAAATATATAGATATTGACTAAATAGATGAATCAGATATTGTTTTTAAATATATAGATATTGACTAAATAGATGAATCAGATATTGTTTTTAAATATATAGATATTGACTAAATAGATGAATCAGATATTGTTTTTAAATATATAGATATTGACTAAATAGATGAATCAGATATTGTTTTTAAATATATAGATATTGACTAA
>NC_060176.1:81832842-81862842 GCF_021184085.1 Oncorhynchus gorbuscha
TCTCTGTGTTTAAAAAAACAAATCAACAGGAACTAGTATTCTTTGTCCTATTATTATTATTCTTCCTTCTTTTTATTTCCCCTTTTTATATCGAATGTCAATGTTTTAGTTCCTTAATTTGACAGTAATATTGACAAAATAATTCTACCCCCCCCCCCCATCAATGTCAGTATTTGAACACTGAACACTACAGTTGAAAGACTTTTTTTAATTACAAAGGAAAACAATTTGCAGTTTGAAGACTAATTAGCCGAGATTTGCTGACCTGGGTGTGACCGAGAGAGGAGAGTCACGGTTGACTCATGAAGGTTTGCCAGTCATACAGGACAGTCAGAGGTTTTATAGACCATGTCACAGACCTCTGTGTGATCATGAAAAACAAACAGAACATGCCCCCCCCACCATGGAAATCAAATGCCCGTCCAACTGATTTGTTCTGGCGCCGGCCAAAATATTTAATATTTTTGTGATTTCTGTCCATCTGTGACCAAAAGAAAGTGTTTTTTATTTAAATTCTATTAAATTATTTTGTGTTTTTTTTTATGTTGGAGAGCTCGAAAAACAAGGATTGTTGCATCTGCTAGATTCTCCTGTTTTGTAAACACAGCTGTGAGTTTGACAGACACAGGAAATTGTCTCTTTGTCTGGATAGGCCGGAAAAATGTGACACGTCACTCCCTATGCAAATGTAGGGTCTGAGACTTCAAGTCAGCCCTGCTGGGAGAGCAACGACATGGGTCTTTCTCGCACAATAAGACACAAGACACTATAACAATTACAGAGCGCTTTTACTTTTTTTTAAAACACCAAAATCAGTCTGGAACCGGTCCAGAACCTGTCCAGAAATCCCCCAAAACAGGGGACTTTTAACATCTATTTGAGGCTATAGAGTGTTTGCTTACATTTCCAATGTTTACAAACATTGGAGTAAAACAAGCTCAGTATTTTTGGGTTGTGGTGGGGTCGGACACTGGAACTAAGCCCAGGGGGCATTTATAAGAGACATTGTAAAATAACGAGTAAATGTCACTACGTCCAGAAATGGATGCAGCATCTGCGAATTGCAGCTTTAAGGGTCCGTGTCTGTTTGTGCCTCTGCTACTGTTTACACAGCTGATAATGTTTCTCAACCTCTATGAAGCTTCTCGTTTTTCTAGCTTTATGATATATTCTAAAGCTTTCCATCAACGCACACGTTGGCTACTCTGTTACTGACTCCACTCTGTTACTGACTCCACTCTGCTACCGACTCCACTCTGTTACCGACTCCACTCTGTTACTGACTCCACTCTGTTACCGACTCCACTCTGCTACCTACTGACTCCACTCTGCTACTGACTCCACTCTGTTACTGACTCCACTCTGTTACCGACTCCACTCTGTTACTGACTCCACTCTGTTACCGACTCCACTCTGCTACTGACTCCACTCTGTTACTGACTCCACTCTGCTACCTACTGACTCCACTCTGCTACTGACTCCACTCTGCTACTGACTCCACTCTGTTACCGACTCCACTCTGTTACTGACTCCACTCTGTTACCGACTCCACTCTGCTACTGACTCCACTCTGTTACTGACTCCACTCTGTTACCGACTCCACTCTGTTACCGACTCCACTCTGCTACCTACTGACTCCACTCTGCTACTGACTCCACTCTGTTACTGACTCCACTCTGTTACCGACTCCACTCTGTTACCGACTCCACTCTGTTACCGACTCCACTCTGTTACTGACTCCACTCTGCTACCTACTGACTCCACTCTGCTACCGACTCCACTCTGTTACTGACTCCACTCTGCTACCTACTGACTCCACTCTGCTACCGACTCCACTCTGTTACTGACTCCACTCTGCTACCTACTGACTCCACTCTGTTACCGACTCCACTCTGTTACCGACTCCACTCTGTTACTGACTCCACTCTGTTACCGACTCCACTCTGTTACTGACTCCACTCTGTTACCGACTCCACTCTGCTACCTACTGACTCCACTCTGTTACTGACTCCACTCTGCTACCGACTCCACTCTGCTACCGACTCCACTCTGCTACCGACTCCACTCTGTTACCGACTCCACTCTGCTACCGACTCCACTCTGTTACCGACTCCACTCTGTTACTGACTCCACTCTGCTACCGACTCCACTCTGTTACCGACTCCACTCTGTTACTGACTCCACTCTGTTACCGACTCCACTCTGCTACCTACTGACTCCACTCTGCTACTGACTCCACTCTGTTACCGACTCCACTCTGTTACTGACTCCACTCTGTTACCGACTCCACTCTGCTACTGACTCCACTCTGTTACTGACTCCACTCTGTTACCGACTCCACTCTGCTACTGACTCCACTCTGTTACTGACTCCACTCTGTTACCGACTCCACTCTGCTACCTACTGACTCCACTCTGCTACTGACTCCACTCTGCTACTGACTCCACTCTGTTACTGACTCCACTCTGTTACCGACTCCACTCTGTTACCGACTCCACTCTGTTACCGACTCCACTCTGTTACTGACTCCACTCTGCTACCTACTGACTCCACTCTGCTACCGACTCCACTCTGTTACTGACTCCAATCTGCTACCTACTGACTCCACTCTGCTACCGACTCCACTCTGTTACTGACTCCACTCTGCTACCTACTGACTCCACTCTGTTACCGACTCCACTCTGTTACCGACTCCACTCTGTTACCGACTCCACTCTGTTACTGACTCCACTCTGCTACCGACTCCACTCTGTTACTGACTCCACTCTGTTACCGACTCCACTCTGCTACCTACTGACTCCACTCTGTTACTGACTCCACTCTGCTACCGACTCCACTCTGCTACCGACTCCACTCTGCTACCGACTACTGACCCACTCTGTTACCGACTCCACTCTGCTACCGACTCCACTCTGTTACCGACTCCACTCTGTTACTGACTCCACTCTGCTACCGACTCCACTCTGTTACCTACTCCACTCTGTTACTGACTCCACTCTGCTACCGACTCCACTCTGTTACTGACTCCACTCTGTTACTGACTCCACTCTGCTACAGACTCCACTCTGTTACCTACTCCACTCTGTTACTGACTCCACTCTGCTACCGACTCCACTCTGCTACCGACTCCACTCTGCTACCGACTCCACTCTGTTACTGACTCCACTCTACTACCGACTCCACTCTGCTACCGACTCCACTCTGCTACCGACTCCACTCTGTTACCTACTGACTCCACTCTGCTACTGACTCCACTCTGTTACCGACTCCACTCTGTTACCTACTGACTCCACTCTGTTACCGACTCCACTCTGTTACCGACTCCACTCTGTTACCTACTGACTCCACTCTGCTACTGACTCCACTCTGCTACTGACTCCACTCTGCTACCGACTCCACTCTGTTACCGACTCCACTCTGTTACCTACTGACTCCACTCTGTTACCGACTCCACTCTGTTACCGACTCCACTCTGTTACCTACCAACTCCACTCTGTTACCTACTGACTCCACTCTGCTACCTACTGACTCCACTCTGTTACCGACTCCACTCTGTTACCTACTGACTCCACTCTGTTACCGACTCCACTCTGTTACTGACTCCACTCTGCTACAGACTCCACTCTGTTACTGACTCCACTCTGCTACTGACTCCACTCTGCTACCGACTCCACTCTGCTACCGACTCCACTCTGCTACTGACTCCACTCTGCTACCGACTCCACTCTGCTACCGACTCCACTCTGCTACTGACTCCACTCTGCTACCGACTCCACTCTGCTACAGACTCCACTCTGCTACCGACTCCACTCTGTTACCTACCGACTCCACTCTGTTACCTACCGACTCCACTCTGTTACCGACTCCACTCTGTTACCGACTCCACTCTGTTACCGACTCCACTCTGTTACCTACTGACTCCACTCTGCTACTGACTCCACTCTGCTACTGACTCCACTCTGTTACCGACTCCACTCTGTTACCGACTCCACTCTGCTACTGACTCCACTCTGCTACCGACTCCACTCTGTTACCGACTCCACTCTGTTACTGACTCCACTCTGTTACTGACTCCACTCTGTTACCTACTGACTCCACTCTGCTACCGACTCCACTCTGCTACCGACTCCACTCTGCTACCTACTGACTCCACTCTGCTACCGACTCCACTCTGCTACCGACTCCACTCTGTTACCGACTCCACTCTGCTACTGACTCCACTCTGCTACCTACTGACTCCACTCTGCTACCTACTGACTCCACTCTGCTACCTACTGACTCCACTCTGCTACCTACTGACTCCACTCTGCTACCTACTGACTCCACTCTGCTACCGACTCCACTCTGTTACCGACTCCACTCTGTTACCGACTCCACTCTGTTACCGACTCCACTCTGCTACTGACTCCACTCTGCTACCGACTCCACTCTGTTACCGACTCCACTCTGTTACTGACTCCACTCTGTTACTGACTCCACTCTGTTACCTACTGACTCCACTCTGCTACCGACTCCACTCTGTTACCGACTCCACTCTGCTACCTACTGACTCCACTCTGCTACCGACTCCACTCTGCTACCGACTCCACTCTGTTACCGACTCCACTCTGCTACTGACTCCACTCTGCTACCTACTGACTCCACTCTGCTACCTACTGACTCCACTCTGCTACCTACTGACTCCACTCTGCTACCTACTGACTCCACTCTGCTACCTACTGACTCCACTCTGCTACCGACTCCACTCTGTTACCGACTCCACTCTGTTACTGACTCCACTCTGTTACCGACTCCACTCTGTTACTGACTCCACTCTGTTACTGACTCCACTCTGTTACCGACTCCACTCTGCTACTGACTCCACTCTGCTACCGACTCCACTCTGCTACCGACTCCACTCTGTTACTGACTCCACTCTGCTACCTACTGACTCCACTCTGCTACCGACTCCACTCTGCTACCGACTGACTCCACTCTGTTACTGACTCCACTCTGTTACTGACTCCACTCTGCTACCGACTCCACTCTGCTACCGACTGACTCCACTCTGTTACTGACTCCACTGTTACTGACTCCACTCTGCTACCGACTCCACTCTGTTACCTACTGACTCCACTCTGCTACCGACTCCACTCTGCTACCTACTGACTCCACTCTGCTACCGATTCCACTCTGCTACTGACTCCACTCTGCTACCGACTCCACTCTGTTACCCGACTCCACTCTGCTACCGACTCCACTCTGCTACTGACTCCACTCTGCTACCGACTCCACTCTGCTACGACTCCACCCTGACTCCACTCTGCTACTGACTCCACTCTGCTACCTACTGACTCCACTCTGTTACTGACTCCACTTTGTTACCGACTCCACTCTGTTACCGACTCCACTCTGTTACCGACTCCACTCTGCTACCGACTCCACTCTGCTACTGACTCCACTCTGCTACTACTGACTCCACTCTGCTACTGACTCCACTCTGTTACCTACTGACTCCACTCTGCTACTGACTCCACTCTGTTACCTACCGACTCCACTCTGCTACTGACTCCACTCTGCTACTGACTCCACTCTGCTACTGACTCCACTCTGTTACCTACTGACTCCACTCTGTTACCGACTCCACTCTGCTACCTACGACTCCACTCTGTTACTGACTCCACTCTGTTACCTACTGACTCCACTCTGCTACCGACTCCACTCTGTTACCCTGACTCCACTCTGCTACCGACTCCACTCTGTTACCGACTCCACCTGTTACCTCTGACTCCACTCTGCTACCGACTCCACTCTGTTACCGACTCCACTCTGCTACTGACTCCACTCTGCTACCTACTGACTCCACTCTGCTACTGACTCCACTCTGTTACCTACTGACTCCACTCTGCTACCGACTCCACTCTGTTACCGACTCCACTCTGTTACCGACTCCACTCTGTTACCTACTGACTCCACTCTTCTACTGACTCCACTCTGTTACCGACTCCACTCTGCTACCTACTGACTCCACTCTGCTACGACTCCACTCTGTTACCTACTGACTCCACTCTGTTACCTACTGACTCCACTCTGCTACCGACTCCACTCTGCTACTGACTCCACTCTGTTACCTACTGACTCCACTCTGCTACTGACTCCACTCTGTTACCGACTCCACTCTGTTACCTACTGACTCCACTCTGCTACTGACTCCACTCTGCTACTGACTCCACTCTGTTACTGACTCCACTCTGTTACTGACTCCACTCTGTTACCTACTGACTCCACTCTGCTACCGACTCCACTCTGCTACCGACTCCACTCTGTTACCTACTGACTCCACTCTGCTACTGACTCCACTCTGTTACCTACCGACTCCACTCTGTTACCGACTCCACTCTGCTACTGACTCCACTCTGTTACTGACTCCACTCTGCTACTGACTCCACTCTGCTACCGACTCCACTCTGTTACCGACTCCACTCTGCTACTGACTCCACTCTGCTACCTACTGACTCCACTCCTACTGACTCCACTCTGCTACCTACTGACTCCACTCTGCTACCTACTGACTCCACTCTGTTACTGACTCCACTCTGCTACCGACTCCACTCTGCTACTGACTCCACTCTGCTACTGACTCCACTCTGTTACCTACTGACTCCACTCTGCTACCGACTCCACTCTGTTACCTACTGACTCCACTCTGTTACCGACTCCACTCTGTTACCGACTCCACTCTGTTACCTACTGACTCCACTCTGTTACCTACTGACTCCACTCTGCTACTGACTCCACTCTGTTACCTACTGACTCCACTCTGCTACCGACTCCACTCTGTTACCGACTCCACTCTGCTACTGACTCCACTCTGCACTCTGCTCCACCTGACTACCACTCCACTCTGTTACTGACTCCACTCTGTTACCTACTGACTCCACTCTGTTACTGACTCCACTCTGTTACCTACCGACTCCACTCTGCTACCGACTCCACTCTGCTACTGACTCCACTCTGTTACCGACTCCACTCTGTTACCGACTCCACCTACCGACTCCCACTCTGCTACCTACTGACTCCACTCTGCTACCGACTCCACTCTTGTTACTGACTCCACTCTGCTACTGACTCCACTCTGCTACCTACCGACTCCACTCTGTTACCGACTCCACTCTGTTACCGACTCCACTCTGCTACCGACTCCACTCTGCTACCTACTGACTCCACTCTCTACCGACTCCACTCTGCTACCGACTCCACTCTGTTTCCGACTCCACTCTGCTACCGACTCCACTCTGTTACTGACTCCACTCTGTTTACTGACTCCACTCTGTTACCTACCGACTCCACTCTGTTACCGACTCCACTCTGTTACCGACTCCACTCTGTTACCACTCTGTTACTGACTCCACTCTGTTACCTACTGACTCCACTCTGCTACCGACTCCACTCTGCTACTGACTCCACTCTGCTACTGACTCCACTCACGGTGTACTGATTGGGATCGTATGTCATTCATATTGGAGTTTTGATTTTCAAAAGTGTGTTTAACTAGGTGCAGTGATTGAAACTCCTCATGACGCACTAAAGCAGAACATGATGTGCTCTTCAAAGGTCCCATCCTTGTAGGTGGTCTACATTTAGTTCCTGTATAACAACCATGGTCAGAAATAGCCTGTCTTCTCTGTTTTTTTTATAGCTAAAGCAGACAATAGTGTTGATCTAGATGTGGTTGTGTATTTCTCCTTGTTGCAGTGTACTGCTTGTATCGAAAGAGGCCACACACACACTATAAACATACTTATGCGAGGGAAACAGCAGACTGAGGGACACGAGCACATTTTCACATGTCTGCACATGAACGACGAAGAAAAATGTAGACCTCCTCCTCTTCCTCTTCTTCTTCGTCCATTTAGAAAGAAGTGTCCCTGGAGAGGACCGGGGGAGGAAGGAGGAGGAGGAGGAGGAGGAGGAGGGGCAGACTGTTTGCTCTTCACTCCTCTCTGTTTAGTAGAAGGCTGTAGTAGGGTGTAGGGTTTAAGTACTTCTCTCAGTAGAAGGCTGTAGTAGGGTGTAGGGTGTAAGTACTTCTCTCAGTAGAAGGCTGTAGTAGGGTGTAGGGTGTAGGGTGTAAGTACTTCTCTCAGTAGAAGGCTGTAGTAGGGTGTAGGGTGTAAGTACTTCTCTCAGTAGAAGGCTGTAGTAGGGTGTAGGGTGTAGGGTTTAAGTACTTCTCTCAGTAGAAGGCTGTAGTAGGGTGTAGAGTGTAGGGTGTAAGTACTTCTCTCAGTAGAAGGCTGTAGTAGGGTGTAGGGTGTAGGGTGTAGGGTGTAAGTACTTCTCTCAGTAGAAGGCTGTAGTAGGGTGTAGGGTGTAAGTACTTCTCTCAGTAGAAGGCTGTAGTAGGGTGTAGGGTGTAAGTACTTAGGGTCTCAGTAGAAGGCTGTGTAGGGTGTAAGGTGTAATATGTAGGGTTTAGGTGTGTAAGGTGTAGTGTGTAGGGTGTAAGGTGTAGTGTGTGTAAGGTGTAGTGTGGAAGGTGTAGGGTGGAAGGTGTAGGGTGTAAGGTAGGGTGTAGGGTGGAAGGTGTAGGGTGGAAGGTGTAGGGTGGAAGGTGTAGGTGTAGAGTGCAGGGTGTAAGGTGTAATATGTAAGGTTTAGGGTGTAGGGTGTAAGGTGTAAGGTGTAGAGTGTAGGGTGTAGGTGTAAGATGTAGGGTGGAAGGTGTAGGGTGGAAGGTGTAGTGTAGGGTGTAAGGTGTAAGGTGTAGATGTAGGGTGTAAGGTGTAGGGTGGAAGGTGTAAGGGTGGAAGGTGTAAGGTGTAGGTGTAGGGTGTAGGTGTAAGGTGTAGGGTGTAGGGTGTAAGATGTAAGGTGTAGGGTGGTAGGGTGTAGGGTGTAAGGTGTAGGGTGTAGGGTGTAAGATGTAGGGTGTAAGGTGTAGGGTGTTAGGTGTAGGGTGTAGGGTGTAAGGTGTAGGGTGTAAGGTGTAGGGTGTTAGGTGTAGGGTGTTAGGTGTAGGGTGTTAGGTGTAGGGTGTTAGGTGTAGGGTGTTAGGTGTAGGGTGTTAGGTGTAGGGTGTTAGGTGTAGGGTGTAAGGTGTAGGGTGTTAGGTGTAGGGTGTTAGGTGTAGGGTGTAAGTAGGGTGACTGTTATATGACTTGTTTATATCACAAGGCTCCAAAATGTGTTTGTGGCGTCATGTACCACAGTGTTTTTTTAAAGATCAAAAGAGTTTTCCCTCTTGTCTGTTTATCACACGGTGCACAGCGATATGTTCAGCACAGCCTTCGGAGGATAACTTACATGAGGACACTCAATACCACCACACATTTTAAAAACTGGATCGTTGTTTTTGATTTTGAAGTGTTGAGATCATGACGAGGTTCACCCGTAATAAAAGTAAACCTACACATTTGGAAAACACTTTGACGTATTGGGAGTATATATAAGGCTATAAGTATATATATATATATATATATATATATATATATATATATATATATATATATATATGAGGCTATATAACAATGACCATAACTATGGCTTCCTTCAGAAGATCCACATAAAATGTATATTTTCAAACCCCAAAGTTGTTGTGACATTCAGACCCCTTGACTTTATCCACATTTTGATTTTATTAAAGCCTAAAATGGATTCACACAATACCCCATAATTACAAAGTGAATACAGGTTTTTGAGAATTTTTGCAAATGTAAAAAAAAGTAAAACAGAAATACCTGATTTACATAAGTATTCAGACTCTTTGCTATTAGACTCGACATTGAGCTCAGGTGCATCCTGTTTCCATTGATCATCTTTGAGATGTTTCTTCAACTTGATTGGAGTCCACCTGTAAATTCAATTGATTGGACATGATTTGGAAAGGCACACACCTGTCTATAAAAGGTCCCACAGTTGACAGCGGATGTCAGAGCAAAAATCCAAGCCACGAGGTTGAAGGAATTGTCTGTAGAGCTCCGAGACGACAGGTTTGTGTCGAGGCACAGATCTGGGGAAGGCTACCAAAACATTTCTGCAGCACTGAAGATCCCCAAGAACACAGTGGCCTCCATCATTCTTACATGGAAGAAGTTTAGAACCACCAAGACCCTTCCTAGAGCTGGCTGCCTGCCCAAACTGAGCAATTGGGGGGGAAGGGCCTTGGTCAGGGAGGTGACCAAGAACCAGATGGTCACTCTGACAGAGCTCTAGAGTTCATTTGTGGAGATGGGAGAAACTTCAAGGAAAACCATCTCTGCAGCACTCCACCAATCAGGCCTTTATGATAAAGTGGTCAGACGGAAGACACTCCTCAGTAAAAGACACATGACAACCCACTCTGGTCTCATGAAACCAAGATTGAACTCTTTGGCCTGAATGCGAAGTGTCACGTCTAGAGGAAACCTGACACCATCCCTATGGTGAAGCATGGCGGTGGCAGCATCATGCTGTGAGGATGTTTATCAGCGGCAGGGACTGGGAGACTAGTCAGGATCAAAGGAAAGATGAACAGAGCAAGGCACAGAGAGATACTTGATGAAAACCTGCTCCAGAGTGCTCAGGACCTCAGACTGGGGCGAAGGTTCACCTTCCAACAGGACAATGACCCAGAGACCACTCCTCAGTAAAAGGCACATGACAGCCTGCTTGGAGTTTTCCAAAAGGCACCTAAAGGATTCTCAGACCATGAGAAACAAAATTCTCTGGTCTCATGAAACCAAGATTGAACTCTTTGGCCTGAATGCCAAGCGTCACTTCTGGAGGAAACCTGGCACCATCCCTACGGTGAAGCATGGTGGTGGCAGCATGGAGACTGGGAGACTAGTCAGGATCGAGGCAAATATGAGCAAAGTACAAAGACATCATTGATGCAAACCTGCTCCAGAGCGCTCAGAACCTCAGACTGGAGCGAAGGTTCACCTACCAACAGGACTACAACACAAAGCACAATACAAGTTTCTGAATTTTCTTGAGTGGCCCAGCCAGAGCCCAGACTTGAACCCTATCAAACATCTCTGGAGAGCCCTGACAATAGCTGTGCAGCAATGCTCCCCATCCAACCTGACAGAGCTTGAGAGGATCTGCAGAGAAGAATGGGAGAAACTCCTCAAATACAGGTGTGCCAAGCTTGTAGCGTGATACCCAAGAAGACTCGAGGCTGTAATCGCTGTCAAAGGTTCTTCAACAAAGTACTGAGTAAATGGTCTGAATACTTATGTAAATGTGATATCAGCTAAAATGCCATTATGGGGTATTGTGATGTCATTATGGGGTATTGTGGTGTCATTATGGGGTATTGTGATGTCATTATGGGGTATTGTGGTGTCATTATGGGGTATTGTGATGTCATTATGGGCTATTGTGTGTATATTGATGAGGGGGAAATTAAAAAACTATATATATATTTTAGAATAAGGCTGTAACCTAACTAAAATGTGGAAAAAGTCAAGAGGTCTGAATACTTAACGAAGGCACTGTAGCTACCCAGCATCTGTTTACTGTAAAGGCTTTATGTATACGAAGGCACTGTAGCTACCCAGCATCTGTTTACTGTAAAGGCTTTATGTATACGAAGGCACTGTAGCTACCCAGCATCTGTTTACTGTAAAGGCTTTATGTATACGAAGGCACTGTAGCTACCCAGCATCTGTTTACTGTAAAGGCTTTATGTATACGAAGGCACTGTAGCTACCCAGCATCTGTTTACTGTAAAGGCTTTATGTATACGAAGGCACTGTAGCTACCCAGCATCTGTTTACTGTAAAGGCTTTATGTATACGAAGGCACTGTAGCTACCCAGCATCTGTTTACTTAAAGGCTTTATGTATACGAAGGCACTGGGTATCTGTTTACTGTACGAAGGCTTTATGTATACGAAGGCACTGTAGCTACCCAGCATCTGTTTACTGTAAAGGCTTTATGTATACGAAGGCACTGTAGCTACCCAGCATCTGTTTACTGTAAAGGCTTTATGTATACGAAGGCACTGTAGCTACCCAGCATCTGTTTACTGTAAAGGCTTTATGTATACGAAGGCACTGTAGCTACCCAGCATCTGTTTACTGTAAAGGCTTTATGTATACGAAGGCACTGTAGCTACCCAGCATCTGTTTACTGTAAAGGCTTTATGTATACGAAGGCACTGTAGCTACCCAGCATCTGTTTACTGTAAAGGCTTTAGGCACTGTAGCTACCCAGCATCTGTTTACTGTAAAGGCTTTATGTAAGAAGGCACTGTAGCTACCCAGCATCTGTTTACTGTAAAGGCTTTATGTATACGAAGGCACTGTAGCTACCCAGCATCTGTTTACTGTAAAGGCTTTATGTATACGAAGGCACTGTAGCTACCCAGCATCTGTTTACTGTAAAGGCTTTATGTATACGAAGGCACTGTAGCTACCCAGCATCTGTTTACTGTAAAGGCTTTATGTATACGAAGGCACTGTAGCTACCCAGCATCTGTTTACTGTAAAGGCTTTATGTATACGAAGGCACTGTAGCTACCCAGCATCTGTTTACTGTAAAGGCTTTATGTATACGAAGGCACTGTAGCTACCCAGCATCTGTTTACTGTAAAGGCTTTATGTATACGAAGGCACTGTAGCTACCCAGCATCTGTTTACTGTAAAGGCTTTATGTGTCATTATGTATCATTATGTGTCATTATGTATCATTATGTGTCATTATGCATCATTATGTATCATTATGTATCATTATGTGTCATTATGTGTCATTATGTATCATTGTGTGTCATTATGTATCATTATGTGTCATTATGTATCATTATGTATCATTATGTGTCATTATGTATCATTATGTGTCATTATGTATCATTATGTATCATTATGTGTCATTATGTATCATTATGTGTCATTATGTATCATTGTGTGTCATTATGTGTCATTATGTGTCATTATGTATCATTATGTATCATTATGTGTCATTATGTGTCATTATGTATCATTATGTATCATTATGTCATTATTTTATTTATTTAACCAGTCAAGTCAGTTAAGAACAAATTATTATTTTCAATGACTGCCTAGGAACAGTGGGTTAACTGCCTGTTCAGGGGCAGAACGACAGATTTGTACCTTGTCAGCTCGGGGGTTTTGAACTTGCAACCTTCCGGTTGCTTTTTCCTGTTGTCCACAATCATCTCCTTTGTTTTGATCACGTTGAGGGAGAGGTTGTTGTCCTGGCACCACACCGCCAGGTCTCCGACCTCGTCCCTGTAGGCTGTCAAGTCGTTGTCGGTGATCAGGCCTACCACTATTGTGTCATCGGTAACCTTAATGATGGTGTTGCAGTACACATCCTGGTAATCCGTCTGGCCTTGTGAATGTTGACCTGTTTAAAGGTCTTATTCACATCGGCTGCATGTTTCAGTGTTATTTGCTTCAACGCGAGCATTGAAGTAGTTTAGCTCGTCTGGTAGGCTCGTGTCGCTGGGCAGCTCTCGGCTGTGTTTCCCTTTGTACTCTGTAATGGTTTGCAAGCCCTGCCACATCCGACGATCGTCAGAGCCAGTGTAGTAGGATTCAACCTTTGTCCTCTATTGAAGCTTTGCCTGTTTGATGGTTTGTCGGAGGGATTTCTTATAAAATTCCGGGTTAGAGTCCCGCTCATTGACAGCGGCAGCTGGTTCAGGTATGTACTTTGAGGGTCACTGTGGGGACGACGTCATCGATGCACTTATTGATGCCATCGTAGGAATTCTGGAACATATTCCAGTCTGTGTAGCAGACAGTCCTGTAGCTTAGCATCTGCTTCTTCTGACCACTTTTTTATTGATCTGCCACTGGGGCTTCCTGCTTTAATTTTTACTTGTAAGCAGGAATCAGGAGGATAGAATTATGGTCAGATTTGCCAAATGGAGGGCGGGGGAGAGCTTTGCGTCTCTGTGTGTGGAGTAAAGGTGGTTCAGAGTTGTTTTCCCTCTGGTTGCACTTTTAACATGCTGATAGAAATTTGATAAAACGGATTTAAGTTTCCCTGCATTAAAGTCCCCGGCAACTAGGAGCTCCGCCTCTGGGTGAGCGTTTTCCTGTTTGCTTATGGCGGAATACAGCTCATTGAGTGTGGTCTTAGTGCCAGCCTCTGACTGTGGTGGTATGTAAACAGCTACGAAAAATACAGATTAAAATTTTCTTGGTAGATAGTGTGGTCTACAGCTTATCATGAGATACTCTACCTTAGGCGAGCAATAGCTCGAGACTTCCTTAGATATCGTGCACCAGCTGTTATTTACAAAAATACTTAGTCTGCCGCCCCTCTAACCAGACGCCGCTGTTCTATCCTGCCGGTACAGCGTATAACCAGCCAGCTGTATGTTGATAGTTTCGTCGTTCAGCCCAGACTCAGTGAAGCATAAGATGTTACAGTTTCGAATGTCCCGTTGGAAGTTTAATCTTCCGCGTAGGTCATCGATATGTATTCTCCAAAGATTGCAAGTTTGCTAGCAGAATGGTTTTTTATTCGATCGCCTACGAATTCTCAGATGGCAGCCCCGCCCTCTGGCCCCATCTTCACACAAATCACAGGGGATCTGGGCCTGAGAAAGCAGAATATAATTCACGTTGGGCTCGTCAGACTCGTTAAAGGAAAAAAAAGGATTCTGCCAGTCCGTGGTCAGTAATCGCAGTCCTGATGTCCAGCAGTTATTTTCGGTTTCAGTTGTATTTTTTTATTAACAGACGATTAGCGGCAACATTATGTACAAAATAAGTAAAACAACTTACAAACATCACAAAAAAAAATAACTTTCAAACATCACAAAAAAAAATAACTTACAAACATCATAGAAAAAACAACTTACAAACATCACAAAAAAATAACTTACAAACATCACACAAAAAAATAACTTACAAACATCATAAAAACAATCTGTTGGGGAATAAATAAAATGTCAGCCTTCTTCTCCGGCGCCATGGTTACATCCTCAATGGGTCCATATGTTGGAGCATTTTATTTACCGATATTGTTTCACCATAAACAGGCTCTACTACACCAATCACCAAGGAGGACCTGCAGGCGTTGACCAATGACAAGAGCGACACATCCAACCGCACCATTACCTTCAACGTGATTCGTCGACCAAAACTAGGCAGACTGGTGACAGTGCTGGCTGATAATTTCACTGTTGACATCTCTTCCTTCACACAGACCATGGTAAGAGCAGAACCTAACAACTAACCAGAACCTGCTGATTTCGGATGAGTGTTCATAATGAATAAGATTATTTGATTATTTGGACAGGGGAGACCAGGGCCCATATTTCTACAACTGAGTTGGAGTAAAGGATATGTTTTGCCTTTTAGATCACAATTAATATGATTAAATAGACAGATCCTGGATCAGCACTCCTCCTAATTAATATGATGTCCCTAGAATTTCTAAGCAAACAGCTGGAGGCAGAGCTTTCTCCTATAGAGCTCCATTTATATGGAACGGTCTGCCTACCCATGTCAGAGACGCAAACTCGGTCTCAACCTTTAAGTCTTTACTGAAGACTCATCTCTTCAGTGGGTCATATGATTGAGTGTAGTCTGGTCCAGGAGTGGGAAGGTGAACGGAAAGGCTCTGGAGCAACGAACCGCCCTTGCTGTCTCTGCCTGGCCGGTTCCCCTCTTTCCACTGGGATTCTCTGCCTCTAACCCTATTACAGGGGCTGAGTCACTGGCTTACTGGGGCTCTCTCATGCCGTCCCTGCAGGGGGTGCGTCACCTGAGTGGGTTGATTCACTGTTGTGGTCATCCTAGACAGATCATATCATAGACAGATCCTGGATCAGCACTCCTACTCTGGGACACTTGATACAAACAGTAAAGAGAAGAGGCCAAAAGTGTCTAAAGCTGTCATCCGTGGCTACTTTGAAGAATCTAAAATCAAAATTATATTTTGATTTGTTTAACACTTTATTGATTACGACATGACTCCATATGTATTCATAGTTTTGACGTCTTCACTATTGTTCTACAATGTAAAAAATAGTAATAAAAACCTTGGAATGAGTAGGTGTGTACAAACCTTTGACTGGTACTGTATGGCCGCAGTAGTTTATACAAGAAGACAAAATAAGACTCTTCTTGCACTGTTTGGGAAAGTATATTGTGATTAATATGTTCAGTAAAACAATATTTACGGTGAGAAACAAACAGAAGGAAACTCCACAGGATATAAATTCCAATTCAAGCCGAAACAAAATGTTGTTTGGCCTTTACGGGAAGCGTGGTCAGTGCTTTTGATTGGATAAGGCCTCAGGTCACACTCTCTACAGTGTTTTTGATTGGATAAGGCCTCAGGTCACACTCTCTACAGTGTTTTTGATTGGATAAGGCCTCAGGTCACACTCTCTACAGTGTTTTTGATTGGATAAGGCCTCAGGTCACACTCTCTACAGTGTTTTTGATTGGATAAGGCCTCAGGTCACACTTTCTACAGTGTTTTTGATTGGATAAGGCCTCAGGTCACACTCTCTACAGTGTTTTTGATTGGATAAGGCCTCAGGTCACACTCTCTACAGCTGAGTACATAGACATGCATTAATACATATGTTTATATTCTGAATAACAACGACAGATATTCTCCAGCGGAAGAAGCAACTCGTGTGAAGTGTTCGTTGATGACTAAAGTTCTGATGTTCAGTGTTTTGTGTTAACGCTTGAGTTTTTTTGAAATGGGGGCAAATGTTGTTTACAAAAAGTGGGGAAATTCCCGGGCTTGCCCTTCTGATTCATAGTAACACCAGCCTTCACTGATTTCTGGTCTCAGGTGGACCAGCGGGAGATTCTGTACATCCAGAGTCTTGTGGCGTCGGTTGGCTGGTCCGCTATGGACTCAATGACCTTCTCAGTATCCTCACCTCCAGCTTCCCTAGAGAACGAGACCTTCAGGATGGACATCTCCTACGAGAATGCTGGACCCGACCGCAAGACTCTGCTTCTCGCTAACACAGGTGGGCCTTTGGTGAATCATTGCATAATGTCTTGCATAATGTCTTGTTGTTGTACATCATCAATGTTCATTTTCCAGGATTATTATACAATTAAGGGGAGAACCAAAGCTGCCAAAATTAGAGCTCAATTAATAAATAAATGCACACACAAATAGATAAATGTAAAAATAAAATATAAAAAAAATGGCTGAATGATTGCACACATACAGTGCATTCAGACACCTGTTTTAACATTCTGTTACATTAGTCTTATTCTAAAATGGATGAAATCGGTTTTAGAAATGTTTGCAAATGTATTAAAAACAAAAATTGAAATATCAAATTTATATAAGTATTCAGACCCTTTACTCAGTACTTTGTTGAACCACCTTTGGCAGCGATTACAGCATCGCGTCTTCTTGGGTAATGACGCTACAAGCTTGGCACACCTGTATTTGGGGAGTTTCTCTCACTCTTCTCTGCAGATCCTCTCAAGCTCTTGTCAGGTTGTATGGGGAGTGTCGCTGCACAGCTATTTTCTTGTCTCTCCAGAGATGTTTGATCATATTCAAGTCCAGGCTCTGGCTGGGCCACTCGGGGACATCCTGAGACTTGTCCCGAAGCCACTCCTGCGTTGTCTTGGCTGTGTGCTTAGGGTTGCTGTTCTGCATTTTTGCAAACTCCAAGTGGGCTGTCATGCCTTTTACTGAGGAGTGGCTTCCATCTAGCCACTCTATGATAAAGGCCTGATTGGTAAAGGGCTGCAGAGATGGTTGTCCTTCTGGAAGGTTCTCCCATCTCCACAAAGGATCTCTGGAGCTCTGTCAGAGTGACCATCGGAATTTCTTGGTCACTTCCCTGACCAAGGCCCTTCTCCCACGATTGCTCAGTTTGGCCGGGCGGCCAGCTCTAGAAAGAGTCTTGGTGGTTCCAAACTTCTTCCATTTAAGAATAATGGAGGCCGCTGTGTTCTTGGGGACCTTCAATGCTGCAGAATGATGGAGGCCACTGTGTTCTTGGGGACCTTCAATGCTGCAGAATGATGGAGGCCACTGTGTTCTTGGGGACCTTCAATGCTGCAGAATAATGGAGGCCACTGTGTTCTTGGGGACCTTCAATGCTGCAGAATGATGGAGGCCACTGTGTTCTTGGGGACCTTCAATGCTGCAGAATGGTGGAGGCCACTGTGTTCTTGGGGACCTTCAATGCTGCAGAAATGTTTTGGTTCCTTTGACCTCATGGCTTGGTTTTTGCTCTGACATGAACTGTCAACTGTGGGACCTGAGCTCAATTTTGAGTCTCATACTAAAGTGTCTGTATTTTTTTAATTTGACCTTTATTTAAGCAGGCAAGTCAGTTAAGAACAAATTCTTATTTTCAATGACGGCCTAGGAACAGTAGGTTAACTGCCTGTTCAGGGGTAGAACGACAGATTTGTACCTTGTCAGCTCGGGGGTTTGAACTTGCAACCTTCCGGTTACTAGTCCTACACTCTAACCACTAGGCTACCCTGCCTCCTCTACACTCTAACCACTAGGCTACCCTGCCTCCTCTACACTCTAACCACTAGGCTACCCTGCCGCCTCTACACTCTAACCACTAGACTACCCTGCCACCTCTACACTCTAACCACTAGGCTACCCTGCCGCCTCTACACTCTAACCACTAGGCTACCCTGCCTCCATATAGTTATGTAAATAAGACATCTGTTTCTTCTTTTTAATACATTTGCAAAAAATTCCTAAACTTTTTTTGCGTTGTCATTATGCAGTATTGTGTGTGGATTGAGGAAATGGTTTTATTTAATCCATTTTAGAATAAGGCTGTAACATAAAAAATGTGGAAAAGGGTCTGAATATTTCTGTAATTACGGCAGCTTCGGTCCTCCATACCGACTTTTCTCTCGTTGCATTCTAGGTGCGGTGGTGACCGAGGGTGACCACATCGTCATCGACGAGTCCAAGCTGGATGCGTCTAACCTTATGTCCAAGCTGCCCACAACCCAGCGCAGCTCTCACGAGATCTGGTTCCAGGTGAAGTCTCTACCCCAGCACGGGGTCATTGTGGTGGGAGAGAGGAACCTCACTGTGGAGAAACCCAACTTCTCCCAGTACATCCTCAACAAGTATGGCATCACGTACCGGCACGACGACTCCGAGACACTCCACGACCACTTTGTCTTCGACACCTGGCTGAACCCCAAGGGTAAGCCGGCCCAGCGCCCTCTGGAAGACAGCCAGGTACTTAATGTTGCTAACCTACCTTGTATTTTGCACACATTTATTCAACTGTTTATTTCTGTTTATTATTTTTTAAATCTGTTCAAACATTGTTTATGTTGCAAAATGAATTGCCTCCATTGAGGATATTGGAAGTTCTGCTTCAAACTCTTAATGCAGAGGACAAGATTCCATTCAACAAAATAAAGTAATATTCTTCTTCTCTATAATCAGGTTCTGGAGGAGTGGTTCAACATCACGGTGATCCCAGTCAACGATCAACCGCCCGTTCTGAAGACCAAAGCCCCCAGCCTGAGCGTGGTGCAGGGGGACACAGTGGCCCTGGGGCCGGAGAACCTCAATGTGGAAGACTTGGACAACCCTTCAGAGGATATCCAGTACACTGTCGTCAGCAAGCCTAACAACGGCTATCTGGCCCTGGGAGGAAGCCTGAACGAGTCTGTGGTGTCCTTCACTCAGGCTCAGATCAACAGTGGCATGGTGTACTTTGTTCATGATGGAAGCCGGGCTTCTGGGGTGTTTTATTTTAGTGTTTCCGATGGCCATCACAAACCGGTCTATAAGCTCTTCAACCTCGAGGTGACGGAGATCACCATCTCCCTTGTCAACAACACTGGGCTGGCTCTGGAGCAGGGACAGACGTCCGTGGTTTTAACCCAGGAGAGTCTGGTGGCAGAGACCAATGGAAAAAACACAACGGTTCACTACCGGATCACAGCTGCGCCACGGTACGGCAAGATCCTCCGGCTGGATGACCAGGAGGTCAACCAGTTTGAGCAGGAGGACTTAAGGACGGGTAGCTTGTTTTATCACATGACGGCCCTCACGTCTGGTCAGGACAGCTTTGAGTTCACCGCGTTTACATCGGAAGCTAACCTGACAAACCAGGTTGTCAACATCACAGTTAAGCCCCTGGTCAGGTTTGGCGAGGGGGTGAGAATATCCAATGGCATCGTGGTCAAACTCAACACTGGTTTCCTCAACGCAACTGAGCTGGCTTCTCTATCCGTCAGCGACCCTTTCTTCGAGGTCGTCTCTCATCCAAAGTATGGAAAGCTGGTCCGAGGAAAAGCCAAAGCTGGTAAGAAAACCGAGCCACTGGGGTCTTTCTCCTTTCAGGATGTGAAGCAGGAGAGGCTATCCTTCGAGCTCAACGCCAACGTGACTGGAGTGCAGGAGCTGAACGACTCGTTGGTGTTCATTCTGAAAGCGGAGAACGTCCCACCTGCCAGGGGAGAGTTCCGGTTCACTATCGTTCCGTATGATCCATCGCTAGATCTAACCACCATGAGTCCCATCCTGACCACCAGCAGTCCTTTCTCTCAGCCTCTGAACCAAACGACAGTGTTCGGTGTTGGGACGGCACTACCCTCTCTGTCCACCTCCCTCCTTTCCACACAGAGACCCAGCAAGACCCACCAGAAGTTCAAAGGTCGCAACCGCTGGGGGAACACCAACAGGAACGACTCGGCAGGTACAGATACTACTCTGGGCAAGCCCACCCTGAGTAAAGGAGACGACAATGAGATTTCCTTTGTGAATACACCGGTCCGAGTAGAGTCATACCCACAGACGTCTTCCAGCCTGATATTGGTGATCCTACCTCTCCTGGCCATGCTCTTATTGGTCATCATCCTAGTGGTGCTGGTTCTCCTGCTGCGACGCAACAGGAAGAGGAAACAGAAACCTGTCACCTTGAAGCCGCCAGCCTCACCCTCGCCCTCGCCCTCAACCCCACCGGCCTATAACGGCCAGTCGCAGAGGAGCGCGGCTGTTCCCACGGTAACGGTGACCCCACTGAGCCCCAGTAGCCCTGCCCTGGACAGACTGCCTCCTTCAGCCAATCAGGGCTTAGTTAGCAACTCCACATCACTGCTACTTTGCTCGTGGAACGGTGTAGATCCAGAGAGTTCAGCCCAGCTCATTAGGACCACACCCCCCACTCTACAGCAGAACCAATACTGGGTATGACTCTGTAGCTGCTGCCACCTAGAGGAGGGATGGGGAAGTGGACTGTGTACATTAACATCCATCCCCACCAACCCCACTCATCGTTACACTGTAAACCATGACACTACTGTACTATTTGATTTGTGATATAATCAAAGCATTTTCTACTGAAGCTAAGCACAATCAGCACTGGGAATTCCAACCACTATCCCAACTTTGCAACATAATTAGTACTGGGAATAACAACCACTATTCCCACATAACAACCTAATAAGGAGTTGGTAGCCTATCACTGCTGGACAAAATAGACACAATCATGAATAGGTACTGACCACTAGTCCAACTCACCTCTACCAACTACTGGGAACATGTTCAGTAATACATCATTTATGTTCAGTATTGAAGAAGTTACTTCTTGCTCTGACTTTCGGGGGTTTTAGCCCAAGCAAAGCGTCAATATATAAGATGACCTACAAGTAGTGAGCGTGGTTAAACTAAACCGATACCAATCCCCCAGCAGGAGAACAGAGAAAGGAAGTAGTAGTGAGCGTGGTTAAACTAAACCGATACCAATCCCCCAGCAGGAGAACAGAGAAAGGAAGTAGAAACTCAAAACACATGAACTATAAAAGGCTGGCGAGGAAAGGACGGGTCATAACTAGCAGTGAGTATCACAGGCGGCTGGTGGCGCCTTAATTAGGGAGGACGGCTCATAACGATGGCTGGAATGGAGTAAATGGTATCAACCACTCTGAAACTCTGTGTTTGATTCCATTCCATTAACTTCGTTCCAGCCGTTATGAGCCGTCATTTGTATATATACAGTATATGAAAACAAAAAAAAATGGTGTGTCAATTTCTACCACCCCACCCAACTAAAGATGGTCCAGCCCATCTGGCATTTGCCAGAATTGCCAGATGGCCAATTCGCCCCTATTACAGTATTACTTTTGGGACGTTGTGGTACTCACCTTAGACCAGTGGGAGAAGTGCATGTATGTGATCGAGGGATGTCGCCTTACCACTCTCTTGTAATGGTGTATATATTTAATTTTATGGTATTTTATATATTAAAACCCATTCTTCCTACAGTATAATACTTATTTCAAGCCATAGCGGAAGATCCCTGTGTACTGCAGTCATAAATGTTACACTGCAACCCTTAAGGTTTAGGGTTTTGTTACACTGTAAAACCAGATTGTGTCAAATCTACCCCTTGAAAGAAAACACCTCTGTAAAAATCGGCTACATGCCAAATGGTACTTTTCATTATTTTACATTTCTCCACTGAACAACAATATAAAACGCAACATGTAAAGTGTTGGTCCTGTGTTTCATGAGCTGAAATAAAAGGATCCCACTAATGTTTCAATACGAACTAAAAGCTTGTTTCTCTCACATTTTAAAATGTGTTTACATCTCTGTTAGTGATGATTATATAATTTGTCAAGATAATCCATCCACCTGACAGGTGTGGCAAATCAAGATGTTTAAACAGCCTGATCATTACACAGGTGCACCTTGTGCTGGGGGACAATATAAGGCACTCTAAAATGTGCATTTTTGTCACACAGCACAATGCCACAGACGAGCGTGCAATTGACATGCTGACTACAGGAATGTCCACCAGAGCTTTTGCCAGAGAATTTCATGTTCATTTCTCTACCATAAGCCCTCTCCAACAACGTTTTAGAAAATTTGGCAGTACGTCCAACCGGCCTAGCAACCACAAACCATGTGTATGGCGTCGTGTGGACAAGCAGTTTGCTGATGTCAATGTTGAGAACAGCTCCATGATGGTGGTGGGGTTATGGTATGGGTAAGGCATAAGCTACGGACAACGAACACAATTGCATTTTATTGATAGCAATTTGAATGCAGAGAAACACTGTGCCGAGATCCTGAGGTCCATTGTCGTGCCATTTATCCTCCTCCATCACCTCATGTTTCAGCATGATAATGCACGGCCCCATGTTGCAAGGATCTGTGCACAATTCCTGGAAGTTGAAAAGGTCCTGGTTCTTCCATGACCTGCATACTACCAGATGTCACCCATTGAGCATGTTTGGGATGCTCTGGATCGACATGTACAACAGTGTGTTACAGTTCCCCCACCAATATTCAGCAACTTTGCACAGTCATTGAAGAGGAGTGGGACAACATTCCACAAGCCACAGTCAACAGCCTGATCAACTAGGTGAAGGATATGTTTTGCTCTGCATGAGGCAAATGGTGGTCATACCAGATACTGACCGCTTATACTCCCGTATACTCTGGGAGTAATTAAACTGCTGTGCCATGCAGGTAGGTCACTCGTGATTCAAGTCAGTATTCAACATACATCCATTTCTGAGGAGGGGCAACAGTGAGCACTGTTACCTTCAAGTTAAATTAAAATTACATTTAAAAAATGAAAAGTAGGTTTCGGGTTTTGCTAGAGTATTATGGACGGGGATGGCAGATGGGTGTAAGCACCTACCTCTGATTCCAAAGGTTGCATGTTCGAATCCAGCAGAGGAAAGTTGTCTTTGATATTTTTGTTTTAAGCCTTAACCCTTACCTTAATCAACCTACGTTGATGCCTAAACTTAACCTGAGTTGATGCTTAAACTTAACCCGAGTTGATGCTTTAACTTAACCTGAGATGATGCTTAAACTTAACCTGAGTTAATCCTAAACTTAACCTGAATTGATGCTTAAACTTAACCCGAGTTGATGCTTAGACTTAACCTGATTTGATGCTTAAACTTAACCTGAGTTGATTGAGTTTGTTTGCCTTAGCACCATACTGCCAGGTCTCTGACCTCCTCCCTATAGGCTGTCTCATCGTTGTCGGTGATCAGGCCTCTACCACCAGGTCTCTGACCTCCTCCCTATAGGCTGTCTCATCGTTGTCGGTGATCAGGCCTCTACCACCAGGTCTCTGACCTCCTCCCTATAGGCTGTCTCATCGTGGTCAGTAATCAGGCCTCTACCACCAGGTCTCTGACCTCCTCCCTATAGGCTGTCTCATCGTGGTCAGTAATCAGGCCTCTACCACCAGGTCTCTGACCTCCTCCCTATAGGCTGTCTCATCGTGGTCAGTAATCAGGCCTCTACCACCAGGTCTCTGACCTCCTCCCTATAGGCTGTCTCATCGTGGTCAGTAATCAGGCCTCTACCACCAGGTCTCTGACCTCCTCCCTATAGGCTGTCTCATCGTTGTCAGTAATCAGGCCTCTACCACCAGGTCTCTGACCTCCTTCCTATAGGCTGTGTCGTCGTTGTCAGTAATCAGGCCTCTACCACCAGGTCTCTGACCTCCTCCCTATAGGCTGTCTCATCGTTGTCAGTGATCAGGCCTCTACCACCAGGTCTCTGACCTCCTCCCTATAGGCTGTCTCATCGTGGTCAGTAATCAGGCCTCTACCACCAGGTCTCTGACCTCCTTCCTATAGGCTGTGTCGTCGTTGTCAGTAATCAGGCCTCTACCACCAGGTCTCTGACCTCCTCCCTATAGGCTGTCTCATCGTTGTCAGTAATCAGGCCTCTACCACCAGGTCTCTGACCTCCTCCCTATAGGCTGTGTCGTCGTTGTCAGTAATCAGGCCTCTACCACCAGGTCTCTGACCTCCTCCCTATAGGCTGTCTCATCGTGGTCAGTAATCAGGCCTCTACCACCAGGTCTCTGACCTCCTCCCTATAGGCTGTCTCATCGTGGTCAGTAATCAGGCCTCTACCACCAGGTCTCTGACCTCCTCCCGTATTAACATCAGATGGTATTGTGTGGTAGCCTGGTACCAGATCTGTTTGTGCTGCCATGGCAACTTCATGGCGGTTTGGCGTTGGCCAATGAGCATAGCAAGATGAGGTCAGCTGTCAGATGGAGATACACATGTAATAGAAGCTGTCCTGCTACTGAAAGGACATCGCAATTAGTCAATCCACATGACCACGGGAAGGTCTGAGAGAAGGACAAGTAGCAATTTGTGTTTCTCAATGTGTTTCCTAACAAGCCACTGGGTTAGCACACACGTGTTCCATTGTATAATAAGATGAGCCTTTCTTTTCCCGTTCCAGTGAAAACCCTTGATCTCCCAGCTATCTCTCCAGCTCATCAACATGAGGTGTATATAATTAGATAATAAAACACCCCCTAGACTGGTCACAGCAGAGGACAGGAAGTTAAATACCCCCAGACTGGTCACAGCAGAGGACAGGAAGTTAAATACCCCCTAGACTGGTCACAGCAGAGGACAGGAAGTGAAATACCCCCCAGACTGGTCACAGCAGAGGACAGGAAGTTAAATATCCCCTAGACTGGTCACAGCAGAGGACAGGAAGTTAAATATCCCCTAGACTGGTCACAGCAGAGGACAGGAAGTTAAATATCCCCTAGACTGGTCACAGCAGAGGACAGGAAGTTAAATATCCCCTAGACTGGTCACAGCAGAGGACAGGAAGTTAAATATCCCCAGACTGGTCACAGCAGAGGACAGGAAGTTAAATACCCCTAGACTGGTAACAACAGAGGACAGGAAGTTAAATACCCCCAGACTGGTCACAGCAGAGGACAGGAAGTGAAATACCCCCTAGACTGGTCACAGCAGAGGACAGGAAGTTAAATACCCCCTAGACTGGTCACAGCAGAGGACAGGAAGTTAAATACCCCCTAGACTTGTCACAGCAGAGGACAGGAAGTTAAATATCCCCTAGACTTGTCACAGCAGAGGACAGGAAGTTAAATACCCCCTAGACTTGTCACAGCAGAGGACAGGAAGTGAAATACCCCCTAGACTGGTAACAGCAGAGGACAGGAAGTTATAATTACACAACTCTCTTCCTGTGTCTGTTCTGTCGAGAAACATCGTCACAATACTTTACTTGAAAGGAGTTTGAAGCTTGTGGTAGCTCTATTTGAAAGGTCATTCAGTTAGGCTTTACGGAACTAAAAAGGCCTGTCTTGACAAATAAAACTGAGCATGTGCAAAGATTGGAGTGGATCTCCCAGCTCCCACTTTATTGGCTAACAAAGTGTTTGACGTAGTGCGTGATTTGATTTGCTCATATCAAATTTAACAAAGTGAGAGAAAAGGGAGCAGGAGTCTTCTCTCAAACGAAGGAGAGGGAACCACAGGAACTCTCATCCATTCATGTAGAACCCGAGAGGTGCTTATGTCACAGAGCCCCTGAACATCAGAGTGGCAGAGATGGTCAGTCCTTCCAGACATTAGTTGGGGCCTGTTCTGGTTGGGGCCTGTTCTGGTTGGGGCCTAGTTGGGGCCTGTTCTGGTTGGGGCCTGTTCTGATTGGGGCCTAGTTGGGGCCTGTTCTGGTTGGGGCCTAGTTGGGGCCTGTTCTGGTTGGGGCCTGTTCTGATTGGGGGCTGTTCTGATTGGGGCCTGTTCTGGTTGGGGCCTAGTTGGGGCCTGTTCTGATTGGGGCCTGTTCTGGTTGGGGCCTGTTCTGATTGGGGGCTGTTCTGATTGGGGCCTGTTCTGATTGGGGCCTGTTCTGGTTGGGGCCTGTTCTGGTTGGGGCCTGTTCTGATTGGGTCCTGTTCTAATTGGGGCCTGTTCTGGTTGGGGCCTAGTTGGGGCCTGTTCTGGTTGGGGCCTGTTCTGATTGGGGCCTAGTTGGGGCCTGTTCTGGTTGGGGCCTGTTCTGATTGTGGCCTAGTTGGGGCCTGTTCTGGTTGGGGCCTGTTCTGATTGGGGCCTAGTTGGGGCCTGTTCTGATTGGCGCCTAGTTGGGGCCTGTTCTGATTGGGGCATAGTTGGGGCCTGTTCTGATTGGGGCCTAGTTGGGGACTGTTCTGATTGGGGCCTAGTTGGGGCCTGTTCTGATTGGGGCCTAGTTGGGGCCTGTTCTGATTGGCGCCTAGTTTCTGGCCTGTTCTGATTGGGGCCTAGTTGGGGCATGTTCTGATTGGGGCCTGTTCTGATTGGGGCCTGTTCTGATTGGGGCCTAGTTGGGGCCTGTTCTGATTGGGGCCTGTTCTGATTGGGGCCTGTTCTGATTGGGGCCTAGTTGGGGCATGTTCTGATTGGGGCCTGTTCTGATTGGGGCCTAGTTGGGGCCTGTTCTGATTGGGGCCTGTTCTGATTGGGGCCTGTTCTGATTGGGGCCTAGTTGGGGCCTGTTCTGATTGGGGCCTGTTCTGATTGGGGCCTGTTCTGATTGGGGCCTGTTCTGATTGGGGCCTGTTCTGATTGGGGCCTGTTCTGATTGGGGCCTGTTCTGATTGGGGCCTAGTTGGGGCCTGTTCTGATTGGGGCCTGTTCTGATTGGGGCCTAGTTGGGGCCTGTTCTGATTGGGGCCTGTTCTGATTGGGGCCTGTTCTGATTGGGGCCTAGTTGGGGCCTGTTCTGATTGGGGCCTGTTCTGATTGGGGCCTGTTCTGATTGGGGCCTGTTCTGATTGGGGCCTGTTCTGATTGGGGCCTGTTCTGATTGGGGCCTGTTCTGATTGGGGCCTAGTTGGGGCCTGTTCTGATTGGAACATCAAATATAACTAGATTTCCTGGTCTACTGACATGAGATCTGTGCTCGGTTGGACAAACAGTTAGGAGGATAAATAGTTTTCTTGTATTGTTGAAGCATTTCTTTTGTTACGTGTTATAGGGTTTTGTTTTAATTGACAATAAAGTTTGTCTCATGATTCATAGTGCGCCTGAACAACTTGTGACCTGGATAAAGGAGAGTCAGAAACTATCCCTCTTCTAAGTCACCAGGTCAGAGTTTACTCACAACAGCAGTTTCTGCAGCTGTTTCAATTGATTCACTTGAGAAAAAAAATAATATATTTTTAAAAGGGGTGACAGAAAGAGGAAACGGAGAACCAAGGAAATACTGACTTTAGTTCCTGAAGGGTTTTTCAGTTCTAAATTTGTGGTTAAATAAAGCATCCTCCCATCTGTTTACTGTAAAAATATATATTTTCTCAGTTTCCTCTTTCTGAGCTTCATGGACAGAACGTGTTCTCAACTAAATCAAACTGTTTTGCACGTTATTTTATTTAAAAAAAACTTTACTTAACTAGGCAAGTCAGTTAAGAACAAATTCTTATTTTCAATGACGGCCTAAGAACAGTGTGTTAACTGCCTGTTCAGGGGCAAAACGACTGATTTGTACCTTGTCAGCTCGGGGGGTTTGAACTTGCAACCTTCCGGTTACTGGTACCAACGCTCTAACCACTAGGCTACCCTGCCGCCCCTCCACTCTAACCACTAGGCTACCCTGCCGCCCCTCCACTCTAACCACTAGGCTACCCTGCCGCCTCTACACTCTAACCACTAGGCTACCCTGCCGCCTCTACACTCTAACCACTAGACTACCCTGCCACCCCTCCACTCTAACCACTAGGCTACCCTGCCGCCCGCTATAATCTATCCTTCAACATGACTTGGGTGAAAACATGACTTTTCCCCAGGAGCGTAGTGTCACGTTCTTCAAAACGAGCAGACCAAGGCACAGTGTGAGACCAAGGCACAGACCAAGGCACAGTGTGAGACCAAGGCACAGACCAAGGCACAGTGTGAGACCAAGTCACAGACCAAGGCACAGACCAAGGCACAGTATGAGACCAAGGCACAGTGTGAGACCAAGGCACAGACCGAGGCACAGTGTGAGACCAAGGCACAGACCAAGGCACAGTGTGAGACCAAGGCACAGACCAAGGCACAGTGTGAGACCAAGTCACAGACCAAGGCACAGTGTGAGACCAAGGCACAGTGTGAGACCAAGGCACAGACCAAGGCACAGTGTGAGACCAAGGCACAGACCAAGGCACAGACCAAGGCACAGTGTGAGACCAAGGCACAGACCAAGGCACAGTGTGAGACCAAGGCACAGACCAGGGCACAGTGTGAGACCAAGGCACAGTGTGAGACCAAGGCACAGTGTGAGACCAAGGCACAGACCAAGGCACAGTGTGAGACCAAGGCACAGACCAAGGCACATTGTGAGTATTAGTTCCACATCTTTTAATTACAAAGTGAAACAAAATAACAAAACTACAAAGACCCCGTGACAACATAACGCTCAAACACACTAACACAAACAATATCCCATAACCCACAGGTGGAAAACAAATGCTACTTAAAGTATGATCCCCAATTAGAGACAACGATAGCCAGCTGCCTCTAATTGGGAATCATGCCAAAACCCCAACATTGAAAAATGATCCTAGAACCCCACATAGAAAATATAAACTAGAACCCCACATAGAAAATATAAACTAGAACCCCACATAGAAAATATAAACTAGACTAACCCCCTCAGTCACGCCCTGACATACTCCACCATAGAAAAGAAAGGCTCTCTATGGTCAGGACGTGACATGTAGCTAATTGTAGATCTGAGATAATCAACAACTGTGAGAGATATCTCATTGGGACACAGAATGTCACGTAACTGTTTTAGAATCTATTGTGGCATGCTCTGGTTTCAGAGGGGGGAGGGTACTTATTAATGTAAACAAGTACTCGGTAACCGTAGCCTCACCCTGTCACACACAAGTTTTAAAATCTAAAAGATAATCCACCATCCAATACAATATACCCTCCCTCACAAAAAAAAAACAATTTTAAGAACCTCATTCTCACTGTCCCCAAGTTATCACTAGAAGAACGCATGCACCACCCACCTGAGGATCTGTGTTCTTCAGCCATACATTTCCTGTGTTTTGAAGGTATTCAAAAATACACCTGTCACTTAAAATCTCGCTGGGTTGACTGCTTTCATTTTACTCCTGTGAGTATTTCATACTCTTTCTTTGTGCCCGTAGATCCCCCCCCCCCCTGTGAATTTTACGACCGTGGAAATGTTTGTAATGACCTGTCAAACACACCTCGGTAATGGCTGAAGTGGGCTCGGTGGAATACATTGTCTTTCCGTTGCGTCGATAAGATC
>NC_060176.1:81865342-81906730 GCF_021184085.1 Oncorhynchus gorbuscha
GCGTTGAGTTAAAGTAGTACTGCGTTGAGGTAAAGTAGTACTGCGTTGAGTTAAAGTAGTACTGCGTTGAGTTAAAGTAGTACTGCTTTGAGTTAAAGTAGTACTGCGTTGAGTTAAAGTAGTACTGCGTTGAGTTAAAGTAGTACTGCGTTGAGTTAAAGTAGTACTGCGTTGAGTTAAAGTTGTACTGCGTTGAGTTAAAGTAGTACTGCGTTGAGTTAAAGTAGTACTGCGTTGAGGTAAAGTAGTACTGCGTTGAGTTAAAGTAGTACTGCGTTGAGTTAAAGTAGTACTGCATTGAGTTAAAGTAGTACTGCGTTGAGTTAAAGTAGTACTGCGTTGAGTTAAAGTAGTACTGCGTTGAGTTAAAGTAGTACTGCGTTGAGTTAAAGTTGAGGTCAAAAGTTGAGGTCAAATAACAGCAAGCAATGCAGGTGTAGAAGCACATCACATCACATCTACCCCCAGTAACTAGTATCTACCTACAGTAACTAGTATCTACCCCCAGTAACTAGTATGCTGTACAGAAACCCAGACTAAAACCCCAAACAGCACCTCCTACCCCCACCTCTACTCCTCTACCTCCAGTAACTAGTATCTACCTACAGTAACTAGTATCTACCCCCAGTAACTAGTATCTACCTACAGTAACTAGTATGCTGTACAGAAACCCAGCCTAAAACCCCAAACAGCACCTCCTACCCCCACCTCTACTCCTCTACCTCCAGTAACTAGTATCTACCCCCAGTAACTAGTATCTACCCCCAGTAACTAGTATCTACCCCCAGTAACTAGTATCTACCCCAGTAACTAGTATCTACCCCCAGTAACTAGTATCTACCCCCAGTAACTAGTATGCTGTACAGAAACCCAGCCTAAAACCCCAAACAGCAAGCAATGCAGATGTAGAAGCACATCACATCACATCTACCCCCAGTAACTAGTATCTACCCCCAGTAACTAGTATCTACCTACAGTAACTAGTATCTACCCCCAGTAACTAATCAAATCAAATCAAATCAAATTTATTTATATAGCCCTTCGTACATCAGCTGATATCTCAAAGTGCTGTACAGAAACCCAGCCTAAAACCCCAAACAGCAAACAATGCAGGTGTAAAAGCACGGTGGCTAGGAAAAACTCCCTAGAAAGGCCAAAACCTAGGAAGAAACCTAGAGAGGAACCGGGCTATGTGGGGTGGCCAGTCCTCTTCTGGCTGTGCCGGGTAGAGATTATAACAGAACATGACCAAGATGTTCAAATGTTCATAAATGACCAGCATGGTCAAATAATAATAAGGCAGAACAGTTGAAACTGGAGCAGCAGCACAGTCAGATGGACTGGGGACAGCAAGGAGCCATCATGTCAGGTAGTCCTGGGGCACGGTCCTAGGGCTCAGGTCCTCCGAGAGAGAGAAAGAAAGAGAGAATTAGAGAGAGCATATGTGGGGTGGCCAGTCCTCTTCTGGCTGTGCCAGGTGGAGATTATAACAGAACGTGGCCAAGATGTTCAAATGTTCATAAATGACCAGCATGGTTGAATAATAGTAAGGCAGAACAGTTGAAACTGGAGCAGGAGCATGGCCAGGTGGACTGGGGACAGCAAGGAGTCCTCATGTCAGGTAGTCCTGGGACATGGTCCTAGGGCCCAGGCCAGTTGAAACTGGAGCAGCAGCATGGCCAGGTGGACTGGGGACAGGAAGGAGTCATCATGTCAGGTAGTCCTGGGGCATGGTTCTAGGGCTCAGGTCCTCCGAGAGAGAGAGAAAGAAAGAGAGAATTAGAGAACGCACACTTAGATTTACACAGGACACCGAATAGGACAGGAGAAGTACTCCAGATAAACAAACTGACCCTAGCCCCCCGACACATAAACTACTGCAGCATAAATACTGGAGGCTGAGACAGGAGGGGTCAGGAGACACTGTGGCCCCATCCGAGGACACCCCCGGACAGGGCCAAACAGGAAGGATATAACCCCACCCACTTTGCCAAAGCACAGCCCCCACACCACTAGAGGGAAATCTTCAACCACCAACTAGTATCTACCTACAGTAACTAGTATGCTGTACAGAAACCCAGCCTAAAACCCCAAACAGCAAGCAATGCAGATGTAGAAGCACATCACATCACATCTACCCCCAGTAACTAGTATCTACCCCCAGTAACTAGTATCTACCTACAGTAACTAGTATCTACCCCCAGTAACTAGTATCTACCTACAGTAACTAGTATGCTGTACAGAAACCCAGCCTAAAACCCCAAACAGCAAGCAATGCAGATGTAGAAGCACATCACATCACATCTACCCCCAGTAACTAGTATCTACCCCCAGTAACTAGTATCTACCCCCAGTAACTAGTATCTACCTACAGTAACTAGTATCTACCCCCAGTAACTAGTATCTACCCCCAGTAACTAGTATGCTGTACAGAAACCCAGCCTAAAACCCCAAACAGCAAGCAATGCAGATGTAGAAGCACATCACATCACATCTACCCCCAGTAACTAGTATCTACCCCCAGTAACTAGTATCTACCCCCAGTAACTAGTATCTACCTACAGTAACTAGTATCTACCTACAGTAACTAGTATCTAACCCCAGTAACTAGTATCTACCTACAGTAACTAGTATCTACCCCCAGTAACTAGTATCTACCTACAGTAACTAGTATCTACCTACAGTAACTAGTATCTACCCCCAGTAACTAGTATCTACCCCCAGTAACTAGTATGCTGAACAGAAACCCAGCCTAAAACCCCAAACAGCAAGCAATGCAGATGTAGAAGCGCATCACATCACATCTACCCCCAGTAACTAGTATCTACCCCCAGTAACTAGTATCTACCCCCAGTAACTAGTATCTACCTACAGTAACTAGTATCTACCCCCAGTAACTAGTATCTACCCCCAGTAACTAGTATCTACCCCCAGTAACTAGTATCTACCCCCAGTAACTAGTATCTACCCCCAGTAACTAGTATCTATCCCCAGTAACTAGTATCTACCCCCAGTAACTAGTATCTACCCCCAGTAACTAGTATCTACCCCCAGTAACTAGTATCTACCTACAGTAACTAGTATCTACCCCCAGTAACTAGTATCTACCCCCAGTAACTAGTATCTACCCCCAGTAACTAGTATCTACCCCAGTAACTAGTATCTACCTACAGTAACTAGTATGCTGTACAGAAACCCAGCCTAAAACCCCAAACAGCAAGCAATGCAGATGTAGAAGCGCATCACATCACATCTACCCCCAGTAACTAGTATCTACCCCCAGTAACTAGTATCTACCTACAGTAACTAGTATCTACCCCCAGTAACTAGTATCTAACCCCAGTAACTAGTATCTACCTACAGTAACTAGTATCTACCCCCAGTAACTAGTATCTACCTACAGTAACTAGTATCTACCTACAGTAACTAGTATCTACCCCCAGTAACTAGTATCTACCCCCAGTAACTAGTATCTACCTACAGTAACTAGTATCTACCCCCAGTAACTAGTATCTACCCCCAGTAACTAGTATGCTGAACAGAAACCCAGCCTAAAACCCCAAACAGCAAGCAATGCAGATGTAGAAGTGCATCACATCACATCTACCCCCAGTAACTAGTATCTACCCCCAGTAACTAGTATCTACCCCCAGTAACTAGTATCTACCCCCAGTAACTAGTATCTACCTACAGTAACTAGTATCTACCCCCAGTAACTAGTATCTACCCCCAGTAACTAGTATCTACCCCCAGTAACTAGTATCTACCCCCAGTAACTAGTATCTACCGACAGTAACTAGTATCTACCCCCAGTAACTAGTATCTACCCCCAGTAACTAGTATCTACCCCCAGTAACTAGTATCTACCTACAGTAACTAGTATGCTGTACAGAAACCCAGCCTAAAACCCCAAACAGCAAGCAATGCAGATGTAGAAGCGCATCACATCACATCTACCCCCAGTAACTAGTATCTACCTACAGTAACTAGTATGCTGTACAGAAACCCAGCCTAAAACCCCAAACAGCAAGCAATGCAGATGTAGAAGCGTGAGGTAAAGAGCCGTGTCAGAAGTGGTCTGATGACTGCTACTTCCTCAGGAAATGACGTAAGGTTCACTAAACTTTTCACATGTTTTATTTTCCAATGAGCAAAAGACATGAATTATGCCTGCCTGTCAGAAGAAATACACTTTCAGTCAGCAAAAAGCAACATTTAATCAGTTTTGGTTTATTTGAATAAGTTAGTCCTATGCAGTTTGAACCACAAACGACTCTTCTGCTTCTTGAACTGGAAAGTGTTAGTGACTGAAAATAGATTCACAGAGATTCCTAATTCACAGAGATTCCTAGTGATTCCCAGTAAACTGACTCAACTAAACAGAGAGAGAGGGAAGCTGTGTGTTCCCAAGTCACTTCTTGTTGTTTCTATTAATTCAACTCTCTGAATGCTCAGGGGAGAGGGGAAATAATTTACACACACGACACAAAGACAAGAAGAAGAAGATGTGTGTGTGTGTGTGTGTGTGTGTGTGTGTGTGTGTGTGTGTGTGTGTGTGTGTGTGTGTGTGTGTGTGTGTGTGTGTGTGTGTGTGTGTGCGTGTGCGTGTGCGTGTGCGTGTGCGTGTGCGTGTGCGTGTGCGTGTGCGTGTGCGTGTGTGTGTGTGTGTGTGTGTGTGCGTGTGTGTGTCTTGCAGAGCAGCCAGCCAGGGGGAGGGGTTAGTGGGGGAAACAGTCAGCGTTTTTCAGCAGACAACATGAATGAGGCCCCACCACAGCACAGTGGACTTCCTGTTGACTATAAAAACCAAACCAATAGTCAGGCTGAACTGAAGAATACCTACTGCTCTGCTCCCACATTCCAGAACCTTCATTCCCACCAGGTACAGACGTTGTTCATTCCTCTGCATGCATTCCAAAATGGCACACTATTCTCTAGAGTCCTATGGGCCCTGTTTTCATGAATCCCCCTGTGATAGTGGGAATGGCAGTATGCAACAGGGGGGGCAATTGAATGCAAGCTTCACAAATTAAAAATAAATAAATTACTAAAACATTTCTATCGTGTCCATCTATAGGCAACAGGGTTGTTTTTCTCGACCCTCTCAGTTTTCCCAACACCAGATAATGACCATAAAGAGTAGAACCAATTCACCTGATTTTACACTGTGATTTCACTATTTCATTTCCAATGTTTTTTGGGGGGAGAAAAAAAAACAAAAATCTTCATATCTTCAATAGTTCAGTTCAAGTAACAGGATAGACATTAAAATAGGGGATAGGATGTAAATGGATTGTTAATCATCAGAATTTGGGGGGTTTAGGTGGGTTAAAATCAGAATTTTGGGGGTTTAGGTGGGTTAAAATCCGAATTTTGGGGGTTTAGGTGGGTTAAAATCCGAATTTTGGGGGGTTTAGGTGGGTTAAAATCAGAATTTGGGGGGCTTAGGTGGGTTAAAATCAGAATTTTGGGGGCTTAGGTGGGTTAAAATCAGAATTTTGGGGGTTTTGGTGGGTTAAAATCAGAATATTGGGGGTTTTGGTGGGTTAAAATCAGAATTTTGGGGGTTTAGGTGGGTTAAAATCAGAATATTGGGGGTTTTGGTGGGTTAAAATCAGAATTTTGGGGGTTTAGGTGGGTTAAAATCAGAATATTGGGGGTTTTGGTGGGTTAAAATCAGAATTTTGGGGGTTTAGGTGGGTTAAAATCAGAATATTGGGGGTTTAGGTGGGTTAAAATCAGAATTTTGGGGGTTTTGGTTGGTTAAAATCAGAATATTGGGGGTTTTGGTGGGTTAAAATCAGAATATTGGGGGTTTTGGTGGGTTAAAATCAGAATTTTGGGGGTTTTGGTGGGTTAAAATCAGAATTTTGGGGGTTTTGGTGGGTTAAAATCAGAATTTTGGGGGGTTTAGGTGGGTTAAAATCAGAATTTTGGGGGGTTTAGGTGGGTTAAAATCAGAATATTGGGGGTTTAGGTGGGTTAAAATCAGAATTTTGGGGGTTTAGGTGGGTTAAAATCAGAATATTGGGGGTTTAGGTGGGTTAAAATCAGAATATTGGGGGTTTTGGTGGGTTAAAATCAGAATTTTGGGGGTTTAGGTGGGTTAAAATCAGAATATTGGGGGTTTTGGTGGGTTAAAATCAGAATTTTGGGGGTTTAGGTGGGTTAAAATCAGAATATTGGGGGGTTTTGGTGGGTTAAAATCAGAATTTTGGGGGTTTAGGTGGGTTAAAATCAGAATATTGGGGGTTTAGGTGGGTTAAAATCAGAATTTTGGGGGTTTTGGTTGGTTAAAATCAGAATATTGGGGGTTTTGGTGGGTTAAAATCAGAATATTGGGGGTTTTGGTGGGTTAAAATCAGAATTTTGGGGGTTTTGGTGGGTTAAAATCAGAATTTTGGGGGTTTTGGTGGGTTAAAATCAGAATTTTGGGGGTTTAGGTGGGTTAAAATCAGAATTTTGGGGGTTTAGGTGGGTTAAAATCAGAATATTGGGGGTTTAGGTGGGTTAAAATCAGAATTTTGGGGGTTTAGGTGGGTTAAAATCAGAATATTGGGGGTTTAGGTGGGTTAAAATCAGAATTTTGGGGGTTTTGGTTGGTTAAAATCAGAATATTGGGGGTTTTGGTTGGTTAAAATCAGAATATTGGGGGTTTTGGTGGGTTAAAATCAGAATATTGGGGGTTTTGGTGGGTTAAAATCAGAATTTTGGGGGTTTTGGTGGGTTAAAATCAGAATTTTGGGGGTTTTGGTGGGTTAAAATCAGAATTTTGGGGGTTTAGGTGGGTTAAAATCAGAATTTTGGGGGTTTAGGTGGGTTAAAATCAGAATATTGGGGGTTTAGGTGGGTTAAAATCAGAATATTGGGGGTTTAGGTGGGTTAAAATCAGAATTTTGGGGGTTTAGGTGGGTTAAAATCAGAATTTTGGGGGTTTAGGTGGGTTAAAATCAGAATTTTGGGGGATTTAGGTGGGTTAAAATCAGAATATTGGGGGTTTAGGTGGGTTAAAATCAGAATTTTTGGGGGTTTAGGTGGGTTAAAATCAGAATTTTGGGGGTTTAGGTGGGTTTAAATCAGAATTTTGGGGGTTTAGGTGGGTTAAAATCAGAATTTTGGGGGGTTTAGGTGGGTTTAAATCAGAATTTTGGGGGTTTAGGTGGGTTAAAATCAGAATTTTGGGGGTTTAGGTGGGTTAAAATCAGAATTTTGGGGGGCTTAGGTGGGTTAAAATCAGAATTTTGGGGGGTTTAGGTGGGTTAAAATCAGAATATTGGGGGTTTAGGTGGGTTAAAATCAGAATTTTGGGGGGTTTAGGTGGGTTAAAATCAGAATTTTGGGGGGTTTAGGTGGGTTAAAATCAGAATTTTGGGGGATTTAGGTGGGTTAAAATCAGAATATTGGGGGGTTTAGGTGGGTTAAAATCAGAATTTTGGGGGTTTAGGTGGGTTAAAATCAGAATTTTGGGGGTTTAGGTGGGTTTAAATCAGAATTTTGGGGGTTTAGGTGGGTTAAAATCAGAATTTTGGGGGTTTAGGTGGGTTTAAATCAGAATTTTGGGGGTTTAGGTGGGTTAAAATCAGAATTTTGGGGGTTTAGGTGGGTTAAAATCAGAATTTTGGGGGTTTAGGTGGGTTAAAATCAGAATTTTGGGGGCTTAGGTGGGTTAAAATCAGAATTTTGGGGGTTTAGGTGGGTTAAAATCAGAATTTTGGGGGATTTAGGTGGGTTAAAATCAGAATATTGGGGGTTTAGGTGGGTTAAAATCAGAATTTTGGGGGGTTTAGGTGGGTTAAAATCAGAATTTTGGGGGGTTTAGGTGGGTTAAAATCAGAATATTGGCATTTTAGCTAGCCTTTATTCATATAATTCTCAGATGTATTGAATTGTCTACGTGGTCAATATTAAAGGGAACTCCATTTAATATATTAAAGGGAACTCCATTTAATATACCAGGAGTTTAAAACGTTTTACTGGTGCATGGCGTCTACTGACCTTATTAAAGGGACGCAAAAGGCACTATTTTCGTGGAACGACCCTGTCGGGGTTTTTAGGGAAAGGAGTGGGCAGGGCTGCTCCGTCGTTTGACCCACAGTCGGTTAAGGTCTGCCAGTTTAAATGCATTACCTCATGGGAGCCAAAAAAAAACCCTGGGCTGTGTCCCAAATTACACCCAGTGGGCCCTGGTCTAAAGTAGTGCACTATATATATAGGGAATAGGTCCCCATAGGGTTCTGGTCAAATGTAGTGCACTATATAGGTAATAGGTCCCCATAGGGTTCTGGTCAAATGTAGTGCACTATATAGGGAATAGGTCCCCATAGGGTTCAGGTCAAATGTAGTGCACTATATAGGGAATAGGTCCCCATAAGGCTCTGGTCAAATGTAGTGCACTATATAGGGAATAGGTCCCCATAGGGCTCTGGTCAAATGTAGTGCACTACATAGGGAATAGGTCCCCATAGGGCTCTGGTCAAATGTAGTGCACTATATAGGGAATAGGTCCCCATAGGGTTCTGGTCAAATGTAGTGCACTATATAGGGAATAGGTCCCCATAGGGTTCTGGTCTAAAGTAGTGCACTATATAGGGAATAGGTCCCCATAGGGTTCTGGTCTAATGTAGTGCACTATATAGGGAATAGGTCCCCATAGGGCTCTGGTCAAATGTAGTGCACTATATAGGGAATAGGTCCCCATAGGGTTCTGGTCTAAAGTAGTGCACTATATAGGGAATAGGTCCCCATAGGGTTCTGGTCAAATGTAGTGCACTATATAGGGAATAGGTCCCCATAGGGTTCTGGTCAAATGTAGTGCACTATATAGGGAATAGGTCCCCATAGGGTTCTGGTCAAATGTAGTGCACTATATAGGGAATAGGTCCCCATAGGGTTCTGGTCAAAAGTAGTGCACTATATAGGGAATAGGTCCCCATAGGGTTCTGGTCAAAAGTAGTGCACTATATAGGGAATAGGTCCCCATAGGGTTCTGGTCAAATGTAGTGCACTATATAGGGAATAGGTCCCCATAGGGTTCTGATCTAAAGTAGTGCACTATATAGGGAATAGGTCCCCATAGGGTTCTGGTCTAAAGTAGTGCACTATATAGGGAATAGGTCCCCATAGGGTTCTGGTCTAAAGTAGTGCACTACATAGGGAATAGGGTGCCATTTGGGACGTAGGCCTGCTTGTTTCACTAAAAGGCTGGTCACATCCTGTTGGCCAAGAACTGTTTATAATACTAATTAAAGAACAAAGTAATAACGTGACGAGCTAGTAGTTTCCTTTTACTTTAGTACTGAAGTCCGAAGAGAAAACAATAATAAATTCCCGTGTTCTGTTGATCTCAACTTATTTATCTCATCGCTACAGAACAAAAGTTGTTTTGTTCGAGATTACGAGATTATTAATCAAAAGTACCACGCATCCTCTGCTCATATGTTCAGATATCCATCTCATCACAGAGCTCTGTGGCTACAGGATATCCACCTCATCAAGGAGCTCTGTGGCTACAGGATATCCACCTCATCACAGAGCTCTGTGGCTGCAGGATATCCACCTCATCACAGAGCTCTGTGGCTACAGGATATCCACCTCATCACAGAGCTCTGTGGCTGCAGGATATCCACCTCATCACAGAGCTCTGTGGCTACAGGATATCCACCTCATCACAGAGTTCTGTGGCTGCAGGATATCCACCTCATCACAGGACTCTGTGGCTGCAGGATATCCACCTCATCAAGGAGCCCTGTGGCTACAGGATATCCACCTCATCACAGAGCTCTGTGGCTGCAGGATATCCACCTCATCACAGAGCTCTGTGGCTGCAGGATATCCACCTCATCACAGAGCTCTTTGGCTGCAGGATATCCACCTCATCACAGAGCTCTTTGGCTGCAGGATATCCACCTCATCACAGAGCTCTGTGGCTACAGGATATCCACCTCATCACAGAGCTCTGTGGCTGCAGGATATCCACCTCATCACAGAGCTCTGTGGCTACAGGATATCCACCTCATCACAGAGTTCTGTGGCTGCAGGATATCCACCTCATCACAGGACTCTGTGGCTGCAGGATATCCACCTCATCAAGGAGCCCTGTGGCTACAGGATATCCACCTCATCACAGAGCTCTGTGGCTGCAGGATATCCACCTCATCACAGAGCTCTTTGGCTGCAGGATATCCACCTCATCACAGAGCCCTGTGGCTGCAGGATATCCACCTCATCAAGGAGCCCTGTGGCTACAGGATATCCACCTCATCACAGAGCTCTGTGGCTGCAGGATATCCACCTCATCACAGAGCTCTTTGGCTGCAGGATATCCACCTCATCACAGAGCCCTGTGGCTGCAGGATATCCACCTCATCACAGAGTTCTGTGGCTGCAGGATATCCACCTCATCACAGAGCTCTGTGGCTGCAGGATCTCCACCTCATCACAGAGCTCTGTGGCTGCAGGATATCCACCTCATCACAGAGCCCTGTGGCTGCAGGATATCCACCTCATCACAGAGCTCTGTGGCTGCAGGATATCCACCTCATCACAGAGCTCTGTGGCTGCAGGATATCCACCTCATCACAGGGCTCTGTGGCTACATTGATCGCAATGTGCTCGTGGGGCATTTAAGGCCTGAACGATGCCTGACAGGTAGCACTGTCTCCTAGGCTGTGTGTGTACTGTGGCTGTGGTCTTGGGGATGGCACACAGCCTAGGAGACAGTTTGTCTGTCAGGCTTCGTTCAAGCCTTAAATCCAGGCACCGGTACCGCTTGCGTGAGGTTATAGAGAGAACAGTCTATGGTTTGGGTGGCTGGAGTCTATGACAATTTGTCAGGCCTAATTTTTTATGAAACTAAAAGTTTGATTTAAATGATTTATGCTGAGTTAAATATGAGTGAACTGCCTGGGGTAGTAGCAGATGCTTTGGGGAACCGGGCCCTCTTGCCAGACGGAGCCTTCTCCTGTCCTCTCAGTGTCTCTTTTCGGTTGAATTCAAATCTGCCTAATTAGCATAACTGGGACTAGATACAACAACAGTAAGACAGCAGTAGTAAGACTCTCTCTCTCTCTGTCTCTCAATTTAATTCAATTCAAGGGCTTTATTGGCATGGGAAACATGTGTTAACATTGCCAAAGGAAGTGAGGTAGATAATATACAAAAGTTAAATAAACAATAAAAATTAACAGTAAACATTACACATACAGAAATTTCCCCCCTGTCAGCCACCCTTGATAGCCCCTCCCCCCACGCCCACTGAGGACAAACACAAGACAGATTGTACTACTTATGGACTCAAATGGGAAAAATATGTTTACTGTATATATATTAACATAAAAACAGACTAGAATGCTATTTGGCCCTAAACAGAGAGTACACAGCGGCAGAATACCTGACCACTGTGACTGACCCTAAACAGAGAGTACACAGTGGCAGAATACCTGACCACTGTGACTGGCCCTAAACAGAGAGTACACAGTGGCAGAATACCTGACCACTGTGACTGGCCCTAAACAGAGAGTACACAGTGGCAGAATACCTGACCACTGTGACTGACCCAAAATTAAGGAAAGCTTTGACTATGTACAGACTCAGTGAGCATAGCCTTGCTATTGAGAAAGGCCGCCGTAGGCAGACATGGCTCTCAATAGAAGACAGGCTATGTGCTCACTGCCCACAAAATGAGGTGGAAACTGAGCTGCACTTCCTAACCTCCTGCCCAGTGTATGACCATATTAGAGAGACATATTTCCCTCAGATTACTATCTTGTGTCATTTAACCATTTGTACATTGTTAAAACACTGTATATATATAGATATAGGTATAGGACCATTATATATATATATAATATGACATTTGTAATGTCTTTATTGTTTTGAAACTTCTGTATGTGTAATGTTTATTGTTAATTCTTATTGTTTATTTCACTTTTGTATATTATCTACCTCACTTGCTTTGGCAATGTTAACACATGTTTCCCATGCCAATAAAGCCCTTGAATTGAATTAGAGAGAGAGCGAGAGAGAGAGCGAGAGAGAGAGAGAAAGAGAGCTCGCTCTCTCTCTCTCTCTCTCTCTCTCTCTCTCTCTCTCTCTCTCTCTCTCTCTCTCTCTCTCTCTCTCTCTCTCTCTCTCTCGGCATGTATGGCTATGTACAGTGTTATAATGAAGTGCAAAGGGGAAATCTCTCTCTCTGGCATTGCTGTAAGCACAGAAATAAACAAAACTTTCAGCAGGGGTCAAACCTTTCGACTGCCAGTGTGTCTCGGCCACAGGATATAGGTGCTCCCGTCTTGACATCGTTGCTTTTGTTTCGGCCTCATCAGGGGTTTAGCAGTGCCCAGAGAAGAGGGTATATTAGGAAAGCTGCCCTGCGTTTAAAACTTCAATGAAAAGCAGGGACATACACACTGATTGACCTAAAATGATAAATCCCATATTGATCTTTCAGAGTCAGGCCAACCCAGACTAATAGCAGATTAAAAGCAGGCTAATAGCAGGCTAATAGCAGGCTAATAGCAGACTAATAACAGGCTAATAGCAGATTAAAAGCAGGCTAATAGCAGGCTAATAGCAGACTATTAGCAGGCTAATAGCAAGCTAATAGCAGACTAATAACAGGCTAATAGCAGATTAAAAGCAGGCTAATAGCAGACTATTAGCAGGCTAATAGCAAGCTAATAGCAAGCTAATAGCAGACTAATAGCAGATTAATAGCAGGCTAATTGCAGGCTAATAGCAGACTAATAACAGGCTAATAGCAGATTAATAGCAGGCTAATTGCAGGCTAATAGCAGACTAATAACAGGCTAATAGCAGATTAATAGCAGGCTAATTGCAGGCTAATAGCAGATTAATCGCAGGCTAATTGCAGGCTAATAGCAGACTAATAACAGACTAATAGCAGGCTAATTGCAGGCTAATAGCAGACTAATAACAGACTAATAGCAGGCTAATAGCAGACTAATAGCAGACTAATAACAGACTAATAGCAGGCTAATAGCAGACTAATAACAGACTAATAACAGACTAATAGCAGATTAATAGCAGATTAATACTAGGCTAATTGAAATACATAAATGTCTTGCCTTCTTGCCTTAGTCTATAGCCTCAATCCCACCATAGAAACGTGTCAGTATTTTTTTTTTTTATAAAGACTTCCTCATATTATCTCTCCTGTTCTATTGGTTTTCAAATCAACTTTTCTTTTAATTGTCTTGCAGCCAAAGACATTATTATCCTAGTCATATTATCCACCCGTGATAGTTGTTGCATCAATGTGCGGTGTGCGCATTTTAGAACGGTGTTTTTTCCGCAAACTGCATTTTGGAACATTTGCGCGTAGACCTACTTCCGTGTGCACATTACTGCGCTTTAAAATTAGAAGAAAAATAGATTGTCAACGTTTTAAGCGAAACATTCTGATCTGTTACACAATGTCCCGTGTGTATCAAGAATGGCCCACCACCCAAAGGACATCCAGCCAACTTAAAACAATTGTGGGAAGCATTGGAGTCAACATGGGGCCAGCTTCCCTGTGGAACACTTTCCCGACACCTTGTAGAGTTCATGCCCCGAGGAATTCAGGGCTGTTCTGAGGGGCAAAAGGTGCAACTCAATATTAGGATAGTGTTCTTAATGTTTGGTATACTCTTGTGTATATAAACAGAAACTTGATTTACCCACAGTGACATAACTGCCAGATGAATGTAAGGCATCTGAATGACTCTCATGTGGTTTCATCCATTATTTTCTACACAAATCAAATCAAATTATATTGGTCACATACACATATTTAGCAGATGTTATTGCGGAGTGTAGAGAAATGCTTGTGTTCCTAGCTCCAACAGTGCAGTAGTATCTAACAATTCACAACAATACACAAATCTAAAAGTGAATGAATGGAATGAATAAATATATATATATATTAGACTGAACAATGTTGGAGTGGCATTGACTCAAATACAGGTGAATAGAATACAGTATGTAAACATTATTAAAGTGACTAGTTAGTAAATACAGTAGAATAGAATACAGTATATACACATGAGATGGGTAAAGCAGTATGTAAACGTTATTAAAGTGACTAGTTAGTAAATACAGTAGAATAGAATACAGTATATACACATGAGATGGGTAAAGCAGTATGTAAACATTATTAAAGTGACTAGTTAGTAAATACAGTAGAATACAGTATGTACATATGACATGAGGAAAGCAGTATGTAAACGTGATTTAAACATGGGACGACAGGGACGAGTGTTCCATTATTAACGTGGGCAATGATTCCAAGTATATGTATATAGGGCAGCAGCCTCTAAGGTGCAGGGTTGCGTAACTGGGTGGAAGCTGGCTAGTGGTGGCTATTTAACATTCTGATGGCCATAAAGATAGAAGCTGTTTTTCAGTCTCTCGGTCCCTGCTTTGATGCACCTGTACTGACCTCGCCTTCTGGATGATAGCGGGGTGAACAGGCAGTGGCTCGGGTGGTTGATGTCCTTGATGATCTTTATGGCCTTCCTGTAACATCGGGTGGTGTAGGTGTCCTGGACGGCAGGTAGTTTTCCCCACACCACAAACAGATCTGGGACCAGGCTATTGGCTAGACAGCACCAACAGATCATCTAGGACCAGACTATTGGCTAGACAGCACCAACAGATCATCTAGGACCAGGCTATTGGCTCAACAGCACCAACAGATCATCTAGGACCAGGCTATTGGCTAGACAGCACCAACAGATAATCTAGGACCAGGCTATTGGCTCAACAGCACCAACAGATCTGGGACCAGGCTATTTGCTAGACAGCACCAACAGATCATCTAGGACCAGGCTATTGGCTCAACAGCACCAACAGATCTGGGACCAGGCTATTGGCTAGACAGCACCAACAGATCTAGGACCAGGCTATTGGTTAGACAGAGCCAACAGATCTGGGACCAGGCTATTGGCTCAACAGCACCAACAGATCTGGGACCAGGCTATTGGCTCAACAGCACCAACAGATCTAGGACCAGGCTATTGGCTCAACAGCACCAACAGATCTGGGACCAGGCTATTGGCTCAACAGCACCAACAGATCTGGGACCAGACTATTGGCTCAACAGCACCAACAGATCTGGGACCAGGCTATTGGCTCAACAGCACCAACAGATCTAGGACCAGGCTATTGGCTAGACAGCACCAACAGATCTGGGACCAGGCTATTGGCTAGACAGCACCAACAGATCATCTAGGACCAGACTATTGGCTCAACAGCACCAACAGATCTGGGACCAGGCTATTGGCTAGACAGCACCAACAGATCTGGGACCAGGCTATTGGCTCAACAGCACCAACAGATCTAGGACCAGGCTATTGGCTCAACAGCACCAACAGATCTGGGACCAGGCTATTGGCTAGACAGCACCAACAGTTCATCTAGGACCAGACTATTGGCTTGACAGAGCCAACAGATTTAGGACCAGGCTATTGGCTAGACAGAGCCAACAGATCTAGGACCAGGCTATTGGCTCAACAGCACCAACAGAGGGCCCAGGTTAGAGAACTTGCAGCTCACACAGAGGAACTGTGTCCTAATGAGCAGAATGCACGGAGGGTGCATTCGACCGCAGCATAACTCCTATAATGACTTAATCAGAGTCTCGAGCTCCTTCCTTAGATAACGCTGAATTCCTGCCCCACCTTCCTATTCAATGCTATTGCTGTGAGCCAGAGGAGAGGCGGACATAAGCTGGAAACAGGAACTTTCTCCTGGCTGTAACTCGGGAAACTGACCTCTGTTTTTACTGAATATGTCTGTATATCATCAAATCAAGCTTTATTTACACAGCACATTTTAAACATGAATGCAGAAATATTTAGTACACCACCTACATAAGAGGATAAAAAGAAGAAAGAAAGACAATAAAAACTGACTGACGAAAAAGCACCTTCAGGAAAAGCACCTTCAGGAAAAGCACCTTCAGGTAAAGCACCTTCAGGTAAAGCACCTTCAGGAAAAGGTAAAGCACCTTCAGGTAAAGCACCTTCAGGTAAAGGTAAAGCACCTTCAGGAAAAGGTAAAGCACCTTCAGGTAAAGGTAAAGCACCTTCAGGAAAAGGTAAAGCACCTTCAGGAAAAGGTAAAACACCTTCAGGTAACGCACCTTCAGGAAAAGGTAAAACACCTTCAGGAAAAGCACCTTCAGGAAAAGCACCTTTAGGAAAAGCACCTTCAGGAAAAGGTAAAGCACCTTCAGGTAAAGGTAAAGCACCTTCAGGTAAAGCACCTTCAGGTAAAGGTAAAGCACCTTCAGGTAAAGCACCTTCAGGTAAAGCACCTTCAGGAAAAGGTAAAACACCTTCAGGAAAAGCACCTTCAGGAAAAGCACCTTTAGGAAAAGCACCTTCAGGAAAAGGTAAAGCACCTTCAGGTAAAGGTAAAGCACCTTCAGGTAAAGCACCTTCAGGTAAAGCACCTTCAGGAAAAGGTAAAGCACCTTCAGGTAAAGCACCTTCAGGAAAAGGTAAAGCACCTTCAGGTAAAGCACCTTCAGGTAAAGCACCTTCAGGAAAAGGTAAATAGGTGTTTTAAGATCCCTTTTAAATATGTCCACAGTTTCAGACCTCAGGTTCTCTGGCAGGATATTCCAGAGACTGGGGGCATAGTAACTAGAGGCTGGGGGCCTAGAGGCTGGGGGCCTAGTAGTATCCTGAAGTCTTGTTCCAAGACTTCAGGATATTTAAAAGGCTGCCTCTCCATGCCTCTTGGTCCTAGACTTCAGGATAGTTAAAAGGCTGGGGGCATAATAACTAAAGGCTGGGGGCATAGTAACTAAAGGCTGGGGGCATAGTAACTAGAGGCTGGGGGCATAGTAACTAAAGGCTGGGGGCATAGTAACTAAAGGCTGGGGGCATAGTAAGTAAATGCTGGGGGCATAGTAACTAAAGGCTGGGGCATAGTAACTAAAGACTGGGGGCATAGTAACTAAAGGCTGGGGGCATAGTAACTAAAGACTGGGGGCATAGTAACTAAAGGCTGGGGGCCTAGTAACTAAAGGCTGGGGGCATAGTAACTAAAGGCTGGGGGCATAGTAACTAAAGGCTGGGGGCATCATAACTAAAGGCTGGGGGCATCATAACTAAAGGCTGGGGGCATAGTAACTAAAGGCTGGGGGCATAGTAACTAGAGGCTGTCTCTCCATGCCTCTTGGTCCCAGGCTGGGGGCATAGTAACTAAAGGCATAGTAACTAAAGGCTGGGGACATAGTAACTAAAGGCATAGTAACTAAAGACTGGGGGCATAGTAACTAAAGGCTGGGGGCATAGTAACTAAAGGCTGGGGGCATAGTAACTAAAGGCTGGGGGCATAGTAACTAGAGGCTGGGGGCATAATAACTAAAGGCTGGGGGCATAGTAACTAGAGCCTGGGGGCATAGTAACTAAAGGCTGGGGGCATAGTAACTAAAGGCTGGGGACATAGTAACTAAAGGTAGGGGCATAGTAACTAGAGGCTGGGGGCATAGTAACTAGAGGCTGGGGGCATAGTAACTAAAGGCTGGGGGCATAGTAACTAAAGGCTGGGGGCATAGTAACTCGAGGCTGGGGGCATAGTAACTAGAGGCTGGGGGCATAGTAACTAGAGGCTGGGGGCATAGTAACTAAAGGCTGGGGGCATAGTAACTAAAGGCTGGGGGCATAGTAACTAAAGGCTGGGGGCATAGTAACTAAAGGCTGGGGGCATAGTAACTAGAGGCTGGGGGCATAATAACTAAAGGCTGGGGCATAGTAACTAGAGCCTGGGGGCATAGTAACTAAAGGCTGGGGGCATAGTAACTAAAGGCTGGGGACATAGTAACTAAAGGTAGGGGGCATAGTAACTAGAGGCTGGGGGCATAGTAACTAGAGGCTGGGGGCATAGTAACTAAAGGCTGGGGGCATAGTAACTAAAGGCTGGGGGCATAGTAACTAGAGGCTGGGGGCATAGTAACTAGAGGCTGGGGGCATAGTAACTAGAGGCTGGGGGCATAGTAACTAAAGGCTGGGGGCATAGTAACTAAAGGCTGGGGGCATAGTAACTAGAGGCTGGGGGCATAGTAACTAGAGGCTGGGGGCATAGTAACTAAAGGCATAGTAACTAAAGGCTGGGGACATAGTAACTAAAGGCATAGTAACTAAAGGCTGGAGGCATAGTAACTAAAGGCATAGTAACTAAAGGCTGGGGGCATAGTAACTAAAGGCATAGTAACTAAATGCTGGGGGCATAGTAACTAAAGGCTGGGGCATAGTAACTAAAGACTAGGGGCATAGTAACTAAAGGCTGGGGGCATAGTAACTAAAGGCTGGGGGCATAGTAACTAAAGGCTGGGGGCATAGTAACTAAAGGCTGGGGGCATAGTAACTAAAGGCTGGGGGCATCATAACTAAAGGCTGGGGGCATCATAACTAAAGGCTGGGGGCATAGTAACTAAAGGCTGGGGGCATAGTAACTAGAGGATGTCTCTCCATGCCTCTTGGTCCCAGGCTGGGGGCATAGTAACTAAAGGCATAGTAACTAAATGCTGGGGGCATAGTAACTAAAGGCTGGGGGCATAGTAACTAAAGGCTGGGGGCATAGTAACTAAAGACTGGAGGCATAGTAACTAAAGACTGGGGGCATAGTAACTAGAGGCTGGGGACATAATAACTAAAGGCTGGGGCATAGTAACTCGAGGCTGGGGGCATAGTAACTAAAGGCTGGGGGCATAGTAACTAGAGGCTGGGGCATAGTAACTAAAGGCTGGGGGCATAGTAACTCGAGGCTGGGGGCATAGTAACTAAAGGCTGGGGGCATAGTAACTAAAGGTTGGGGGCATAGTAACTAGAGGCTGGGGGCATAGTAACTAGAGGCTGGGGACATAATAACTAAAGGCTGGGACATAGTAACTCGAGGCTGGGGGCATAGTAACTAAAGGCTGGGGGCATAGTAACTAAAGGCTGGGGGCATAGTAACTAGAGGCTGGGGGCATAGTAACTAAAGGCTGGGGGCATAGTAACTAAAGGCTGGGGCATAGTAACTCGAGGCTGGGGGCATAGTAACTAGAGGCTGGGGGCATAGTAACTAGAGGCTGGGGCATAGTAACTAAAGGCTGGGGGCATAGTAACTAAAGGCTGGGGGCATAGTAACTAAAGACAGGGGACATAGTAACTAAAGGCTGGGGGCATAGTAAGTAAATGCTGGGGGCATAGTAACTAGAGGCTGGGGGCATAGTAACTAAAGGCTGGGGGCATAGTAACTAGAGGCTGGGGGCATAGTAACTAAAGGCTGGGGACATAGTAACTAGAGGCTGGGGGCATAGTAACTAAAGGCTGGGGACATAGTAACTAAAGGCTGAGGGCATAGTAAGTAAATGCTGGGGGCATAGTAACTAGAGGCTGGGGGCATAGTAACTAAAGGCTGGGGGCATAGTAACTAGAGGCTGGGGGCATAGTAACTAAAGGCTGGGGGCATAGTAACTAGAGGCTGGGGGCATAGTAACTAAAGGCTGGGGGCATAGTAACTAAAGACTGGGGGCATAGTAACTAAAGGCTGGGGGCATAGTAACTAGAGGCTGGGGGCATAGTAACTAAAGGCTGGGGGCATAGTAACTAGAGGCTGGGGGCATAGTAACTAGAGGCTGGGGGCATAGTAACTAATAATAACATAATAACTAAAGGCTGGGGACATAGTAACTAGAGGCTGGGGGCATAGTAACTAAAGGCTGGGGACATAGTAACTAGAGGCTGTCTCTCCATGCCTCTTGGTCCCAGACTGGGGACATAATAACTAAAGGCTGCCTCTCCATGCCTCCTGGTCCAAGACTTCCGGATAGTTAAGAGGCCAGAGGACCTGAGGGACATACTGGGTACATCACTTAAAAGCATGTCTGACATGTATTGGGTTGCACAATTGTGGATTGATTTAAAAACCAATAAAATAATCTTAAAATGAATTCCAAAATTCACAGGCAGCCAGCGCAGAGACCATAAATCCGGTGTAATGTGTGTTCTCCATCTGGTCTTGGTTAGTACCCGACCAATGTCTTTCTTGGGAAAAACAGACAGGGGAGCATTACAGTAGTCAGGCCTGCTTGTAATAAAAGCATGGACGAGTCTCTCTGTGTCATCCTGAGAGAGAAACGGCCGCACTGTGGCAATGTTTCTCAGGTGGTAAAAAAACGAAACTACATGGCCAAAAGTATGAGGACATCCCTTCAAATGAGTGGAATTGGTTGATTTCAGCCAATAAAATCGAGGACACAGCCATGCGATCTCCATAGACAAACATTGTCAGAGCTTAGTGACTTTTAATGTAGCCCCGTCATAGCATACCACCTTTCCAACAAGTCAGTTCCTCAAAAAACTGTAAGCGCTGTTATTGTGAAATGGAAATGTCTAGGCGCAATAACGGCTCAGTTGGTCGGCCACAGAAGATCACAAAATGGGTCCGTCAAAGACCTGAAGCGCGTAACGTGTAGAAATCATCTGTCCTCTGTTCCAAACTGCCTCTAGAAGCAACGTCAGCACAATAAACTGTTCATCGGGAGCTTCATGAAATGGGTTTCCGTGACTAAGCAGCTGCACACAAGCCTAAGATCACCATGTGTAAAGCTCGCCGCCATTGGACTCTGGAGCAGTGGAAACGTGGTCTATATAGGCCACGTAGCCTAGTGGTTAGAGCGTTGGACTAGTAACCGGAAGGTTGCGAGTTCAAACCCCCGAGCTGACAAGGTACACAATCTGTCGTTCTGCCCCTGAACAGGCAGTTAGGCCGTCATTGAAAATAAGAATGTGTTCTTAACTGACTTGCCTAGTTAAATAAAGGTTAAAAAAAATTAATCTTGCAGTCCGATGGACGAATCTGGGTTTGGCAGATGCTAGGAGAACGCTATCTACCCCAATGCATAGTGCCAACTGTAAAGTTTGGTGGAGGAGGAATAATGGTCTGGGGCTGTTTTTCACGGTTCGGACCCCTTAGTTCCAGTGAAGGGAAAGGTAAACGCTGCGATGACATTCTAGATGTTTCTTCCAACATTATGGCAACAGTTTGGGGAAGGTCCTTTCCTTGTTCAGCATGACAATATTCTCATCCCAATCCTTTACTAGATTGTGTGTATTCGGTTTTGTTGTGGAATCGTTAGATATTACCTGTTAAATATTGTTGCACTATTGGATCTAGAAGCATAAACATTTTGCTACACTCGCATTAACATCTGCTAACCATGTGTATGTGACTAATAAAATGTGAATTTGTTTAAATCCTTTGGGAAGAGTTGGAACGGCAACTGTGAGCCAGGCCTAATCACCCAACATCAGTGCCTGAACTCACTAATGCTCTTACGCCTGAGTGGAAGCAAGTCCCCCTGCAGCAATGTTCCAACAACTAGTGGAAAGCCTTCCCAGAAGAGTGGAGGCTGTTATAGCAGCAATGTTCCAACAACTAATGGAAAGCCTTCCCAGAAGAGAGGAGGTTGTTATAGCAGCAATGTTCCAACATCTAGTGGAAAGCCTTTCCAGAAGAGTGGAGGCTGTTATAGCAGCAATGTTCCAATATCTAGTGGAAAGCCTTCCCAGAAGAGAGGAGGCTGTTATAGCAGCAATGTTCCAAAATCTAGTGGAAAGCCTTCCCAGAAGAGTGGAGGCTGTTATAGCAGCAATGTTCCAACATCTAGTGGAAAGCCTTCCCAGAAGAGTGGAGGCTGTTATAGCAGCAATGTTCCAACATCTAGTGGAAAGCCTTCCCAGAAGAGTGGAGGCTGTTACAGCAGCAATGTTCCAACATCTAGTGGAAAGCCTTCCCAGGAGAGTGGAGGCTGTTATAGCAGCAATGTTCCAAAATCTAGTGGAAAGCCTTCCCAGAAGAGAGGAGGCTGTTATAGCAGCAATGTTCCAACATCTAGTGGAAAGCCTTCCCAGAAGAGAGGAGGCTGTTATGGCAGCAAAGGGGGGGGGGGAACAACTCCATATTAATGCCCATGATTTTGGAATGAGATGTTCGACGAGCAGGTGTCCACGTAATTTGGTAGTATATATAGTATATTTTGGTCACGTTCCTAATGTGTGATTCCAAATTATGTTCAGAATCTAAAATAACAGCTAGGTTTTTATTTATTTTACCTTTTGAATTAAAATGTGTGACCAGATTCTCTCTTTGTGTTTTGGCTCCAACAATAAGCACCTTGGTCTTGTCTTGATTTAGCTGGAGGGAGTTGTGAGCCATCTAAGTATTTAAATCACTAAAACAATCTAATAATTGATTTGTGGAGCTAAAATCCTCTGGTGACACAGAAATGCCAGAGAGTAACAATTGGGTGTACAAACATTACCTCTCAGATTGAAGCATGGCATTGTTTGTGTGTGTGTGTGTGTGTGTGTGTGTGTGTGTGTGTGTGTGTGTGTGTGTGTGTGTGTGTGTGCGCGTGCGCGTGCGCGTGCGCGTGCGTGTGCGTGTGCGTGTGTGTGTGTGTGTGTGTGTGTGTGTCTCTCACGTCACAAGCCCATTTTGTCTCTTTATATCAAACCATTTTTCCTCATCGTCCTGATTTTTCTCTCACCATTTTACCATCTGTCTCTGCAGCTCTCAACCCCCTATTGGCCCCTACACCCTCTCTTCCAATGCCCCCCCCCCAGAAAATCACCAGATTACGATTACACTATTGCCAGACTTGATGAAGGCCTCCCAAAACTCACATTAGCGTCAGGAAACAGGAAACAGGAAACAGAGGTGGCGTCCCAAACAGGATCCTATATACTAAACTACGACTTTTAACCAGAGCTCTATTCTGCCCTGCATACCGACGTTGGGCACTTCAATATCATGGTTTTCAACACCACAATAAATAAATGTCAACCAACATAAAGTCCCTCTCTATCTAGTTTGGGATTGATTGGTTTTATTAGTCAGGAAAAATACACATACAGCATATTAATGAAGCTGTTTTAATTCACTGTACCCTCATACTATACTATACTACTAAACTATACAACATTACACTATACCCTCATACTATACTATACTACTATACAACACTACACTATACCCTCATACTATATATACTATACTACTAAACTATACAACATTACACTATACCCTCATACTATACTATACTACTATACAACACTACACTATACCCTCATACTATATATACTATACTACTAAACTATACTATACTATACAACACTACACTATACCCTCATACTATACTATACTACTATACTATACAACACTACACTGTACCCTCATACTATACTATACTACTAAACTATACAACATTACACTATACCCTCATACTCTACTATACTACTAAACTATACAACATTACACTATACCCTCATACTATACTATACTACTAAACTATACAACATTACACTATACCCTCATACTATACTATACTACTAAACTATACAACATTACACTATACCCTCATACTATACTATACAACACTACACTATACCCTCATACTATACTATACTACTATACTATACAACACTACACTATACCCTCATACTATACTATACTACTAAACTATACAACACTACACTACACCCTCATACTATACTATACTACTAAACTATACTATACAACACTACACTATACCCTCATACTATACTATACAACACTACACTATACCCTCATACTAAACTATACTACTATACAACACTACACTATACCCCCATACTATACTATACTATACTACTAAACTATACAACACTACACTATACCCCCATACTATACTATACTATACTACTAAACTATACAACACTACACTATACCCTCATACTATACTATACTACTAAACTATACAACACAACACTACACTATACCCTCATACTATATATACTATACTACTAAACTATACTATACTATACAACACTACACTATACCCTCATACTATATATACTATACTACTAAACTATACTATACTATACAACACTATACTATACCCTCATACTATACTATACTACTATACTATACAACACTACACTGTACCCTCATACTATACTATACTACTAAACTATACAACATTACACTATACCCTCATACTCTACTATACAACACTACACTATACCCTCATACTATACTATACTACTAAACTATACAACATTACACTATACCCTCATACTCTACTATACTACTAAACTATACAACATTACACTATACCCTCATACTATACTATACAACACTACACTATACCCTCATACTATACTATACTACTATACTATACAACACTACACTATACCCTCATACTATATATACTATACTACTATACTATACTATACAACACTACACTATACCCTCATACTATATATACTATACTACTAAACTATACTATACTATACAACACTACACTATACCCTCATACTATACTATACTACTATACTATACAACACTACACTATACCCTCATACTATATATACTATACTACTAAACTATACTATACTATACAACACTACACTATACCCTCATACTATACTATACTACTAAACTATACAACATTACACTATACCCTCATACTCTACTATACTACTAAACTATACAACATTACACTATACCCTCATACTCTACTATACTACTAAACTATACAACATTACACTATACCCTCATACTATACTATACAACACTACACTATACCCTCATACTATACTATACTACTATACTATACAACACTACACTATACCCTCATACTATACTATACTACTAAACTATACAACACTACACTATACCCTCATACTATACTATACAACACTACACTATACCCTCATACTATACTATACTACTAAACTATACTATACAACACTACACTATACCCTCATACTATACTATACAACACTACACTATACCCTCATACTAAACTATACTACTATACAACACTACACTATACCCCCATACTATACTATACTATACTATACTATACTATACTATACTATACTACTAAACTATACAACACTACACTATACCCCCATACTATACTATACTATACTACTAAACTATACAACACTACACTATACCCTCATACTATACTATACTACTAAACTATACTATACAAGACTACACTATACCCTCATACTATACTATACTACTAAACTATACAACACAACACTACACTATACCCTCATATAATACTATACTACTAAACTATACAACCCTACACTATACCCTCATACTATACTATACTACTATACTTTACAACACTACACTATACCCTCATACTATACTATACTATACTACTATACAACACTACACTATACCCTCATACTATACTATACTACTAAACTATACAACACTACACCCTCATACTATACTATACTATACTACTATACAACACTACACTATACCCTCATACTAAACTATACTACTATACTATACAACACTACACTATACCCTCATACTATACTATACTACTAAACTATACTATACAACACTACACTATACCCTCATACTATGCTATACTATACTATACAACACTACACTATACCCTCATACTATACTATACTACTAAACTATACAACACTACACTATACCCTCATACTATACTATACTACTAAACTATACCATACAACACTACACTATACCCTCATACTATACTATACTACTAAACTATACAACACTACACCCTCATACTATACTATACTATACTACTATACAACACTACACTATACCCTCATACTAAACTATACTACTATACTATACAACACTACACTATACCCTCATACTATACTATACTACTAAACTATACTATACAACACTACACTATACCCTCATACTATACTATACTACTATACAACACTACACTATACCCTCATACTAAACTATACTACTATACTATACAACACTACACTATACCCTCATACTATACTATACTACTAAACTATACCATACAACACTGCACTATACCCTCATACTATACTATACAACACTACACTATACCCTCATACTATATTATACTACTAAACTATACTATACAACACTACACTATACCCTCATACTATACTATACAACACTACACTATACCCTCATGCTATACTATACTACTAAACTATACTATACACCACTACACTATACCCTCATACTATACTATACTACTATACTAAACAACACTACACTATACCCTCATACTATACTATACTAGTATATTATACAACACTACACTATACCCTCATACTATACTATACTACTAAACTATACAACACTACACTATACCCTCATACTATACTATACTACCAAACTATACTATACAACACTACACTATACCCTCATACTATATTATACTACTAAACTATACAACACTACACTATACCCTCATACTATACTATACAACACTACGCTGTACCCTCATACTATACTATACTACTAAACTATACTATACAACACTACACTATACCCTCATATTATACTATACTACTAAACTATACAACACTACACTATACCCTCATACTATACTATACTACCAAACTATACTATACAACACTACACTATACCCTCATACTATATTATACTACTAAACTATACAACACTACACTATACCCTCATACTATACTATACTACTAAACTATACAACACAACACTACACTATACCCTCATACTATACTATACAACACTACACTATACCCTCATACTATATTATACTACTAAACTATACAACACTACACTATACCCTCATACTAAACTATACTACTAAACTATACAACACTACACAATACCCTCATACTATACTATACTACTATACTATACAACACTACACAATACCCTCATACTAAACTATACTACTATACTATACCCTCATACTATACTATACTATACTATACAACACTACACTATACCCTCATACTATACTATACTACTAAACTATACTATACAACACTACACTATACCCTCATACTATACTATACTACTAAACTATACTATACAACACTACACTATACCCTCATACTATACTATACTACTAAACTATACTACACTATACTATACTACTATACTATACAACACTACACTATACCCTCATACTAAACTATACTACTAAACTATACAACACTACACTATACCCTCATACTATACTATACTACTATACTATACAACACTACACAATACCCTCATACTAAACTATACTACTATACTATACAACACTACACTATACCCTCATACTATACTATATTACTATACTATACAACACTACACAATACCCTCATACTAAACTTTACTGCTATACTATACCCTCATACTATACTATACTACTATACTATACTATACAACGCTACACTATACCCTCATACTAAACTATACTACTAAACTATACAACACTACACTATACCCTCATACTATACTATACTACTATACAACACTACACAATACCCTCATACTAAACTATACTACTATACTATACCCTCATACTATACTATACTACTATACTATACCCTCATACTATACTATACTACTATACTATACCCTCATACTATACTATACTACTATACTATACAACACTACACTACATCCTCATACTATACTATACTACTAAACTATATTATACAACACTACACTATACCCTCATACTAAACTATACTACTATACAACACTACACTATACCCTCATACTATACTATACTATACTACTAAACTATACTATACAACACTACACTATACCCTCATACTATACTATACTACGAAACTATACTATGCAACACTACACTATACCCTCATACTATACTATACTACTATACTATACAACACTACACTATACCCTCATACTATACTATACTATACTATACTATACTATACTATACTATACTATACTACTAAACTATACAACACTACACCCTCATACTATACTATACTACTAAACTATACTATACCCTCATACTATACTATACTATACAACACTACACTATACCCTCATACTATACTATACTATACTATACAACACTACACTATACCCTCATACTATACTAGACTACTAAACGATAATATACAACACTACACTATACCCTCATACTATACTATACTACTATACTATACAACACTACACTATACCCTCATACTATACTATACTACTATACTATACAACACTACACTATACCCTCATACTATACTATACTACTATACTGCTCTACCAAACAAAAAGGCAGTAGCTGCTTATAGCGGAGAACTGAGAAAAAAGGGCTTTTATTTCCCTTGGTTTCATGGTAACTTTATGCAGTTACTGTTAACATCACCCCCATTGTCTCCTGAACACAATACAATAGAGGCAGGATACTTGTCCATGTGATTAAGCATGTATTTAATGACCCCCATTGTCTCCTGAACACAATACAATAGAGGCAGGATACTTGTCCATGTGATTAATAAGCATGTATTTAATGACCCCCATTGTCTCCTGAACACAATACACTAGAGGCAGGATACTTGCCCATGTGATTAAGCATGTATTTAATGACCCCCATTGTCTCCTGAACACAATACACTAGAGGCAGGATACTTGCCCATGTGATTAAGCATGTATTTAATGACCCCCATTGTCTCCTGAACACAATACACTAGAGGCAGGATACTTGTCCATGTGATTAAGCATGTATTTAATGACCCCAAATTGTCTCCTGAACACAATACACTAGAGGCAGGATACTTGTCCATGTGATTAAGCATGAATTTAATGACCACCATTGTCTCCTGAACACAATACACTAGAGGCAGGATACTTGTCCATGTGATTAAGCATGTATTTAATGACCCCCATTGTCTCCTGAACACAATACACTAGAGGCAGGATACTTGTCCATGTGATTAATAAGCATGTATTTAATGTTGTAAAATGGACATCAACTCATTTTCGACCAAATTAGTAGCTACTGCATTTTTGTTTGTTTGTTGCTTTGGTAGGGAATGGGACATCGACAGATACTTCGTCAATCCTCACCTTCGTATTTCTTCCGGCTTTTTATTGAAAAGGAACTAAAACACCGTTAAAAAACAAATATATATATATTTTTTAAAGGAAGTCCTCCTTTTAAAGGAAGTCCTCCGTGGTTTTATTGAAGTGGTGTCGTGTGTATATTGTTAGTGAAGGTGTTACTGAACAAGCATATACGATAGAGGCCTAACAGTATGGAGCTACAGCTAAAGTAGTGCTGTAGTCGCTGTCTCAAATGGTACCCTGTTGCCTATATAGTACACGAGTGTTGACCCGGAGCCTTCAATAGGTCATGGTGAAAAGTAGAGTGTTATTTGGGAGTCACTGCAGTGTTGAAGCCAACAGACGGCTGCGTTGTCGTAGACAACTGCAGAATGGTATCCTTCCTGTGTACTTCAGACCTGGGTTTAAAAATCGGTATTGATTTTCTTTCAAATACTTTAGTTGATCTTGATTGAGCTTGCCTGGCAACAGGGGAACCAATCGGATGCTCTTAAAAAAGTGGCGCCCATCTGGGACAATCAGGCAGGCTCCATCAAAAGCTCAGTTTTTGAAAGATTTCGAATACTATTTAAACCCGGGTCTTCTGCACTCAGGGCAGACTGGGGCGATATCTACGGCATCTCAGATAGGACATGTCCCAGGAGTACTAGTTCAGATCTTTTTACTGTTTTCACTAACCAAGGAAACTGACACCATGACACTATAGACAAGGAAACTGACACCAAGGAAGCTGACACCATGTGTGATTATTACAGGCCTCTGTTACTGATAACATCAGGCCAGCACAAAAACATCACAGTTCACCACTCTCCTTATTAAAGAAGACATCCAACACTTGCTTTGCACTCAGCAGTTTCCACCAGGAAACAGGCTCTGGTCTGTTTTCAATTACAGTCTGTACTGTTGGGACTCTGCTGCCCTTTGATGCGATAATGGAGTTAGCAGATCTAGGATCAGTCTGGGAACTGAACGCTATCCTCAGAGAGGGACCCTGGACATGGAGTTAGCAGGTCTGGGAACTGAACGCTAGCCTCAGAGAGGGACCCTGGACATGGAGTTAGCAGATCTAGGATCAGTCTGGGAACTGAACGCTATCCTCCGAGAGGGACCCTGGACATGGAGTTAGCAGATCCAGGATCAGTCTGGGAACTGAACGCTAGCCTCAGAGAAGGACCCTGCCAAGACGCAGAGCGAGCAGACTTGGGTTGTATTCATTTTGGCACGCCAGAGCAAAACGTTTTTTTTTTTTTTTTTGCAATGGAAACCGGAACACAAGCATTTCTGATTGGACGAGTTCAGGTAGTTTCGTTTCGAGCCAGACACTGGGTTCATGTTACAATCCAAACGGTGGGCAATAGTATCGAGCCAGACACTGGGTTCATGTTACAATCCAAACGGTGGGCAATAGTATCGAGCCAGACACTGGGTTCATGTTACAATCCAAACGGTGGGCAATAGTATCGAGTCAGACACTGGGTTCATACAGTAAGTAGGGCATCTCTGTTCTTCTAAAAAATACATTTTCTTCAACGTCTTTTCTTTAGACATGCCTAAAATAAATAGTTGATTTATTGTGATGGTGTATATTACATTGATTTATTGTGATGGTGTATATTAAATTGATTTATTGTGATGGTGTATATTAAATTGATTTATTGTGATGGTGTATATTAAATTGATTTATTGTGATGGTGTATATTAAAATGATTTATTGTGATGGTGTATATTAAATTGATTTATTGTGATGGTGTATATTAAATTGATTTATTGTGATGGTGTATATTAAATTGATTTATTGTGATGGTGTATATTAAATTGATTTATTGTGATGGTGTATATTAAATTGATTTATTGTGATGGTGTATATTAAATTGATTTATTGTGATGGTGTATATTAAATTGATTTATTGTGATGGTGTATATTAAATTGATTTATTGTGGTGGTGTATATTAAATTGATTTATTGTGATGGTGATGGTGTATATTAAATTGATTTATTGTGATGGTGTATATTAAAATGATTTATTGTGATGGTGTATATTAAATTGATTTATTGTGATGGTGATGGTGTATATTAAATTGATTTATTGTGATGGTGTATATTAAATTGATTTATTGTGATGGTGTATATTAAATTGATTTATTGTGATGGTGTATATTAAATTGATTTATTGTGATGGTGTATATTAAATTGATTTATTGTGATGGTGTATATTAAATTGATTTATTGTGATGGTGTATATTAAATTGATTTATTGTGATGGTGATGGTGTATATTAAATTGATTTATTGTGATGGTGTATATTAAAATGATTTATTGTGATGGTGTATATTAAATTGATTTATTGTGATGGTGATGGTGTATATTAAATTGATTTATTGTGATGGTGTATATTAAATTGATTTATTGTGATGGTGTATATTAAATTGATTTATTGTGATGGTGTATATTAAATTGATTTATTGTGATGGTGTATATTAAATTGATTTATTGTGATGGTGTATATTAAATTGATTTATTGTGATGGTGTATATTAAATTGATTTATTGTGATGGTGTATATTCAATTGATTTATTGTGATGGTGTATATTAAATTGATTTATTGTGATGGTGATGGTGTATATTAAAATGATTTATTGTGATGGTGTATATTAAATTGAATTATTGTGATGGTGTATATTAAATTGATTTATTGTGATGGTGTATATTAAATTGATTTATTGTGATGGTGTATATTAAATTGATTTATTGTGATGGTGTATATTAAATTGATTTATTGTGATGGTGTATATTAAATTGATTTATTGTGGTGGTGTATATTAAATTGATTTATTGTGATGGTGATGGTGTATATTAAATTGATTTATTGTGATGGTGTATATTAAAATGATTTATTGTGATGGTGTATATTAAATTGATTTATTGTGATGGTGATGGTGTATATTAAATTGATTTATTGTGATGGTGTATATTAAATTGATTTATTGTGATGGTGTATATTAAATTGATTTATTGTGATGGTGTATATTAAATTGATTTATTGTGATGGTGTATATTAAATTGATTTATTGTGATGGTGTATATTAAATTGATTTATTGTGATGGTGTATATTAAATTGATTTATTGTGATGGTGTATATTAAATTGATTTATTGTGATGGTGTATATTAAATTGATTTATTGTGATGGTGTATATTAAATTGATTTATTAGAATGTAGATGTTCCAAAGATCAACAGCTTATATGGATGTCTGGAGATGTTAATTACGGGGCAATTTAACTTCTTCAATTACGGGACTCTGAAATTCTTGGAGAGTCCTGTGTAGTATTTTCGTATAGAGAGAGAGGTCCTGGAGAGAGAGGAGGGAGAGGAGATGATCAGTGCTCCTGGAGAAGGAGGAGAGAGAGAGGAGATGGTCAGTGCTCCTGGAGAAGGAGGAGAGAGAGAGGAGATGGTCAGTGCTCCTGGAGAAGGAGGAGAGAGAGAGGAGATGGTCAGTGCTCCTGGAGAAGGAGGAGAGAGAGAGGAGATGGTCAGTGCTCCTGGAGAAGGAGGAGAGAGAGAGGAGATGGTCATTGCTCCTGGACAGAGAGAAGGGAGAGGAGAGGGTCAGTGGTCCTGGAGAGAGAGGAGGGAAAGGAGAGGGTCAGTGCTCCTGGACAGAGAGGAGGGAAAGGAGAGGGTCAGTGGTCCTGGAGAGAGAGGAGGGAAAGGAGAGGGTCAGTGGTCCTGGAGAGAGAGGAGGGAAAGGAGAGGGTCAGTGGTCCTGGAGAGAGAGGAGGGAAAGGAGAGGGTCAGTGGTCCTGGAGAGAGAGGAGGGAAAGGAGAGGGTCAGTGGTCCTGGAGAGAGAGGAGGGAAAGGAGAGGGTCAGTGGTCCTGAGAGAGAGGAGGGAAAGGAGAGGGTCAGTGGTCCTGGAGAGAGAGGAGGGAAAGGAGAGGGTCAGTGGTCCTGGAGAGAGAGAGGAGGGAAAGGAGAGGGTCAGTGGTCCTGGGAGAGAGAGGAGGGAAAGGAGAGGGTCAGTGGTCCTGGAGAGAGAGGAGGGAAAGGAGAGGGTCAGTGGTCCTGGAGAGAGAGGAGGGAAAGGAGAGGGTCAGTGGTCCTGGAGAGAGAGGAGGGAAAGGAGACGGTCAGTGGTCCTGGAGAGAGAGGAGGGAGAGGAGAGGGTCAGTGGTCCTGGAGAGAGAGGAGGGAAAGGAGAGGGTCAGTGGTCCTGGAGAGAGAGGAGGAAAGGAGACGGTCAGTGGTCCTGGAGAGAGAGGAGGGAAAGGAGAGGGTCAGTGGTCCTGGAGAGAGAGGAGGGAAAGGAGAGGGTCAGTGGTCCTGAGAGAGAGGAGGGAAAGGAGAGGGTCAGTGGTCCTGGACAGAGAGGAGGGAGAGGAGAGGGTCAGTGGTCCTGGAGAGAGAGGAGGGAGAGGAGAGGGTCAGTGGTCCTGGAGAGAGAGGAGGGAGAGGAGAGGGTCAGTGGTCCTGGAGAGAGAGGAGGGAGAGGAGAGGGTCAGTGGTCCTGGAGAGAGAGGAGGGAGAGGAGAGGGTCAGTGGTCCTGGAGAGAGAGGAAGGAGAGGAGACGGTCAGTGCTCCTGGAGAAGGAGGAGAGAGAGAGGAGGGAGAGGAGATGGTCAGTGGTCCTGAGAGAGAGGAGGGAAAGGAGAGGGTCAGTGGTCCTGGAGAGAGAGGAGGAGAGGAGACGGTCAGTGGTCCTGGAGAGAGAGAGAGTGAGGAGATGGTCAGTGGTCCTGGAGAGAGAGGAGGGAGAGGAGACGGTCAGTGGTCCTGGAGAGAGAGGAGGGAGAGGAGACGGTCAGTGGTCCTGGGAGAGAGAGGAGGGAGAGGAGACGGTCAGTGGTCCTGGAGAGAGAGGAGGGAGAGGAGACGGTCAGTGGTCCTGGAGAGAGAGGAGGGAGAGGAGACGGTCAGTGGTCCTGGAGAGAGAGGAAGGAGAGGAGATGGTCAGTGGTCCTGGAGAGAGAGGAGGGAGAGGAGATGGTCAGGGATGTTTTACTAGAGTCAATGGAAGGACAGCACTTCTGGCAAAAACAACTTGATACGTCCATTATGTGACCACCAGGTAAGTCAGTTGAGAGAAAGTTCACATACACAGAGTGTATAAAACCTTCCTAATATTAAGTTGTGCCCCCTTTTCCCTCAGAACAGCTTCAATCGGTCGGGGCATGGACTCTACAAGGGGTTGAAAGCTTTCCTTAGGGATGCTGGCCCATGTTGACTCCAATGCTTCTCACAGTTTTGTCAAATTGTCTTGATGTCCTTTGGGTGTTGGGTCATTTTTGATACACACAGGAAACTGTTGAATGTGGAAAAACCCAGCAGCGTTGCAGTTCTTGACATATTCAAACCGGTGCGCCTGGCAACTACTACCAAACCCTGTTCAAAATCCTTCTTTAACCAGGTCTCCTCCCCTTCATCTACATGTCTCCTCCCCGTCATCTACATGTCTCCTCCCCTTCATCTACATGTCTCCTCCCGTTCATCTACATGTCTCCTCCCCTTCATCTACACTGATTGAAGTGGATTTAACATCAATAAGGGATCAGAGCTGATCACCTGGACTCACCTGGTCAGTCATGGAAATGTTTTGTACACTCATTGCATGTGTAAACTTACACTAAACCTCTTCATCACCGATGAGATCATGGTAGATGTAAAACTGGCTCGATGGCCGAGTGCTCGACCCAAAAATAGGCTCCATATTCCTGGCATGAACGATCTGTTCCCATCGTCCAGACAACGCTGCCTGGGCTACTCTGTTTGAGCTAATGAGAATGGTTCCCGAACAGGGAACTGTAGCTAAAAATACCAATTACGGTCTGGATAACCACGTTATGGGGTTAAAAGCTGTGGAGTACAGTGTCTGCATGGCTCAATAAAAGTTATTTACAAACACTAAATATAACGCTGAGTTTTTGGGGCCTTGCCAGAGGCAATGAGAACAAGGGAAGGATAAAGAGGAACCGAGAAAAATGTAGAACAGCACAAATGTTTTTCTGTTTGATACTTTAGGTCAGAAGCAATGCTTCTTCATGGTTTCACAAACAAACTAATAGGTGTGAAGCTAATCAAGCACCACTATGAATATTAGGTGATTTAAACAATATGGCTAAAACAAGATGTTATTTACAAGTTATCTCTTTTTGGAATGTAGGACACAATTCATTTATTTAACCTTTATTTAACGAGGCAAGTCAGTAAAGAACAAATTCTTATTTTCATTCATGGCTTAGGAACAGTGGGGTTAACTGCCTTGTTCTGGGGGTGGAACGACATCATTCTTTACCTTGTCAGCTTAAATCGATGCCAAGCAGCGTTGGTTCCCATGATTTCACCCCTCTCATTTCCGACTTGCCTAAAACCGTCTGTGACTGTTGTGTTAACTCAGTTTCTCAGTCCACGCAACAACCAACCACAACACTGACAGACCGGAACACAATACGACACTGACAGAAGACTTCCTGTCTGTTAGAAAAGCCAACACGCTCCCACATCTTTCTCTGCTCTGACTTCCTGTCTGTTAGAAAAGCCAACACGCTCCCACATCTTTCTCTGCTCTGACTTCCTGTCTGTTAGAAAAGTCAACACGCTCCCACATCTTTCTCTGCTCTGATACACGGTACTTCCTGTCTGTTAGAAAAGTCAACACGCTCCCATATCTTTCTCTGCTCTGATACACAGTACTTCCTGTCTGTTAGAAAAGCCAACACGCTCCCACATATTTCTCTGCTCTGACTTCCTGTCTGTTAGAAAAGCCAACACGCTCCCACATCTTTCTCTGCTCTGATACACAGTACTTCCTGTCTGTTAGAAAAGCCAACACGCTCCCACATATTTCTCTGCTCTGACTTCCTGTCTGTTAGAAAAGTCAACACGCTCCCACATCTTTCTCTGCTCTGATACACGGTACTTCCTGTCTGTTAGAAAAGTCAACACGCTCCCACTCTGCTCTGATACACAGTACTCAACATCCCTCACTCTTTACCAAGTCAAGTGCTATAATAACCCCACTCTCTCTCCTTAACCCCACTCTCTCTCCTTAACCCCACTCTCACTCCTTAACCCCACTCTCTCTCCTTAACCCCACTCTCCCTTCTTAACCCCACACTCACTCCTTAACCCCACTCTCCCTTCTTAACCCCACACTCTCTCTCCTTAACCCCACACTCTCTCCTTAACCCCACACTCTCTCCTTAACCCCACTCTCTCTCCTTAACCCCACTCTCTCTCCTTAACCCCCACTCTCTCCTTAACCCCACTCTTTCTCCTTAACCCCACTCTCTCTCCTTAACCCCACTCTCTCTCCTTTACCCCACTCTCTCTCCTTTACCCCACTCTCTCTCCTTTACCCCACTCTCTCTCCTTAACCCCACTCTCTTTCTCCTTAACCCCACTCTCTCTCTCCTTAGCCCTACACTCTCTCCTTAACCCCACTCTCTCTCTCCTTAACCCCACTCTCTCTCCTTAACCCCACTCTCTCCTTAACCCCACTCTCTCCTTAACCCCACTCTCTCTCTCCTTAACCCCACTCTCTCTCTCCTTAACCCCACTCTCTCTCCTTAACCCCACTCTCTCTCCTTAACCCCACTCTCTCTCCTTAACCCCACTCTCTCTCCTTAACCCCACTCTCTCTCTCCTTAGCCCTACACTCTCTCTCCTTAGCCCTACTCTCTCTCTCCTTAACCCCACTCTCTCCCTCCTTAACCCCACTCTCTCTCTCCTTAACCCCACTCTCTCTCCTTAACCCCACTCTCTCTGCTTTACCCCACTCTCTCTGCTTTACCCCACTCTCTCTGCTTTACCCCACTCTCTCTCCTTAACCCCACTCTCTCTCCTTAACCCCACTCTCTCCCTCCTTAACCCCACTCTCTCCCTCCTTAACCCCACTCTCTCTCTCCTTAACCCCACTCTTTCTCCTTAACCCCACTCTCTCTCCTTAACCCCACACTCTCCTTAACCCCACACTCTCTCTCCTTAACCCCACTCTCTCTCCTTAACCCCACTCTCTCTCCTTAACCCCACACTCTCTCCTTAACCCCACACTCTCTCCTTAACCCCACTCTCTCTCCTTAACCCCACACTCTCTCTCCTTAACCCCACTCTCTCCCCTTAACCCCACTCTCCCTCCTTATACCCACTCTCTCTCCTTAACCCCACTCTCTCCTTAACCCCACACTCTCTCCTTAACCCCACACTCTCTCCTTAACCCCACTCTCTCTCCTTAACCCCACTCTCTCTCCTTAACCCCACTCTCTCTATCCTTAACCCCACTCTCTCTATCCTTAACCCCACTCTCTCCTTAACCCCACTCTCTCTCCTTTACCCCACTCTCTCTCCTTAACCCCTCTCTCTCCTTAGCCCTACACTCTCTCTCCTTAGCCCTACACTCTCTCTCCTTAGCCCTACACTCTCTCTCCTTAGCCCTACACTCTCTCTCCTTAGCCCTACACTCTCTCTCCTTAGCCCTACACTCTCTCTCCTTAGCCCTACACTCTCTCTCCTTAGCCCTACACTCTCTCTCCTTAGCCCTACACTCTCTCCTTAGCCCTACACTCTCTCTCCTTAACCCTACACTCTTCTTAACGCCACTCTTCTCTCCTTAACCCCACTCTCTCTCCTTAACCCCTCTCTCTCCTTAGCCCTACACTCTCTCCCCTTAACCCCTCTCTCTCCTTAGCCCTACACTCTCTCTCCTTAGCCCTACACTCTCTCTCCTTAGCCCTACACTCTCTCTCCTTAACCCTACACTCTTCTTAACGCCACTCTTCTCTCCTTAACCCCACTCTCTCTCCTTAACCCCCTCTCTCCTTAGCCCTACACTCTCTCCCCTTAACCCCACTCTCCCTCCTTAACCCCACTCTCTCTCCTTAACCCCACTCTCTCCTTAACCCCACTCTCTCCCTCCTTAACCCCAATCACTCTCCTCAACCCCACTCTCTCCTTAACCCCACTCTCTCTCCTTAACCCCTCTCTCTCCTTAGCCCTACACTCTCTCTCCTTAGCCCTACACTCTCTCCCCTTAACCCCACTCTCTCTCCTTAGCCCTACACTCTCTCTCCTTAACCCTACACTCTTCTTAACGCCACTCTTCTCTCCTTAACCCCACTCTCTCTCCTTAACCCCTCTCTCTCCTTAGCCCTACACTCTCTCCCCTTAACCCCACTCTCTCTCCTTAACCCTACACTCTTCTTAACGCCACTCTTCCCTCCTTAACCCCACTCTCTCTCCTTAACCCAACTCTCTATCCTTAACCCCACTCTCTCCCTCCTTAACCCCACACTCTCTCTCCTTAACCCCACTCTCCCCCCTTAACCCCACTCTCCCCCTTAACCCCACTCTCCCCCTTAACCCCACTCTCCCTCCTTAACCCCACTCTCCCTCCTTAACCCCACTCTCTCTCCTTAACCCCACTCTCTATCCTTAACCCCACTCTCTATCCTTAACCCCACTCTCTATCCTTAACCCCACTCACTCCCTCCTTAACCCCACTCTCTCTCCTTAACCCCACTCTCTCTCCTTAACCCCACTCTCTCTCCTTAACCCCATTCTCTCCCTCCTTAACCCCACTCTCTCCTTAACCCCACTCTCTCTCCTTAACCCCACTCTCTCTCCTTAACCCCACTCTCTCTCTCCTTAACCCCACTCTCTCCCTCCTTAACCCCACTCTCTCCCTCAACCCCACTCTCTCCCTCCTTAACCCCACTCTCTCCCTCATTAACCCCACTACTCTCCCTCCTTAACCCCACTCTCTCCCTCATTAACCCCACTCTCTCTCTTTAACCCCACTCTCTCCCTCCTTAACCCCACTCTCTCCCTCATTAACCCCACTCTCTCCCTCATTAACCCCACTCTCCCTCCTTAACCCCGCTCTCTCCCTCATTAACCCCTCTCTCTCTTTAACCCCACTCTCTCCCTCTAGACTGTTGCAGTTCTGGTACACTCTAGTTGAGAACTAAATCTAACCATTTACTCTCAGGCTGAGCAATCATTTCCATTGAAGACGTGTGTTGTACGCGCTGTGGTTGAGTGCGTCTTCATCTAAAACGAGGTGGGGTCTGATGTGTGACAAGCCGCGGTAAGACATGTCTCAAGTTACGGACGTCCTTAACGTTCAGGCCTAACTAGAGACTGTTTGATAGCAATCCTTCCAGGGAGGTTTGATTTGACCGACCTCCTGCTAGTGACACTGTTCTTGCACTCTGTTCTGTAAACAGGGCGGAAGCATTCGTTTAGGACTACATTAGCTTACATCAATAACTGACTGTAGAAGATTCAGAGAGAGACACATGGATGTGGTGTTTGTCAGCGGTGTCATGGGATAGTTGACACGGGGTCTAGGTTTGCACAATTTCAAAAACTTTAAAAGAATAAAAGACCGAATAAGTATAATTTACACATCTCCGTCTGGCTTTCGGGGTTCACCTTATTAGTTTTTTTAAATTGTAAAGATAAATGTATTTGTTTTTTTCAGCTGCAGAGTATTAAAACTCTATTGGTTCTTTAAATCAGAGAACCAGAGAGCTCTCTCACATTCATTCTCCCTGTCAATCAGTCCCATTTAAATTGCATCCAAAATAGATAATCGTGTTCAAGATTGATATATAGCCCTATACTGTGTGTGTGTGTGTGTGTGTGTGGTGTGTGTGGTGTGTGGTGTGTGGGGTGTGTGGTGTGTGGTGTGTGGTGTGTGGTGTGTGGGGTGTGTGGTGTGTGGTGTGTGTGTGTGTGTGGTGTGTGGTGTGTGGTGTGTGGTGTGTGTGGTGTGTGTGTGTGTAATGTTTGGACACACCTACTCATTCAAGGGGTTTTTATTTATTTTTTGTTGTTGCAATTTTCTACATTGTAGAATAATAGTGAAGACATCAACACTGTGAAATAACACATATGGAGTCATGTAGTAACCAAAAAAGTGTTAAACAAATCTACATATATTTTATATTTGAGATTCTTCAAAGTAGCCACCTTTTACCTTGATGACAGCTTTGCACTTCATGGATTGTCCTTGGCTCTGACATGCACTGTCAACTGTGGGACATTATATAGACCCTTTGCTAATGACAGCTAATCAATCTCATGTTTGACGCTTTTTACCAACCCTGTTAAAAACAGAAATCTGTCAACTCCAAGTCCTTCAACAGTATTCACCAAACATGGAATCAACTTCCAGGCTTCAGGAAACTATCCCGGTTTCTCTGTCTTTTTCTCACAGTGGATTGTATTGCGGTCAGGCGGGTTGACTGTAATGTCGATGATTGTCTGAATAAGCAAGGTCAAGGGTCAGATCTGTAACCATCTAGACCTATTAAGGGGGGCCGGATCTGAGATCTGGACCAATCAGAAAGTGCCCGATCAGATCTAAACCAATCAGAGGTGTCCCTCCCACCCCTCTCTCCTCTAAGCGTCGTCATACTTCTGCAGGGCCTCCTCCAGCTTTCCAGTGATCTTCTGGAAGAAGCCAATCTGCTCGGTTAGATACTGCTGCATCTGGGCCTTGAAGTCCCTCACCCGGACCTGGTGGAAGTGCTGCATCTCTGCCAGTGTGGCGAAGGAGATGATGTTACAGCGCTCGTTGACTCCATCCGCCTGACGAGCGTCCATCTTGCCTTCCTCAACGTGCTTCTGGGACTCCTTCACCTTGTTAAGTGCTCCTGGAGAAGGAGGAGAGAGGAGAGGGTCAGTGCTCCTGGACAGAGAGGAGAGATGAGAGGTTCAGTGCTCCTGGACAGAGAGGAGAGAGGAGAGGTTCAGTGCTCCTGGAGAAGGAGGAGAGAGGAGAGGTTCAGTGCTCCTGGAGAAGGAGGAGAGAGGAGAGGTTCAGTGCTCCTGGAGAAGGAGGAGAGAGGAGAGGTTCAGTGCTCCTGGAGAAGGAGGAGAGAGGAGAGGGTCAGTGCTCCTGGAGAAGGAGGAGAGAGGAGAGGGTCAGTGCTCCTGGAGAAGGAGGAGAGAGGAGAGGGTCAGTGCTCCTGGACAGAGAGGAGAGAGTCAGTGCTCCTGGAGAAGGAGGAGAGAGGAGAGGGTCAGTGCTCCTGGACAGAGAGGAGAGAGGAGAGGTTCAGTGATCCTGGACAGAGAGGAGAGAGGGTCAGTGCTCCTGGACAGAGAGGAGAGAGGAGAGGGTCAGTGCTCCTGGACAGAGAGGAGAGAGGAGAGGGTCAGTGCTCCTGGACAGAGAGGAGAGAGAGAGGGTCAGTGCTCCTGGACAGAGAGGAGAGAGGAGAGGGTCAGTGCTCCTGGACAGAGAGGAGAGAGGAGAGGTTCAGTGCTCCTGGACAGAGAGGAGAGGGTCAGTGCTCCTGGACAGAGAGGAGACTGGTTTCATGAGAAGTATCCAATTCTTGTTTTTTGCTGCCCAAAACAAATGAGGGATTTGGTAACATACATTTTCAGTCCGAGAAACAAGAAATTAAAACAAAATGGCTGTATTTAGGAAGCAGCTTCAGCAACACAGACATCACAAAACACACTGTTGCAACTGCCTGTG
>NC_060176.1:81906830-81954330 GCF_021184085.1 Oncorhynchus gorbuscha
CACACAAGCTGCACCAGTCACATGCTGTCATTTCTATTTACAGCGTGGCAATTCCGAGCCCGTACAAAATTAATCGTAGAAAATTCTGGCCCCGTTCAGACAGAAAATAACAACTACAGTAAGAGTGTATGTAGGGTCACGGGTAATCGACTGACTGGCTTTCCTGGCAAACCCTGTGTCATTTTCCATTGTTTTCAGGCTTTATACAGTGTCTGATAGGTCGTGTACCACAGTGACTGCAAACACACACACACTACCAGTTGTGGAAAAACACACAACGTGTCAGTGAAACCACATGATGCCTCCCATGTGACTTGAACAATCAAATGAAACGTGTGTGTGTGTGTGTGTGTGTGTGTGTGTATACAGTGGGGCAAAAAAGTATTTAGTCAGCCACCAATTGTGCAAGTTCTCCCACTTAAAAAGATGATAGAGGCCTGTAATTTTCATCAAAGGTACACTTCAACTATGACAGACAAAATGAGAAACATTTTTCCAGAAAATCACATTGTAGGATTTTTAATGAATTTATTTGCAAATTATGGTGGAAAATAAGTATTTGGTCAATAACAAACAAGCAATATTTCTGGCTCTTACAGACCTGTAACTTCATCTTTAAAAGGCTCCTCTGTCCTCCACTCGTTACCTGTATTAATGGCACCTGTTTGAACTTGTTATCAGTATAAAATACACCTGTCCACAACCTAAAACAGTCACACTCCAAACTCTACTATGGCCAAGACCAAAGAGCTGTCAAAGGACACCAGAAACAAAATTGTAGACCTGCACCAGGCTGGGAAGACTGAATCTGCAATAGGTAAGCAGCTTGGTTTGAAGAAATCAACTGTGAGAGCAATTATTAGGAAATGGAAGACATAAGACCACTGATAATCTCCCTCGATCTGGGGCTCCACGCAAGATCTCACCCTGTGGGGTCAAAATGATCACAAGAACGGTGAGCAATTATCCCAGAACCGCACGGGGGGACCTTGTGAATGACCTGCAGAGAGCTGGGACCAAAGTAACAAAGCCTACCATCAGTAACACACCACGCCGCCAGGGACTCAAATCCTGCAGTGCCAGACGTGTCCCCCTGCTTAAGCCAGGACATGTCCAGGCCCGTCTGAAGTTTGCTCGAGAGCATTTGGATGATCCAGAAGAAGATTGGGAGAATGTCATATGGTCAGATGAAACCAAAATATAACTTTTTGGTAAAACTCAACTCGTCGTGTTTGGAGGACAACGAATGCTGCATGGGGGTGGAAACATCATGCTTTGGGGCTGTTTTTCTGCAAAGGGACCAGGACCACTGATCCGTGTAAAGGAAAGAATGAATGGGGCCATGTATCGTGAGATTTTGAGTGAAAACCTCCTTCCATCAGAAAAGGCATTGAAGATGAAACGTGGCTGGGTCTTTCAGCATGACAATGATCCCAAAAACACCGCCCGGGCAACGAAGGAGTGACTTCGTAAGAAGCATTTCAAGGTCCTGGAGTGGCCGAGCCAGACTCCAGATCTCAACCCCATAGAAAATCTTTGGAGGGAGTTGAAAGTCTGTGTTGCCCAGCAACAGCCCCAAAACATCACTGCTCTAGAGGAGATCTGCTTGGAGGAATGGGCCAAAATACCAGCAACAGTCTGTGAAAACCTTGTGAAGACTTACAGAAAACATTTGACCTCTGTCATTGCCTACAAAGGGTATATAACAAAGTATTGAGATAAGTATTTGGTCAATACAAAAAGTTTATTTTCCACCATAATTCATAAAATTCATAAATTCAAAGAATCCTACAATGTCATTTTCTGGATTTTTTTTCTCATTTTGTCTGTCATAGTTGAAGTGGACCTATGATGAAAATTACAGGCCTCTCTCATCTTTTTAAGTGGGAGAACTTGCACAATTGGTGGCTGATATTACTGCATTGTCGGAACTAGAAGCACAAGCATTTCGCTACACTCGTACTAACATCTGCTAACCATGTGTATGTGACAAATACAATTTGATTGGATTAGATTTTTGACAAAATACTTTTTTGCTCCACTGTATGTCTTTGTGTAAGGGAGGTTGCATGGTGTGGGTCAATATCTCAATCAAAACATTTCCTATTTCTCATGCAAAACTAAGTCCAGTCCCCTCCCTCTCTAAAAGACTACAAGCTTTTCATCTCTGTATAACTGAATTTACAAGCTGCATCAATCAGGAGTGATCAATCAATCAGATAATAGTGATCATTCGATGATTGACAGCCCAGGGTCATGGGTCACAAAGAGGATGGAAATAGTAAGGTGATCACTTCGATTAATCAAATAACTGTGATCAAAAAAAGAAACAGTGCGACGGTCCTGATGGACTTGGCGTGTGACGGTCCTGATAGACTTGGCGTGTGACGGTCCTGATAGACTTGGCGTGTGACGGTCCTGATAGACTTGGCGTGTGACGGTCCTGATAGACTTGGCGTGTGACGGTCCTGATAGACTTGGCGTGTGACGGTCCTGATAGACTTGGCGTGTGACGGTCCTGATAGACTTGGCGTGTGACGCTCTAGTCCTGATAGACTTGGCGTGTGACGGTCCTGATAGACTTGGCGTGTGACGGTCCTGATAGACTTGGCGTGTGACGGTCTGGTCCTGATAGGCTTGGCGTGTGACGGTCTAGTCCTGATAGACTTGGCGTGTGATGGTCCTGATAGGCTTGGCGTGTGACGGTCTAGTCCTGATGGACTTGGCATGTGACGGTCCTGATAGACTTGGCGTGTGACGGTCCTGATAGACCTGGCGTGTGACGGTCTAGTCCTGATAGACTTGGCGTGTGACGGTCTAGTCCTGATGTACTTGGCGTGTGACGGTCTAGTCCTGATAGACTTGGCGTGTGACGGTCTAGTCCTGATAGACTTGGCGTGTGACTGTGACGTAGACCTGAGCCTAACAGTATGATGACATGTGTAGCTCTATTCATCGACCTGGCCAAGGCTTTCGACTTTCTTATCGGCAGACTCAAAATCCTTGGTTTCTCAAATGATTGCCTCGCCTGGTTCACCAACTACTTATCTGATAGAGTTCAGTGTGTCAAATCGGAGGGCCTGTTTTTCGGACCTCTGGCAGTCTCTATGGGTGTGCCACAGGGTTCAATTCTTGGGCCGACTCTTTTCTCTGTATACATCAATGATGTCGCTCTTGCTGTGGGTGATTATTTTATCCAACTCTACGCAGACGACACCATTCTGTGTACATCTGGCCCTTCTTTGGACACTGTGTTAACTAACTTCTAAAAAAGCTTCAATGCCATACAACTCTCCTTCCGCCTCCAACTGCTCTTAAATGCAAGTAAAACTAAATGCATGCTCTTCAACCAATCACTGCCCGCACCTGCCCGCCCGTCCAGCATCACTACTCTGGACGGTTCTGACTTAGAATATGTGGACAACTACAAATACCTAGGTGTCTGGCTAGACTGTAAACTCTCCTTCCAGACTCACATTAAGCACACATCACACATCTCCAATCCAAAATTAAATCTAGAATAGGCTTCCTATTTTGCAACAAAGCCTCCTTCACTCACGCTGCCAAACGGACTATCCAACAGATCCTTGACTTCGGCGATGTCATTTAGAAAACAGCCTCCAACACTCTACTCAACAAACTGGATGCAGTCTATCACAGTGCCATCCGTTTTGTCACCAAAGCCCCAACAACTACCCACCACTGCGACCTGTATGCTCTCGTTGGCTGGCCCTCGCTTCATAATCGTCGCCAAAACCACTGGCTCCAGGTCATCTATAAGTCTTTGCTAGGTAAAGCCCCGCCTTATCTCAGCTCACTGGTTACCATAGCAGCACCCAACCGTAGCATGCGCTCCAGCATGTATATCTCACTTGTCACCTACAAAGCCAATTCCTCCTATTGACCGCCTCTCCTTCCAGTTCTCTGGTGCCAATGACCGGAACAAATGGCAAAAATCACTGAAGCTGGAGACTCTTACCTCCCTCACTAGCTTTAAGCACCAGCTTTCAGAGCAGCTCACCGATCACTGCACCTGTACATAGCCCATCTGTAAATGGCCCAATCCAACTACCTCATCCCCACTGTTATTTATTTTTGTTCCTTTGCACCCCAGTATCTCTACTTGCACATTCATCATCGGCACATCTACCATTCCAGTGTTTAATTGCTAAATTGTAATTATTTCGCCACGATGGCCTATTTATTGCCTTACCTCTCTTATCCTACCTCATTTGCACACACTGTATATAGACTTTTTCTATTGTATTATTGACCGTACGTTTATTTATTCCATGTGTAACTCTGTGTTGTTGTCTGTGTCACACTGCTTTGCTTTATCTTAGCCAGGTCGCAGTTGTAAATGAGAACTTGTTCTCAACTAGCCTACCTGGTTAAATAAAGGTGTTCTCAACTAGCCTACCTGGTTAAATAAAGGTGTTCTCAACTAGCCTACCTGGTTAAATAAAGGTGTTCTCAACTAGCCTACCTGGTTAAATAAAGGTGATCTCAACTAGCCTACCTGGTTAAATAAAGGTGTTCTCAACTAGCCTACCTGGTTAAATAAAGGTGTTCTCAACTAGCCTACCTGGTTAAATAAAGGTGTTCTCAACTAGCCTACCTGGTTAAATAAAGGTGTTCTCAACTAGCCTACCTGGTTAAATAAAGGTGTTCTCAACTAGCCTACCTGGTTAAATAAAGGTGTTCTCAACTAGCCTACCTGGTTAAATAAAGGTGTTCTCAACTAGCCTACCTGGTTAAATAAAGGTGTTCTCAACTAGCCTACCTGGTTAAATAAAGGTGTTCTCAACTAGCCTACCTGGTTAAATAAAGGTGTTCTCAACTAGCCTACCTGGTTAAATAAAGGTGTTCTCAACTAGCCTACCTGGTTAAATAAAGGTGTTCTCAACTAGCCTACCTGGTTAAATAAAGGTGTTCTCAACTAGCCTACCTGGTTAAATAAAGGTGTTCTCAACTGGCCTACCTGGTTAAATAAAGGTGTTCTCAACTAGCCTACCTGGTTAAATAAAGGTGTTCTCAACTGGCCTACCTGGTTAAATAAAGGTGTTCTCAACTGGCCTACCTGGTTAAATAAAGGTGTTCTCAACTAGCCTACCTGGTTAAATAAAGGTGTTCTCAACTGGCCTACCTGGTTAAATAAAGGTGTTCTCAACTAGCCTACCTGGTTAAATAAAGGTGTTCTCAACTAGCCTACCTGGTTAAATAAAGGTGTTCTCAACTGGCCTACCTGGTTAAATAAAGGTGTTCTCAACTAGCCTACCTGGTTAAATAAAGGTGTTCTCAACTGGCCTACCTGGTTAAATAAAGGTGTTCTCAACTAGCCTACCTGGTTAAATAAAGGTGTTCTCAACTAGCCTACCTGGTTAAATAAAGGTGTTCTCAACTGGCCTACCTGGTTAAATAAAGGTGTTCTCAACTAGCCTACCTGGTTAAATAAAGGTGTTCTCAACTGGCCTACCTGGTTAAATAAAGGTGTTCTCAACTAGCCTACCTGGTTAAATAAAGGTGTTCTCAACTAGCCTACCTGGCTAAATAAAGATGTTCTCAACTAGCCTACCTGGTTAAATAAAGGTGTTCTCAACTGGCCTACCTGGTTAAATAAAGGTGTTCTCAACTGGCCTACCTGGTTAAATAAAGGTGTTCTCAACTAGCCTACCTGGTTAAATAAAGGTGTTCTCAACTGGCCTACCTGGTTAAATAAAGGTGTTCTCAACTAGCCTACCTGGTTAAATAAAGGTGTTCTCAACTAGCCTACCTGGTTAAATAAAGGTGTTCTCAACTAGCCTACCTGGTTAAATAAAGGTGTTCTCAACTAGCCTACCTGGTTAAATAAAGGTGTTCTCAACTGGCCTACCTGGTTAAATAAAGGTGTTCTCAACTGGCCTACCTGGTTAAATAAAGGTGTTCTCAACTGGCCTACCTGGTTAAATAAAGGTGTTCTCAACTGGCCTACCTGGTTAAATAAAGGTGTTCTCAACTAGCCTACCTGGTTAAATAAAGGTGTTCTCAACTGGCCTACCTGGTTAAATAAAGGTGTTCTCAACTAGCCTACCTGGTTAAATAAAGGTGTTCTCAACTGGCCTACCTGGTTAAATAAAGGTGTTCTCAACTGGCCTACCTGGTTAAATAAAGGTGTTCTCAACTAGCCTACCTGGTTAAATAAAGGTGTTCTCAACTGGCCTACCTGGTTAAATAAAGGTGTTCTCAACTTGCCTACCTGGTTAAATAAAGGTGTTCTCAACTAGCCTACCTGGTTAAATAAAGGTGTTCTCAACTAGCCTACCTGGTTAAATAAAGGTGTTCTCAACTGGCCTACCTGGTTAAATAAAGGTGTTCTCAACTGGCCTACCTGGTTAAATAAAGGTGTTCTCAACTAGCCTACCTGGTTAAATAAAGGTGTTCTCAACTAGCCTACCTGGTTAAATAAAGGTGTTCTCAACTGGCCTACCTGGTTAAATAAAGGTGTTCTCAACTAGCCTACCTGGTTAAATAAAGGTGTTCTCAACTAGCCTACCTGGTTAAATAAAGGTGTTCTCAACTAGCCTACCTGGTTAAATAAAGGTGTTCTCAACTAGCCTACCTGGTTAAATAAAGGTGTTCTCAACTAGCCTCCCTGGTTAAATAAAGGTGTTCTCAACTAGCCTACCTGGTTAAATAAAGGTGTTCTCAACTAGTCTACCTGGTTAAATAAAGGTGTTCTCAACTAGTCTACCTGGTTAAATAAAGGTGTTCTCAACTAGCCTACCTGGTTAAATAAAGGTGTTCTCAACTAGCCTACCTGGTTAAATAAAGGTGTTCTCAACTAGCCTACCTGGTTAAATAAAGGTGTTCTCAACTAGTCTACCTGGTTAAATAAAGGTGTTCTCAACTAGCCTACCTGGTTAAATAAAGGTGTTCTCAACTAGCCTACCTGGTTAAATAAAGGTGTTCTCAACTAGCCTACCTGGTTAAATAAAGGTGAAGAAGAAAAAAGTTCCTTTCTGCCTACCTGGTTGATGTCAGCCTACCTGGTAGGTGTTCTCAACTGGCCTACCTGGTTAAATAAAGGAGTGACATTACCTTTCTGTACCTGGTTAAATAAAGGTGTTCTGAGGACTGGTTAAATTAGGTGTTCTCAACTACCTGGATGAAATAAAGGTGGGTAGTTATGAGGGACATTACCTAGCCTACCTGGTTAAATAAAGGTGTTCTCAACTAGCCTACCTGGTTAAATAAAGGTGTTCTCAATGACCTGGTTAAATAAAGGGTAGCCTACCTGGTTAAATAAAGGGAGGTTAAACATTACCTGGTTAAATTGTTCTGTACCCGTTAAATGGATGATGTCAGGGTAGTATGAGGACATTACCTTTCTGCCTACCGTGGATGATGTCAGGGTAGTACTGAGGAGGACATTACCAGGTGTTTCTTACCTGGATACCGTGGATGATGTCAGGGTAGTATGAGGACATTACCTTTCTGTACCGTGGATGATGTCAGGGTAGTACGAGGAGGACATTACCATTCTGTACCGTGGATGATGTCAGGGTAGTATGAGGACATTACCTTTCTGTACCGTGGATGATGTCAGGGTAGTATGAGGAGGACATTACCTTTCTGTACCGTGGATGATGTCAGGGTAGTACGAGGAGGACATTACCTTTCTGTACCGTGGATGATGTCAGGGTAGTATGAGGACATTACCATTCTGTACCGTGGATGATGTCAGGGTAGTATGAGGACATTACCTTTCTGTACGTGGATGATGTCAGGGTAGTACGAGGAGGACATTACCTTTCTGTACCGTGGATGATGTCAGGGTAGTATGAGGACATTACCTTTCTGTACGTGGATGATGTCAGGGTAGTATGAGGAGGACATTACCTTTCTGTACCGTGGATGATGTCAGGGTAGTATGAGGACATTACCTTTCTGTACCGTGGATGATGTCAGGGTAGTATGAGGACATTACCTTTCTGTACCGTGGATGATGTCAGGGTAGTATGAGGAGGACATTACCTTTCTGTACCGTGGATGATGTCAGGGTAGTATGAGGACATTACCATTCTGTACCGTGGATGATGTCAGGGTAGTACGAGGAGGACATTACCTTTCTGTACCGTGGATGATGTCAGGGTAGTATGAGGACATTACCATTCTGTACCGTGGATGATGTCAGGGTAGTATGAGGAGGACATTACCATTCTGTACCGTGGATGATGTCAGGGAAGTATGAGGACATTACCATTCTGTACCGTGGATGATGTCAGGGTAGTATGAGGACATTACCTTTCTGTACCGTGGATGATGTCAGGGTAGTATGAGGAGGACATTACCTTTCTGTACGTGGATGATGTCAGGGTATTATGAGGACATTACCTTTCTGTACCGTGGATGATGTCAGGGTAGTATGAGGAGGACATTACCATTCTGTACCGTGGATGATGTCAGGGTAGTATGAGGAGGACATTACCTTTCTGTACCATGGATGATGTCAGGGTAGTACGAGGAGGACATTACCTTTCTGTACCGTGGATGATGTCAGGGTAGTATGAGGAGGACATTACCTTTCTGTACCGTGGATGATGTCAGGGAAGTATGAGGACATTACCTTTCTGTACCGTGGATGATGTCAGGGTAGTATGGGTTCTGTACGTGGATGATGTCAGGGTAGTATGAGGAGGACATTACCTCTCTGTACCGTGGATGATGTCAGGGTAGTATGAGGACATTACCATTCTGTACCGTGGATGATGTCAGGGTAGTATGAGGAGGACATTACCATTCTGTACCGTGGATGATGTCAGGGAAGTATGAGGACATTACCTTTCTGTACCGTGGATGATGTCAGGGTAGTATGGGTTCTGTACGTGGATGATGTCAGGGTAGTATGAGGAGGACATTACCTCTCTGTACCGTGGATGATGTCAGGGTAGTATGAGGACATTACCATTCTGTACCGTGGATGATGTCAGGGTAGTATGGGTTCTGTACATGGGATGATGTCAGGGTAGTATGAGGACATTACCTATTCTGTACATGAGATGATGTCAGGGTAGTATGAGGACATTACCTATTCTGTACATGGGATGATGTCAGGGTAGTATGAGGACATTACCTATTCTGTACATGAGATGATGTCAGGGTAGTATGAGGACATTACCTTTCTGTACAGTGGATGATGTCAGGGTAGTATGAGGACATTACCTTTCTGTACAGTGGATGATGTCAGGGTAGTATGAGGACATTACCTTTCTGTACCGTGGATGATGTCAGGGTATTATGAGGACATTACCTTTCTGTACATGAGATGATGTCAGGGTAGTATGAGGACATTACCTATTCTGTACATGGGATGATGTCAGGGTAGTATGAGGAGGACATTACCTCTCTGTACCGTGGATGATGTCAGGGTAGTATGAGGACATTACCGATTCTGTACATGAGATGATGTCAGGGTAGTATGAGGACATTACCTATTCTGTACATGGGATGATGTCAGGGTAGTATGAGGATATTACCTATTCTGTACATGGGATGATGTCAGGGTAGTATGAGGAGGACATTACCTCTCTGTATCATGGATGATGTCAGGGTAGTATGAGGACATTACCTTTCTGTACGTGGATGATGTCAGGGTAGTATGAGGACATTACCATTCTGTACCGTGGATGATGTCAGGGTAGTATGAGGACATTACCTTTCTGTACCGTGGATGATGTCAGGGTAGTATGAGGACATTACCTTTCTGTACAGTGGATGATGTCAGGGTAGTATGAGGAGGACATTACCTTTCTGTACAGTGGATGATGTCAGGGTAGTATGAGGAGGACATTACCTTTCTGTACCGTGGATGATGTCAGGGTAGTATGAGGACATTACCTTTCTGTACGTGGATGATGTCAGGGTAGTATGAGGACATTACCTTTCTGTACGTGGATGATGTCAGGGTAGTATGAGGACATTACCTTTCTGTACGTGGATGATGTCAGGGTAGTATGAGGACATTACCTTTCCATTCTGAGGACATTACCATTCTGTGGATGATGTCAGGGTAGTATGAGGACATTACCTTTCTGTACGTGGATGATGTCAGGGTAGTATGAGGACATTACCTTTCTGTACCGTGGATGATGTCAGGGTAGTAGGAGGACATTACCTTTCTGTACGTGGATGATGTCAGGGTAGTTGGCCAGATGTCCCTGGTACAGCTGTAACAAATCCATTAACGGATCCACATCGTGTCTCGGCTGCTCTGCAAAGTAGTCTCCGATAGCATCGTATGCTTCTCCTGTATACGCTATGGCCTGGTTCAACCCTACTGAATACGCCTGCTGGTCCTGCTCAAACGCCTGTCCTAGGACATTAAACGCCTGGCCCACTTTCTGGTACTCCTTCTTAAACCCCGTGATCTGTTTCCGGGCGAACTCGTTGGTGGTGGCGTTGACCTGGACCACGCTGTCGTCCATTTTCTTAGTGAAAGCTTTGAAGCCGTCGATCTTGGACTCGACCTCGACCAGGTCCAGGGGGGGTCCGGAGGGCGTGGAGATAGTGAGGAAGAAGTTAGCCCCCACCATCTCGTCCTTCTCTGCCTTCCTCTTCCCCTGCTTCCATGACTTCTGGTCCATGCTGTTGAATAGAACACAATAATAAAAGTTAGAGCCCCTACAGGACCTCCTGGTAGAGTCAGTAGAGCCCCTACAGGACCGCACGATAGAGTCAGTAAAGCCCCTACAGGGCCGCCTGATAGAGTCAGTAGAGCCCCTAAAGGACCGCCCGATAGAGTCAGTAGAGCCCCTAAAGGACCGCCCGGTAGAGTCAGTAGAGCCCCTACAGGGCCGCCCGATAGAGTCAGTAGAGCCCCTACAGGGCCGCCCGGTAGAGTCAGTAGAGCCCCTACAGGGCCGCCCGGTAGAGTCAGTAGAGCCCCTACAGGGCCGCCTGGTAGAGTCAGTAGAGCCCCTACAGGACCGCCTGGTAGAGTCAGTAGAGCCCCTACAGGCCCGCCTGGTAGAGTCAGTAGAGCCCCTACAGGGCCGCCTGGTAGAGTCAGTAGAGCCCCTACAGGGCCGCCTGGTAGAGTCAGTAGAGCCCCTACAGGGCCGCCTGGTAGAGTCAGTAGAGCCCCTACAGGGCCGCCTGGTAGAGTCAGTAGAGCCCCTACAGGGCCGCCTGGTAGAGTCAGTAGAGCCCCTAAAGGACCGCCTGGTAGAGCCCCTAAAGGACCGCCTGGTAGAGCCCCTAAAGGACCGCCTGGTAGAGCCCCTAAAGGACCGCCTGGTAGAGTCAGTAGAGCCCCTAAAGGACCGCCTGGTAGAGTCAGTAGAGCCCCTACAGGACCGCCTGGTAGAGTCAGTAGAGCCCATACAGGACCGCCTGGTAGAGTCAGTAGAGCCCCTACAGGACCGCCTGGTAGAGTCAGTAGAGCCCCTACAGGACCGCCCGATAGAGTCAGTAGAGCCACTAAAGGACCGCCCGATAGAGTCAGTAGAGCCACTAAAGGACCGCCCGATAGAGTCAGTAGAGCCCCTACAGGGCCGCCCGGTAGAGTCAGTAGAGCCCCTACAGGGCCGCCTGGTAGAGTCAGTAGAGCCCCTACAGGACCGCCTGGTAGAGTCAGTAGAGCCCTCTACAGTCAGTAGAGAAAGTAGAGAAAGTTAATGTCATGTTGGATCTAATATCTTTAGTGAACTGATGATCTGTTTGGACACCAAGGCTACGTTGTTGTTGTCTGATTGGACACCAAGGCTACTGTGTTGTTGTCTGATTGGATACCGAGGCTACTGTGCTGCTGATTGGACACCGAGGCTACTGTGCTGCTGATTGGACACCGAGGCTACTGTGCTGCTGATTGGACACCGAGGCTACTGTGCTGTTGTGTAGGATAGTCTATTGAGAAACACTCAACGCTCTTCCTATGAATTATTCTGAATATAATGACAACAAATGACATGGCTCAGTGGGCTTATTCCCAATGTGATCTGGTAATGAAATAATGACATATACATTTTGTTTTCCATGTTACACAATACGAGGGGCTTGAAGTAACCATACTTAGAATAGGCCTACGAGGGGCTTGAAGTAGCCTACTTAGAATAGGCCTACGAGGGGCTTGAAGTAGCCTACTTAGAATAGGCCTACGAGGGGCTTGAAGTAGCCTACTTAGAATAGGCCTACGAGGGGCTTGAAGTAGCCTACTTAGAATAGGCCTACGAGGGGCTTGAAGTAGCCTACTTAGAATAGGCCTACGAGGGGCTTGAAGTAGCCTACTTAGAATAGGCCTACGAGGGGCTTGAAGTAGCCTACTTAGAATAGGCCTACGAGGGGCTTGAAGCAGCCTACTTAGAATAGGCCTACGAGGGGCTTGAAGCAGCCTACTTAGAATAGGCCTACGAGGGGCTTGAAGTAGCCTACTTAGAATAGGCCTACGAGGGGCTTGAAGTACCGGTACCCCCTGTATTGGGGTTTTAGGCTGGGTTTCTGTACAGCACTTTGAGATATCAGCTGATGTACGAAGGGCTATATAAATAAATTTGATTTGATTTGAAGTAGCCTAGGGGCTTAGAATAGTACCCCCTGTATTGGGGTTTTAGGCTGGGGCTTGAACAGCCTACTTTGAATATGCCTGATGAGGGGCTTGAAGTAGCTATATAAATAAATTTGATTTGAAGTAGCCTACTTAGAATAGGCCTACAAGGGGCTTGAAGTAGCCTACCCCTAGAATAGGCCTATTGGGGTTTGAAGTAGGTTACCTGAACAAGTAGGTTGTTAGAATAGGTCTACAAGGGGCTTGAAGTAGCCTACTTAGAATAGGTCTACAAGGGATTTGAAGTAGCCTACTTAGAATAGGTCTACAAGGGGCTTGAAGTAGACTACTTAGAATTGGCCTACGAGGGGCTTGAAGTAGACTACTTAGAATAGGCCTACGAGGGGCTTGAAGTAGCCTACTTAGAATAGGCCTACGAGGGGCTTGAAGTAGCCTACTTAGAATTGGCCTACGAGGGGCTTGAAGTAGCCTACTTAGAATAGGTCTACGAGGGGCTTGAAGTAGACTACTTAGAATAGGCCTACGAGGGGCTTGAAGTAGCCTACTTGAACAAGTAGGTTGTTAGAAAATGCCTACATTGAAATGCATACATTTCTAAAGCTCTCGTGTTGCTTTTTAATGTCCCGTGATGTCATTTTTGATCAGTTTTTTTGTTGTTGTTGTGAGAGATGTGGTCACTTCCGTTTGTTTCCCAATTGATGGGTATTCGGTGGAGGTCAAATCCACATACGGGTTACCATGAGAACGACGACGTTTAAAAGGTTGGTTTCAACTCGGCATGTCAAAAAATAATGCTAATAACAATGGTACCGCTATTCACGGCTTTTATGACGTGTTCCTGCATCAGACACGTCGGCTACAGACACGTCTCCATGACTACAGACACGTCTCCATGACTACAGACACGTCTCCATGACTACATCCCTTCTATTTAGTCAGGCAATGTCCTCACTATTCTCACATATTATACAATGTAATACTAATATGAATATCAATGCATGGGCAAAGGGCAAACTAAAAGTGGTTATGACCAACTTGATTTTATTTTATTTTAAATTATATATTTTTTGTGTGGGGGGGTTTCTACACTGGATATACACAAAAAGTATGTGGACACCCCTTCAAAATGTGTGGATTCTGCTATTTCAGCCACATCCGTTGTGGACAGGTGTATAAAATTGAGCACACCGCCATGCAATCTCCATAGACAAACATTGTCTTTAGAACGGCACGTACTGAAGAGCTCAGTGACTTTCAACGTGGCACCGTCGTAGGATGCCGCCTTTCCAACAAGTCAGTTGGTCAAAATGTCTGCCCTGCTAGAGCCGCCCCTCCAGTCAACTGTAATTATTATCAACTGTTATTGTGAAGTGGAAACAACAGTGGCTCAGCCTTGCAAGTGGTTGGCTACACAAGCTCACAGAACGAGACCGCCGAGTGCTGAAGCGCGTAAAAATCATCTGTCCTCAGTTGCAACACTCCACTACTGAGTTCCAAACTGCCTCTGGAAGCAACACTCACTACTGAGTTCCAAACTGCCTCTGGAAGCAACACTCACTACCGAGTTCCAAACTGCCTCTGGAAGCAACACTTACTACCAAGTTCCAAACTGCCTCTGGAAGCAACACTCACTACCGAGTTCCAAACTGCTTCTGGAAGCAACACTCACTACCAAGTTCCAAACTGCCTCTGGAAGCAACACTCACTAACGAGTTCCAAACTGCCTCTGGAAGCAACACCAAGTTCCAAACTGCCTCTGGAAGCAACACTCACTACAGAGTTCCAAACTGCTTCTGGAAGCAACACTCACTACCGAGTTCCAAACTGCCTCAGGAAGCAACACTCACTACCGAGTTCCAAACTGCCTCAGGAAGCAACGTCAGCACAACAACTGTTCATCGGGAGCTTCATGAAATGGGTTTCAAATCAAATCAAACATTATTTGTCAGATTTATTTTTATTTAACCAGGCAAGTCAGTTAAGAACATATTCTTACTTGCAATGAGGGCCTGGGAACAGTGGGTTAACTGCCTGTTCAGGGGCAGAACGACAGATTTGTACCTTGTCAGCTCGGGGGTTTGAACTTGCAACCTTCTGGTTACCAGTCCAACACTCTAACCACTAGGCTACGCCCCATGTGACGAATGCAACAGGTGGAAGAGTAAATGCTTTACTTAACAAGCCCTTAAATCAACAGCGCAGTTCAAGAAGAGTTAACAAAATATTTACCAAATACCCTAAAGTAAAAAATTATAAAAAGTAACAATAAAATAACAATAACGAGGCTATATACAGGGAGTACCGGTAACGAATCAATGTGGAGGCTATATACAGGGAGTACCGGTAACGAATCAATGTGGAGGCTATATACAGGGAGTACCGGTAACGAATCAATGTGGAGGCTATATACAGGGGGTACCGGTAACGAATCAATGTGGAGGCTATATACAGGGAGTACCGGTAACGAATCAATGTGGAGGCTATATACAGGGAGTACCGGTAACGAATCAATGTGGAGGCTATATACAGGGAGTACCGGTAACGAATCAATGTGGAGGCTATATACAGGGAGTACCAGTAACGAATCAATGTGGAGGCTATATACAGGGAGTACCGGTAACGAATCAATGTGGAGGCTATATACAGGGAGTACCGGTAACGAATCAATGTGGAGGCTATATACAGGGGGTACCGGTAACGAATCAATGTGGAGGCTATATACAGGGGGTACCGGTACAGAGTCAATGTGGGGGCTATATACAGGGGGGTACCAGTACAGAGTCAATGTGGAGGCTATATACAGGGTGGTACAGTACAGAGTCAATGTGGAGGCTATATACAGGGGGTACTGGTACAGAGTCAATGTGGATACTATATACAGGGGGAACTAGTACAGAGTCAATGTGGAGGCTATATACAGGGGGTACCGGTACAGAGTCAATGTGGAGACTATATACAGGGGGTACCGGTACAGAGTCAATGTGGAGGCTATATACAGGGGGTACCGGTACAGAGTCAATGTGGAGGCTATATACAGGGGGTACCGGTACAGAGTCAATGTGGAGGCTATATACAGGGGGTACCGGTACAGAGTCAATGTGGAGGCTATATACAGGGGGTACCGGTACAGAGTCAATGTGGAGGCTATATACAGGGGGTACCGGTACAGAGTCAATGTGGAGGCTTTATACAGGGGGTACAGAATCAATGTGGAGGCTAGATTGTACATGTAGGTGGGGGTAAAGTGACTGTACATAGATAATAAACAGTAGTACAGGTTAGTTGAGGTAGATATGTACATGTAGGTGGGGGTAAAGTGACTGTACATAGATAATAAACAGTAGTACAGGTTAGTTGAGGTAGATGTGTACATGTAGGTGGGGGTAAAGTGACTGTACATAGATAATAAACAGTAGTACAGGTTAGTTGAGGTAGATATGTACATGTAGGTGGGTGTAAAGTGACTATGACATAGATAATAAACAAGAGTAGCAGCAGTCTAAAAACAAATGGGAGGGAGGGTCAATGTAAATAGTCCGGGTGGCCACTTGATGGCCGTGCAGCAGCACACAAGCCTAACATCACCATGTGCCAAGCGTCGGCTGGAGGGGTGTAAAGCTCGCCGCCATTGGACTCTGGAGCAGTGGAAACGTGTTCTTTAGAGTGATGAATCACACTTCACTATCTGGCAGTCCAACGGATGAATCTGGGTTTGGCGGTTGCCAGGAGAACACTACCTGCCCGAATGCATAGTGCCAACTGTAAAGTTTGGTGGAGGAGGAATAATGGTCTGGGGTTGTTTTTCATGGTTCAGACCCCTTAGTTCCAGTGAAGGGAAATCTTAACGCTACAGTATACAATGACAGTCTAGACCAGGGGTGTCAAACATAGGGCCCGCGGGCCGGAACCGGCCCCCAAGGAGGTTCGATCAGGCCCGCAGGATAATTTGAAAGTGGAAAAAATGCATAAAAGACATGGAATTAATATTTTTAATTCGCTGCAATTCATGGATTATCCGCTAAGGGGCGCACTCTTTCCATCAGAGTAGAAGACAAGCCGCATCACTGAGACAGACTGAAAACAGCAGACGGTATCAATGCGCCATCTGCTGCTTGTTACGACGTTGTTAATACCTTGGTCTCTACCTCTCCGCTACACCCTCATTAGCCAAAATGTCGTTATCCAAACGGAGAAAAGTAGATAAGGAGTGTAGAATTTTCAAAGAAAAATGGACCACATCCTATTTATTTACAGAGATGCACGGAAAACCTTTGTGCTTGGTGTGTTTGCAACAAGTTTCGGTATTGAAGGAATATAATATTCAACGCCACTACGAGACTCATCACAGCGAAAAATATGACGGCTTGCAAGGACAACTGAGAAGAGATAAGATTAACGAATTGCTGGCGGGTCTGAGGAAACAGCAGTCAACTTTCATCCAGAGCCGAGAAGTCAGTGAAGCAGCGGTAAAAGCCAGCTACCTAATTGCTAGCGAAATAGCATTAGCATCGAAGCCGTATTCCGACGGTGACTTTGTTAAACGATGCATGATGAAGGCGGCTGAACTTGTATGTCCCGAGAAGCGACAAGCTTTTGCCAATATTAGCCTGACGAGGAATACTATAGCAGAGAGGATTTCGGAACTATCGGCAGATTTAGACAGTCAATTGAAACAGAGAGTCAAGTCATTTATTGCATTTTCCGTGGCAATTGACGAGAGCACTGACATCACAGACGTGGCCCAACTGGCCATATTTATTAGAGGAGTTGATAATATGAGACATTGACTATATATATTGACTATATTGACTGCATTACTATATTTTTCAGTACCAATTAAAGTTTTGTGCCTTTGTACAATCAGTGGGATCAGTTGCAATGCATATTTGTGAATGATAAAAGTAAATTGCACATTTGTCTAAGGAAATATGAGGTGTTTCATGAAATGTTTTGTAAAAGGATAGTTCATTAAATTTCAATATTTTCCTAATGTTCTTGTGCTTCTTTACACCAAAACAAAGGAAAGACATGATATTTTGGTTATTTATAGCAGAGTATGGTATAATTTTAATGGTCCGGCCCACTTGACATCTCCCTAGGCCGTATGTGGCCCACGATGCGAAATGAGTTTGACACCCCTGGTCTAGACGATTCTGTGCTTCTAAATTTATGGCAACAGTTTGGGGAAAGCCCTTTCCTGTTTTAGCGTGACAATGCTCCCATGCACAAAGCAAAGTCCATACAGAAATGGTTTGTCGATATCGGTGTGGAAGAACTTGACCTCGCCTGCACTGAGCCCTGACCTCAACCGCATCGAATGAATTGGAACGCCAACTGTGAGCCAGCCCAAATCGCCCAACATCAGTGCCCGACATCACTAATGTTCTTGTGGCTGAATGGAAGTCCCCCTGCAGCAATGTTCCAACATCTAGTGGAAAGCCTTCCCAGAAGAGTGGAGGGCTGTTATAGCAGCAATGTTCCAACATCTAGTGGAAAGCCTTCCCAGAAGAGTGGAGGGCTGTTATAGCAGCAATGTTCCAACATCTAGTGGAAAGCCTTCCCAGAAGAGTGGAGGCTGTTATACAGCAATGTTCCATCATCTAGTGGAAAGCCTTCCCAGAAGAGTGGAGGCTGTTATAGCAGCAATGTTCCATCATCTAGTGGAAAGCCTTCCCAGAAGAGTGGAGGCTGTTATAGCAGCTAAGGCCCAACTCCATATTAGAGTGGAGGCTGTTATAGCAGCTAAGGCCCAACTCCATATTAGAGTGGAGGCTGTTATAGCAGCTAAGGCCCAACTCCATATTAGAGTGGAGGCTGTTATAGCAGGTAAGGCCCAACTCCATATTAGAGTGGAGGCTGTTATTGCAGCTAAGGCCCAACTCCATATTAGAGTGGAGGCTGTTATCGCAGCTAAGGCCCAACTCCATATTAGAGTGGAGGCTGTTATAGCAGCTAAGGCCCAACTCCATATTAGAGTGGAGGCTGTTAACTCCATATTGATTTTGCGATGAGATGTTTGACGAGCAGGTGTCCACATACGTTCGCTCAAGTAGTGTATCTTACAAGGACCATTACATTTTAAAATGTTAATAAAACACAGTTTTACCGTTTTTATGAGTGCGGCTCCATAAAAAAAAAAGATGTACCGGTGTAGCTGGTTGTTAATTGTCGACCAATCACAGCGGCGCTACAGACACAGAGGCTCAATGCGTAGCAGAGCGATTTCTAAATCAATGATGAATTACAATTACGGAGTGAAGTTGGGTAAATGAGAAGGAGTAGGCTGTTGTTTTTATATGAATGGAGTTGTTGTAGACATTGGACAGGAAGTGCAGCAAAACAGCCTCAATTAACCTTGTTACTTTAGCTACTGTAGCTAGGCTAACTTAGCTGGCTACTGTAGCTAGGCTAACTTAGCTGGCTACTGTAGCTAGGCTAACTTAGCTGGCAACTGTAGCTAGGCTAACTTAGCTGGCAACTGTAGCTAGGCTAACTTAGCTGGCAACTGTAGCTAGGCTAACTTAGCTGGCAACTGTAGCTAGGCTAACTTAGCTGGCAACTGTAGCTATGCTAACTTAGCTAGGCTAACTCTTTACAACAATTTGATACAGTCAAGACAGACACTACCAGGTGGTATGATGGATAACCTTTGGCAGCAATACGTTTTTCTAACTAGCACAAGTCGGTTTGGCTACTCCCCCCCCCCTCTCTGTGCCACCCACACACTGTCACCCTGGCCCCTGCTCATCTCTCCCTCCTCTCTCTCTCCTCCTCCATCACACACACACTGGCCCCTGCTCATCTCTCCCTCCTCTCTCTCTCCCTCCATCACACACACACTGGCCCCTGCTCATCTCCCCCTCCTCTCTCTCCCTCCGTCACACACACACTGGCCCCTGCTCATCTCCCCCTCCTCTCTCTCTCCCTTCGTCACACACCCTGGCCCCTGCTCATCTCTTCCTCCTCCTCTCTCTCCCTCCATCACACACACACAGGCCCCTGGTCACACACACACTGGCCCCTGCTCATCTCCCCCTCCTCTCTCTCTCCCTTCGTCACACACCCTGGCCCCTGCTCATCTCCCCCTCCTCTCTCTCTCCCTTCGTCACACACCCTGGCCCCTGCTCCTCTCTCCCTCCGTCACACACCCTGGCCCCTGCTCCTCTCTCCCAAACAACCTTGGCCTTATTTTTAGCTACAGTTGAAGTCGGAGGTTTACATACACCTTAGCCAACTATATCTAAACTCTGTTTTCACAAATCCTGACATTTAATCTTCGTAAAAATTCCCTGTTTTAGGTTCGATAGGATCACCACTTTATTTTAAGAATGTGAAATGTCAGAATAATAGTAGAGAGAATTATTTATTTCAGCTTTCATCACATTCCCAGTGGGTCAGAAGTTTACATACACCCCATTAGTATTTGGTAACATTGTATTCAAATTGTTTAACTTGTGTCAAACATTTCGGGTAGCCTTCCACAAGCTTCCCACAATAAGTTGGGTGAATTTTGGCCCATTCCTCCTGACAGAGCTGGTATAACGGAGTCAGGTTTGTAGGCCTCCTTGCTCGCATACACTTTTTCAGTTCTGCCCACACATTTTCTATGGGATTGAGGTCAGGGCTTTGTGATGGCCACTCCAATACCTTGACTTTGTTGTCCTTAAGCTGCCCAGTCCTAGCTCTTCTCTGTCCTCCCACCCCTACAGGAGGACAGCATCCGCTCAGCCCAGTCCTAGCTCTTCTCTGTCCTCCCACCCCTACAGGAGGACAGCATCCGCCCAGTCAGCTCTTCTCTGCCCAGTCCTCAGCTCTAGCTCTTCTCTGTCCTCCCACCCCTACAAGAGGACAGCATCCGCTCAGCCCAGTCCTAGCTCTTCTCTGTCCTCCCACCCCTACAGGAGGACGGCATCCGCTCAGCCCAGTCCAAGATCTTCTCTGTCCTCCCACCCCTACAGGAGGACAGCATCCGCTCAGCCCAGTCCTAGCTCTTCTCTGTCCTCCCACCCCTACAGGAGGACAGCATTCGCTCAGCCCAGTCCAAGCTCATCCCTGTCTTGGCAACCCAATGGTTGAACCAGGTTCCACCTGAAGCTAGGACAGCACAGTCCCTGCCCATCTTCAAACAGTATCTTAAATAATCCTCGTCCACGGTGTGGTTTTTAATACTGTGAGTACAATAAAACATGTAAAAAGTAAATACCTTCAGTCAACTAGTGTAATACATTGGCAGACACTGTTCTTCATGTGATATCATTGTTCATTATGAAGTTTACTGGTAGTCCCCAGGCACATGGTGTTTGTTATTAACAAAGCACATAACAAGGAGAGACCAGAGCCTTGTGAGTCACCCACGGTGGTGTAGCATGCGCCAATGATCTATTGTAGTTACAATACGGAATTCACAACTAAATGTTTGCCAGCCAGACATCTTATAATTATTAAGTCTACAATGTGTTAAATGCTCTGCAGTTGTGCAAATAGTTTGCTAATTTAGTAGGCATCTAGCTAGTTAGCATGTAGCTAGTTAGCATGTAGCTATTTAGCTTCTTGTAAAAATCTAGCTTCTCCTGGATCCAAGAACCTTGCTGTCTAATATTTGTTTTGCTCGTGCATTAAACTGCGAGTAGCATTTTTTTGAGTTACACGTATAATGTTATGAGCTGGAATGTCTGTCCTGCAAATAGTTTGTCAGAGACTGTCATTTGCTATGAGATTTTACATTACATTAGAATTGCTCATCTTCTAGATTACAGAGGCTCAGAAGGGTTTGAAAATAGCGCCCCTAGTGTTCAGCGCCGATATTACCCAAACATCCAGGGATTGCACAAGGTCGTTAAATGAAGGCGTGACAAGCAACATTTTTCTCCAATCCTATCGAAAACATAATGTTATTAAGTCATAAACAAGTTTTACTGCACGTGAAGTTTCAACCGCATTATGTCATTGCTAAATGTGTGATGTAATTCAAATATTTAAATCAGTTGTCTTCCTCAAAATTGAAAGGGGACGATGAAGCAATATTTGCGAGAAGGAGGGAATCTAATTTCATTGGTCCTCCAACTCACAGCTCAGAGACTTTTTTAAAATTCAGGATAAATGGAGTTATCCCTGAGTTAATCTGCCTGAGAACAGGTTAGTTCTGAAGGATTCATGGCCATTGGAAAACGTACCTACCTGGCTAAAAAGGTGAGTCACTTTCACTGTACCTCTTATCCAGAGTTGACCTCAAAAGTCGATCAAAGTTAGCTTGCTAATTTTCTCCAACCACGTATGTAGTATAAGGGTTCTGGCCAACTCAGTGTCATGTTTTATAGGTCAAGAGGATAGAAACCTACCTGTTGCAGGAGAGGAAGTGCTGGAACACGTCACATCTGGACAGGACCGGGTGACTAGTCATGTGATTCATCCACCATATCAACCCTTTCCTCCTTTTAGAGATGAAGTCCTCCTCAAACCGCCCCGCGGCCTGTTTCTCTGGGATGTGGGGCACCGAGATGACAGGGAACTTCTCCACCAGCCTGGCGTAGAGCCAGTCAAAGTGTTTATACCTTCTGTTGACCTGGGTCTGTGTGTGGGTGGGCGTCAGCTTGTAGGCAATGTAACTCTTCATCCCTTTGAACTTGGTCTGCTTGGTGGGGTCGTCTATGGTACAGGCGAAGGGGTATGGGTTTTCCTGCCATTCTGGACCGTATTGTCCCGTTACAACACAGATCTTATCCCCATCTTTCACAAACCCAGCTGCCTCACCTAACACGAACGCTTCACCTCCTGATTTCACAAATGTTGAAAACCTATTGAGGTTTCTACTGACCGTGGCAGAGCTCTTGGCTTGTGGAGCGTTGCCACTTCTGGACATAGAAGATGTTGACACGCTATATGTAGACGAGCCATTGCCGTCAAAATCCCCTTGGTGAAAACTACCACCAACAACTACGGGCTCGTCAGCCACTGTCGAGGTGTCATCCCAGTCTTCATCCCAGTCTTCATCACTGCCCTGGCTGGCTTGGTAACCGTGCTGCTGCTGCTGCTCTGGGGCAAGCGGCGAGGACGCTGTAAACCCAGACGATATTATTGATGTTTTGGACAAGTTTTCAATTTGATTTAATGTTTTATTCGAGGCGTCCCCGAAACCTCCGGTTGGAATATTGGCGTATCGGGATCCCCGGTAAGTATCGTCTGACGTGCTGTTATTATTAAACGTGGACGCGGTATCGTTATTTAGGATCTCGACGTAGGACGCGGGGAAGAGACCTCTCTCGCCTTTGCTGTTGGACCCTTCTAGCCAGCCTTCAATGTCCTGTTCGCTGTACACACTCACTATTTCACGTTCCTTTAACGATATCTCCCCTGGGTTTTCGGAATTGAACTCGTATAAAGCCCTCGCCTTGAGCGCCATAGTTCAACAAATTACTGTCTGGCGCCCCCGCAAAACAAATAACCAGCAAACTCTTATTAACGGGCAAGTCTACACAAACTACACTAGTTCTGAAAGCACACTCCCTCCTAAAATGTCCCTTCTTATGCGATCTACCTCGCAATCCAGTTGTCTGTTGCTACTGTAATAAAAACTAAAATAATAATAAGTGCAATAAAATCCCGTTACTTCGTCCGAGTCTTTTCCGTTTTAAAGTTGAAGGGACTAGTTGCAGCGGTGGCCCCTGCCTCTCTCATCACACACTCCCCTTTTCGCACTCAACAACCACACGTAATCAGTCTGGGTAATGGAGGGTGGTATGAGCCAGAATTAAGTCGAGGCAACCGTACCACCCTGTGGCTGTCGCCTACTATTGCACGTCTGACTACCATGTCTGTGTGACGCCTGCGTGTTAATGAAAGTCATAAAGTGTGTATTTTATATTCTTAATTAAATCTCAACCATAAATGTTAGAAATGTACAGTTTTTCCCGTGTAAAGAAACCGGAAGGGTATTTTCCCCATTGTAAAGTAATGGAGTTAGGCTAGGTTGCTAATGGTTTTTCCCGTGTAAAGAAACCGGAAGGGTATTTTCCCCATTGTAAAGTAATGGAGTTAGGCTAGGTTGCTAATGGTTTTTCCCGTGTAAAGAAACCGGAAGGGTATTTTCCCCATTGTAAAGTAATGGAGTTAGGCTAGGTTGCTAATGGTTTTTACGTGTAAGAGATGGTTATTAAAATGGCTCAGATTAGTTCAGGTAATATATGTAAATATGTGATGTCACAATAAAATGTGTTTGTGTTAATGTTTGTACGAAAATAGCGTTTAACAGTTCGCTAGCTTGATGTTAACCAAATGTAGCTTGGTATAGGCAATAATTTATACACAATTGCATTGCTTACCTCAGTAAACAGTTGCGTCTCCTGTCTGAAAAAGTAATTGTGTATAAATGATTGCCTATACTGTAGAGTTTGGGGGAGTATTCTGGAGGCCTGGACGTGAGTTATAATGTGAATGTGTAGATGTATGGTGACTCCAGATTTGGATTAAGGGACCAACGGGTTCTGCTTTGACAGGTACCAGGAATGGTGGGAGGGACAATCTGAAAGTATTTATCTTTGTATACAAGAGCAGCGTCCAGGCCTCCAGAATACTCCCCCTATCACCTGCTGTACGGACGGGAGCCGCAACTGTTTACTGAGGTAAGCAATGTGCAATTGTGTATAAATGATTGCCTATACTGTAGTGTGAAACATTTTGTAATTGACCTTCTATTGCTGTTTTTTGTATAACATACTTTATTATCCCTGATACAAGTTGTCGAACAAGATCAGAATGCCTTCGAGGACCACCTTCAAGCAGGGACTGAGGAGGTTTTTCACCAGGTAAAAATGTTCACTGTTCATTTATTTTCTGGCCTTCAAAAGATATATATATAAAGAGATGTATTTGTGATAACATAAAATATAATTGCATTTATTTCTATTGTCAATCAAGGTGAGACTGAACATGAACAAGGAGAAACAGAAGGAGAACCACCGGACCAGGTGAACATCCTGGCTAATAACTTGGAAGAAGGACGAAAGGAAGGCGAGACCTGAGAAACCTTGTTGCTCTTTCGCTCCTAGCTGGGGTCACCATCCATTAAGGTGAATATAAAAATCTCACATTATAACTATTTGCCTCCTCGTGGTGGGCGGTATCGCCATGCTGTCAGCAGTACCAACACTGGCCCAGGGGTTATCTCCAAATAGTCTCAAGGCCAAGCGCTGGGTCACGTTAAGTGACCGGAGGTTGGCAGGTAGCCTAGTGGTTAGAGTGTAGAGGCGGCAGGTAGCCTAGTGGTTAGAGTGTAGAGGCGGCAGGTAGCCTAGTGGTTAGAGTGTAGAGGCGGCAGGAAGCCTAGTGGTTAGAGTGTAGAGGCGGCAGGAAGCCTAGTGGTTAGAGTGTAGAGGCGGCAGGAAGCCTAGTGGTTAGAGTGTAGAGGCGGCAGGAAGCCTAGTGGTTAGAGTGTAGAGGCGGCAGGAAGCCTAGTGGTTAGAGTGTAGAGGCGGCAGGAAGCCTAGTGGTTAGAGTGTAGAGGCGGCAGGAAGCCTAGTGGTTAGAGTGTAGAGGCGGCAGGAAGCCTAGTGGTTAGAGTGTAGAGGCGGCAGGAAGCCTAGTGGTTAGAGTGTAGAGGCGGCAGGAAGCCTAGTGGTTAGAGTGTAGAGGCGGCAGGAAGCCTAGTGGTTAGAGTGTAGAGGCGGCAGGAAGCCTAGTGGTTAGAGTGTAGAGGCGGCAGGAAGCCTAGTGGTTAGAGTGTAGAGGCGGCAGGAAGCCTAGTGGTTAGTAATATAATAATAATAATATATGCCATTTAGCAGACGCTTTTATCCAAAGCGACTTACAGTCATGTAAGTCTCTTTGCATACATTCTACGTATGGGTGGTCCCGGGAATCGAACCCACTACCCTGGCGTTACAAGCGCCATGCTCTACCAACTGAGCTACAGAAGGACCATTAGAGTGTAGAGGCGGCAGGAAGCCTAGTGGTTAGAGCGTAGAGGCGGCCGGAAGCCTAGTGGTTAGAGCGTAGAGGCGGCCGGAAGCCTAGTGGTTAGAGCGTAGAGGCGGCCGGAAGCCTAGTGGTTAGAGCGTAGAGGCGGCCGGAAGCCTAGTGGTTAGAGCGTAGAGGCGGCCGGAAGCCTAGTGGTTAGAGCGTAGAGGCGGCCGGAAGCCTAGTGGTTAGAGCGTAGAGGCGGCAGGAAGCCTCGTGGTTAGAGCGTAGAGGCGGCCGGAAGCCTAGTGGTTAGAGCGTAGAGGCGGCCGGAAGCCTAGTGGTTAGAGCGTAGAGGCGGCCGGAAGCCTAGTGGTTAGAGCGTTGGGCGGCCGGAAGCCTAGTGGTTAGAGCGAAGAGGCGGCCGGAAGCCTAGTGGTTAGAGCGTTAACCCAGGCGGCCAGGAAGTTCCTAGTGGTTAGACTGTTCCTAGACCAGGCGTTCCGGAAGCCCAGTGGTTAGAGCGTAAGGCGGCCGGAAGCCCAGTGGTTAGAGCGTTAACCCAGGCGGCCAGTTAAGCCCAGTGGTTAGAGCGTTAAGAGGCGGCCAGTTAAGCCCAGTGGTTAGAGCGTTAACCCAGGCGGCCGGAAGCCTAGTGGTTAGAGCGTTAGAGGCGACCAGGAAGCCTAGTGTTTAGACCGTTAAGGCGGCCGGAAGCCTAAGTGGTTAGAGCAGTTAAGGCGGCCGGAAGCCCAGTGGTTAGAGCGTTAGAGGCGGCCGGAAGCCTAAGTGGTTAGAGCGTAAGGCGGCCGGAAGCCTAGTGGTTAGAGCGTAAGAGGCGGCCGGAACCCAGTGGTTAGAGCGTTAAGGCGTTCCGGAAGCCCAGTGGTTAGACCGTTAAGAGGCGACCAGTTAACCCAGTGGTTAGAGCGTTAACCCAGGCGGCCGTTAAGCCTAGTGGTTAGAGCGTTGGGACCATAACCAAAAAGTTGCTGGATCGAATCCCTGAGCTGACAAGGTAAAAAATATGTCATTCTGCCCCTTGAACAAGGCAATTAACCCACTGTTACTAGACCAGTTAACCCACTGTTCCTAGACCAGTTAACCCACTGTTCCTAGACCAGTTAACCCACTGTTCCTAGACCAGTTAACCCACTGTTCCTAGACCAGTTAACCCACTGTTCCTAGACCAGTTAACCCACTGTTCCTAGACCAGTTAACCCCACTGTTCCTAGGCCAGTTAACCCACTGTTCCTAGACCAGTTAACCCTCTGTTCCTAGACCAGTTAACCCACTGTTCCTAGACCAGTTAACCCACTGTTCCTAGACCAGTTAACCCACTGTTCCTAGACCAGTTAACCCACTGTTCCTAGACCAATTAACCCACTGTTCCTAGACCAGTTAACCCACTGTTCCTAGACCAGTTAACCCACTGTTCCTAGACCAGTTAACCCACTGTTCCTAGACCAGTTAACCCACTGTTCCTAGACCAGTTAACCCACTGTTCCTAGACCAGTTAACCCACTGTTCCTAGACCAGTTAACCCACTGTTCCTAGACCAGTTAACCCACTGTTCCTAGACCAGTTAACCCACTGTTCCTAGACCAATTAACCCACTGTTCCTAGACCAGTTAACCCACTGTTCCTAGACCAGTTAACCCACTGTTCCTAGACCAGTTAACCCCATTGTTCCTAGACCAATTAACCCACTGTTCCTAGACCAATTAACCCACTGTTTCTAGACCAATTAACCCACTGTTCCTAGACCAGTTAACCCACTGTTCCTAGACCAGTTAACCCCATTGTTCCTAGACCAATTAACCCACTGTTCCTAGACCAATTAACCCACTGTTACACTGTTACTAGACCAGTTAACCCACTGTTACTAGACCAGTTAACCCACTGTTACTAGACCAGTTAACCCACTGTTACTAGACCAGTTAACCCACTGTTACTAGACCAGTTAACCCACTGTTACTAGACCAGTTAACCCACTGTTACTAGACCAGTTAACCCACTGTTATTAGACCAGTTAACCCACTGTTACTAGACCAGTTAACCCACTGTTACTAGACCAATTAACCCACTGTTACTAGACCAATTAACCCACTGTTACTAGACCAATTAACCCACTGTTACTAGACCAATTAACCCACTGTTACTAGACCAATTAACCCACTGTTACTAGACCAATTAACCCACTGTTACTAGACCAATTAACCCACTGTTACTAGACCAATTAACCCACTGTTACTAGACCAATTAACCCACTGTTACTAGACCAATTAACCCACTGTTACTAGACCAATTAACCCACTGTTACTAGACCAATTAACCCACTGTTACTAGACCAATTAACCCACTGTTACTAGACCAATTAACCCACTGTTACTAGACCAATTAACCCACTGTTACTAGACCAATTAACCCACTGTTACTAGACCAGTTAACCCACTGTTACTAGACCAATTAACCCACTGTTACTAGACCAATTAACCCACTGTTACTAGACCAATTAACCCACTGTTACTAGACCAATTAACCCACTGTTACTAGACCAATTAACCCACTGTTACTAGACCAATTAACCCACTGTTACTAGACCAATTAACCCACTGTTACTAGACCATTTAACCCACTGTTACTAGACCAATTAACCCACTGTTACTAGACCAATTAACGTTTTAATAAAGGTTCAAACATTTTTTTAAAGTAACTGCCATTTCCAGTTTGGTACTGTTAAGGTTATGACTCCAGTGGTCATGACATCACCTTGGAGTTTCTCCCCCAACTCACCTCTTCTTCTCTCTTTTCTTTTCTTCTTCTCTCCTCTTTTTCTGGGACCATCCCTTCTCTTCTTCTCTCCTCTTTTTCTGGGACCATCCCTTCTCTTCTTCTCTCCTCTTTTTCAGGGACCATCCCTTCTCTTCTTCTCTCCTCTTTTTCTGGGACCATCCCTTCTCTTCTTCTCTCCTCTTTTTCAGGGACCATCCCTTCTCTTCTTCTCTCCTCTTTTTCAGGGACCATCCCTTCTCTTCTTCTCTCCTCTTTTTCAGGGACCATCCCTTCTCTTCTTCTCTCCTCTTTTTCAGGGACCATCCCTTCTCTTCTTCTCTCCTCTTTTTCAGGGACCATCCCTTCTCTTCTTCTCTCCTCTTTTTCAGGGACCATCCCTTCTCTTCTTCTCTCCTCTTTTTCAGGGACCATCCCTCATCAACCCCACTGACTGCTTTTCTTTCTTTTCTGTCCGCCATTATTGCATGTCTTATCAAACATTTTTAAAATGAAATCATTCAGTAACTGTATTTTTACCTGATAAACCTGTAACCTGTGTGTTTGTTTGTTTACGTCTCTGTCTCCTACCCTGGTTCCCTTTAACTCTGCTCCCGTTCTCCAGGACCTAGTGATTCTGCCCAACACCCAGACATGGATCCACCTGATGTCCTCCATTTCCTGTTCTCCAGGACCTAGTGGTTCTGCCCAACATCCAGACCCACCTGATGTCCTCCATTTCCTGTTCTCCAGGAACTAGTGATTCTGCCCAACATCCAGACGTGGATCCACCCGATGTCCTCCATTATCAACCACCCTCCAACTTTTCATTACATCAGCTACTGTTATTGTCATGTTGTCATTATCTACTAAGAAAGAGCAAGACAACTATCATACTGGGCACATAATGTGTCATCCACAGATGAACTAAAAACACCTGCACTGCAAAGACTGACTGCCTGTTGAAAACCAAGTGGAAAGTCGAACCTCTCATCCACACAGCACCCATCTCCTCTCTATTCCACACACCAGAATTCAGTATCTCAGTCTATGATGCTATGTGAGCGTACAAATGAATCAAAGTAAATTGGCACACATGTACCAACAACAACAAAAATATCAACGTTTATACATTTAAATCTAAAATATTTTCTCTATCGAGTGAAGGAATAAATTCCTTGTAAATGGTAAATTCTGCCTTTTGTCATCCTTACTCACACCTACAGTCCAGACCTCTATTCACTTCACGGGGAGTTTAGTTGTAGCCGGGTGTTGCGTTCCCTCTTCGTAGAGGCGTAACAGTCAAATCCAGATTAAATAACGGTCTTCATGTGTATCAAATCCATCAAAGGGTTAAATCAATAACAAACAGCTGAAAGGTTTTCGTCATGATATGTGGTGTTTTCGGTTCCGTTCAGGCTGCACTAAATGAGATTTTTTTTTCTTCATCTGCTAAACTGTTTGCTCTATGCATAGACCCAACACCGACTCTATCTTTTTGGTCTTTTGTGGTAGTGTACCACTAATATTCTACATTGCGGAGCCTTTAAAAAAATATATATATATATATTCCTGAGGCTGTGCAAGACCTTCGATAGGCTAGTAGACTATTCGGAAATAATCCTGGAATTAATCATATATTATTATAGATCGCTTTATATAATATGGACTTATTTTTTTCTAAGGCTAAACAAACAAGGGGTAGCATATGCTTTTTTGCCTGTCTAACTAACAAGGGTTAGGGCCTATATCCTCGCATACCCCCTCAATTCAAGCTCTGCTTTTAAACATAAGACATCTCCATAGAAATGTAAAGCCTACGGATCGCATGGGGACAGTGAATATGTCTGGTAAACTGGGAACTCGGGGGGGGGGGGGGGACCTTTTGACATCAGTGATTTTCAGGTCAGAGAAAGATGCCAGAGTTTCTGAATTGGAGTAGGATGACCGGTCAAAACCACAAATAATCCCAGTCTGAGCTCGTTTTTTCCCAAGTTCCAAGTTGTATTGAACGCACTGAAGTCGGAAGTCAGAGATTGCCGAGTTCCGAGTTATTTTGAATGCTCCACTAGAGGCCTAGGTTACCTCTTATTTCTGAATAGGATGACCTCCAACAAAGAAGCCCTTGTCTCCATTGACAGTCCATGTTAATTCATGGCGGTATTTTATGGCGCTAGGAAGACGTTTAGGTGACTTTGTGAAAGGTATCAGTAGCTTCACGAGGCTTAATTCTGGCACTTATCACCCCCTATAGGTGCAGCTAGGGAGATGGGCAACACCAATCAAACACTGGCTGCTTTAGTTGAGTGGTGTGATTTGATTGATTCTAGAATCGGAATCCAACTGTATTTATAATCATTTGTACATATCCTTTTTTTAAAATCAGAATGTAACACGGGTGTAAACAATGTAAACAATCCGTAACAATGTAACATATTTTTTTAAATAGTTTTTATTTAACCTTCATTTAATTAGGCAAGTCAGTTAAAGAACAAATTCTTATTTACAATGACGGTCTACTTGTAAAGCTCTTCCAGGCCAAACCCTTCCCAAAACCGGATGAGCCAATTGGGATGAGCCAGCTGGGCCAATTGTGCGCCGCCCTATGGGACTCCCGATCACGGCCCGTTGTGATACAGCCCGGGATCGAACCAGGGTCTGTAGTGACACCTCTAGCACTGATGATGCAGTGCCTTAGACCGATAACATCTGATAACAATATTTATTGTTCTATCACATTTTTAAGTCTCTTCTTTCAACAGTGAACAATTTCTAAACAATCTCATAAAAATTTGTACTGTAAAAACAACATCGTCACTGATGCTGAAAGCCTCATGCTTAGCATTCCCATTTATGTCATAGATATTGTTTTCAATGACTGGAGAGGAACTTTCCTCTGCCCATTTACCAAATTAAATGTACACTTCATATTTGTTCAAATTAAACGCATATTGTTTTAATTGTGGTGAGAGGAGCTGGAGTAACATTTCAAAGCGAGGAGGAAAAAACGTATTTTAATAAAATAGATTTTTAAATATATCATTACTGCTGTTATATAATTCAATAACGTTATAGCATCAACAGCTTTTTATAGCAAAGTAGTGTCAGATAGAAATGTAACAATAACAATGTTTAGAGAAATATTTGACAATTTAACTTCACATGATAATAACAGACACAATGAATTAATCAATCACTCATGTTAGTGGTACTGTAACAGCTGATCTGACCTCATCTTTACCTGATCAATACAGTAATAATCAATAATCAATCATCAACAGTCAATAATCAATAGTCAATAATCAACAGTCAATAATCAAGAGTCAATAATCAATAGTCAATAATCAACAGTCAATAATCAAGAGTCAATAGTCAACAGTCAATAATCAATAATCAACAGCAAACATTCAATAGTTAATAATCAACAGTCAATAATCGACAGTCAATAATCAACAGTCAATAATCAATAGTCAATAATCAACAGTCAATAATCAAGAGTCAATAATCAATAGTCAATAATCAACAGTCAATAATCAACAGTCAATAATCAATAGGGGTCCTCCTGACTGTGTTGTATCCTAACAGGTGTTCTCTGTTTGGATTCCACCACCAGTATCCCATCATGACATAGCAGAGCCCTCAGACCCCCCGCCTGCTGTAGTTTCTCAGGCAGTGGGTCCTGGCGGGTGAAGCTTCGGGTAACAAACCCATGTTCATCCATTCTGGCTCCATGCTGAGCCTTGATCAAGAGCCATCCTTCAAACACCTGAATCATGATATCCTCAGGTCTGAACTGGGACACGTCCAGAAGCACCTGGTAAACAGGCTCAGTCCGCTGGGGTTGAGTTGTGGTAGTACTGTCGCAGACCCCTTCTAGCTTCACTACCCCTGGGTCGAGCCTCACTACCTCAGGGTCGGGCCTCACTACACCAGGGTCGGCCTCACTACCTCAGGGTCGAGCCTCACTACCTCAGGGTCGGGCCTCACTACCCCAGGGTTGGGCCTCACTACCCCAGGGTCGGGCCTCACTACCCCTGGGTCGAGCCTCACTACCCCAGGGTCGGGCCTCACTACCCCAGGGTCGGGCCTCACTACCCCAGGGTCGGGCCTCACTACCCCAGGGTCGGGCCTCACTACCCCAGGGTCGGGCCTCACTACCCCAGGGTCGGGGAAGGCAGGCCTGGGCAGGGCGAACAGGTCATGGTCCTCCACACAGTCGTCCAAGTCCCTTCCTTGGAACAGGGCCTGGTGGCGGACTGGGCTGTTCACCCAGTGGGTTATACACAGTCCCTCCATGGTTCTGCCTTCCTCCCAATCCATGTCCCAGAAAGCCTCTTGTGTTGCTGCTGTGTGGCAGAGAGCTTCACAGTCGCACAAATCAAATCAAGGAAAGAAAATAAACTGTCTCTTTCAAACCGAGGTGCATGAACAACTGAGCAAACGGAATGAGAAGATATCCAGCCAGTCAATAGTCATTCAGAAATACTTTTCTATTGTTAAACCCCAGTGCTAATCAGTCAGAAATACTTTTTTATTTTATCGCCATGGCAAAGCGGAGGATTGCGATTGGCGGGTCTGTGATCGTGTCGCTTGTAGTCTCTCAGTCTGAAAACCTCTTGTATATTGCTGTGGCACTGAGTCACTGAGTTTGACAGTGGGTCAGATGAAATCAAGACAGGACATGGCCTATATTTAGGACAGCGTGTGATAGGTGCTCTATCAGACTCCCATGTTGCTGTGGCAGAGGAGTGAGCCTGACGGACAGTTAGCTGAAATCATGGCAAACTATGTCTATATTAAGGACAGCGTGTTATTCTGGTGGGTGGTGGTTTCTAGGGGGTGGGCCTCTCAAGTCCTAATAGCAGTGGGAAGGAATCAGACCTGGGTTCAAATGTCTATTTAAAATGTTTCAAATACTTTTCATTTGCTTTAGTCTGCCTGGAGTACCAGATGGGTTTGCACTTTTGCAGCTATTTCCATTGACCAGGCAAGATCAATCAAGCCCAGATAAAATATTAATTTCAAATACTTTTCATTTGCTTTAGTCTGCCTGGAGTAACAGATGGGTTTGCACTTTTGCAGCTATTTTCTTTTGGTTCCATTGACCAGGCAAGATCAATCAAGCCCAGATAAAATATTAATTTCAAATACTTTTTGAACCCAGGTCTGGATATAAGAAGGCTGTTTTTAGAGCTGGTAGATATGCAGCAGAAGCTAAGAATGCATATTTTATTTAACTTTCATTTAACCAGGCAAGTCCGTTAAGAAAAAATGATTATTTACAATGACGGTCTATGAACAGTGGGTTAACTGGTCTAGGAACAGAGGGTTAACTGGTCTAGGAACAGTGGGTTAACTGGTCTAGGAACAGTGGGTTAACTGGTCTAGGAACAGTGGGTTAACTGGTCTAGGAACAGTGGGTTAACTGGTCTAGGAACAGTGGGTTAACTGGTCTAGGAACAGTGGGTTAACTGGTCTAGGAACAGTGGGTTAACTGGCCTAGGAACAGTGGGTTAACTGGTCTAGGAACAGTGGGTTAACTGGTCTAGGAACAGTGGGTTAACTGGTCTAGGAACAGTGGGTTAACTGGTCTAGGAACAGTGGGTTAACTGGTCTAGTGGGTTAACTGGTCTAGGAACAGTGGGTTAACTGGTCTATGAACAGTGGGTTAACTGGTCTAGGAACAGTGGGTTAACTGGTCTAGGAACAGTGGGTTAACTGGTCTACTGGGTTAACTGGTCTAGGAACAGTGGGTTAACTGGTCTAGGAACAGTGGGTTAACTGGTCTAGGAACAGAGGGTTAACTGGTCTAGGAACAGTGGGTTAACTGGCCTAGGAACAGTGGGTTAACTGGTCTAGGAACAGAGGGTTAACTGGTCTAGGAACAGTGGGTTAACTGGCCTAGGAACAGTGGGTTAACTGGTCTAGGAACAGTGGGTTAACTGGTCTAGGAACAGTGGGTTAACTGGTCTAGGAACAGTGGGTTAACTGATCTAGGAACAGTGGGTTAACTGGTCTAGGAACAGTGGGTTAACTGGTCTAGGAACAGTGGGTTAACTGGTCTAGGAACAGTGGGTTAACTGGTCTAGGAACAGTGGGTTAACTGGCCTAGGAACAGAGGGTTAACTGGTCTAGGAACAGTGGGTTAACTGGTCTAGGAACAGTGGGTTAACTGGTCTAGGAACAGTGGGTTAACTGGTCTAGGAACAGTGGGTTAACTGGTCTAGGAACAGTGGGTTAACTGGTCTAGGAACAGTGGGTTAACTGGTCTAGGAACAGTGGGTTAACTGGTCTAGGAACAGTGGGTTAAACTGCCTTGTTCAGGTGCAGAACGAGAGTTCTTTTGTTGTTGACCTTGCCAGTTTGGGGATTCGATCTTGCAACCTTTCGGTTACTTGGCCAACGAGCTAATGTCTCATATGTTTCCTTACACACTTAATATAATAATAACATGACCATGGAACTGTTCTGAGAGATATTATGGGGATATACACTATGTATACCAAGTATTAGGAACACCTTCCTAATGCCTAATGTGAGTTTTTAAAGCATTTGTTGAACTCGCAGCATGTTATTGTTTTGCCAAATCAAATATTTTTTGGGGTGAAGAATGTACTTGTTTATGTGAATGGAAGCAGCAACATGAGTGTAGATAGTCCTATAAAACCATCTCTCTGGTGCCATTTTAGTTAGAGTTCAACTTTAGGTCATTCACACATTTTGGCCCGGACCATTCTGATTGGTTGCCAAGGGTGGTTACTAGGGGGTGGAGTTTTAAGAGCCCTCTGGAAAGTCCCTCAGTCAATTCAATTCAAATACATTTATTGGCGTAGGAAACATGTTTACGTTGCCAAAGAAAATGGAATAAATAATAAATAAAAGTGAAATAAACAATCAGAAATGAACAGTAAACAGGAAAGAAAAAGAGACATTTCAAATGTTAGATTATGGCAGTGTTGCAACAATGAGCAAATAGTTTAAGTACAACAGGGAAAATAAATAAGCATAAATATGGGTTGTATTTACAATGATGTGTGTTCTTCACTGGTTGCCCTTTTCTTGTGGCAACAGGTCACAAATCTTTCTGCTGTGATGACACACTGTGGTGTTTCACCTAGTTGATATGGGAGTTTATCAAGATTGGATTTGTTTTCAAATTCTTTGTGGGTCTGTGTAATCTGAGGGAAATATGTGTCTCTAATATGGTTATACAGTTGGCAGGAGGTTAGGAAGTGCAGCTCAGTTACCGTGTAACGACTATCTGGTGTTTTTTTTTGTTTGGTCAGGGTGTGATCTGAGTGGGCATTCTATGTTGTGTGTCTAGTTTGTCTGTTTCTGTGTTTGGCCTGATATGGTTCTCAATCAGAGGCAGGTGTTAGTCATTGTCTCTGATTGGGAACCATATTTAGGTAGCCTGTTTGGTGTTGGGGTTTGTGGGTGATTGTCTCCTGTGTCAGTGCCACACGGGACTGTTTGGTGTTGGGGTTTGTGGGTGATTGTCTCCTGTGTCAGTGCCACACGGGACTGTTTGGTGTTGGGGTTTGTGGGTGATTGTCTCCTGTGTCAGTGCCACACGGGACTGTTTGGTGTTGGGGTTTGTGGGTGATTGTCTCCTGTGTCAGTGCCACACGGGACTGTTTGGTGTTGGGGTTTGTGGGTGATTGTCTCCTGTGTCAGTGCCACACGGGACTGTTTGGTGTTGGGGTTTGTGGGTGATTGTCTCCTGTGTCAGTGCCACACGGGACTGTTTGGTGTTGGGGTTTGTGGGTGATTGTCTCCTGTGTCAGTGCCACACGGGACTGTTTGGTGTTGGGGTTTGTGGGTGATTGTCTCCTGTGTCAGTGCCACACGGGACTGTTTGGTGTTGGGGTTTGTGGGTGATTGTCTCCTGTGTCAGTGCCACACGGGACTGTTTGGTGTTGGGGTTTGTGGGTGATTGTCTCCTGTGTCAGTGCCACACGGGACTGTTTGGTGTTGGGGTTTGTGGGTGATTGTCTCCTGTGTCAGTGCCACACGGGACTGTTTGGTGTTGGGGTTTGTGGGTGATTGTCTCCTGTGTCAGTGCCACACGGGACTGTTTGGTGTTGGGGTTTGTGGGTGATTGTCTCCTGTGTCAGTGCCACACGGGACTGTTTGGTGTTGGGGTTTGTGGGTGATTGTCTCCTGTGTCAGTGCCACACGGGACTGTTTGGTGTTGGGGTTTGTGGGTGATTGTCTCCTGTGTCAGTGCCACACGGGACTGTTTGGTGTTGGGGTTTGTGGGTGATTGTCTCCTGTGTCAGTGCCACACGGGACTGTTTGGTGTTGGGGTTTGTGGGTGATTATCTCCTGTGTCAGTGCCACACGGGACTGTTTGGTGTTGGGGTTTGTGGGTGATTGTCTCCTGTGTCAGTGCCACACGGGACTGTTTGGTGTTGGGGTTTGTGGGTGATTGTCTCCTGTGTCAGTGCCACACGGGACTGTTTGGTGTTGGGGTTTGTGGGTGATTGTCTCCTGTGTCAGTGCCACACGGGACTGTTTGGTGTTGGGGTTTGTGGGTGATTGTCTCCTGTGTCAGTGCCACACGGGACTGTTTGGTGTTGGGGTTTGTGGGTGATTGTCTCCTGTGTCAGTGCCACACGGGACTGTTTGGTGTTGGGGTTTGTGGGTGATTGTCTCCTGTGTCAGTGCCACACGGGACTGTTTGGTGTTGGGGTTTGTGGGTGATTGTCTCCTGTGTCAGTGCCACACGGGACTGGTTCGGGTTTACACGGGTTTTTGTAGTTTATTCATGTATGGTTTTCTTATTAAAAACAAACATGAAGTTCAACCACTCTGCATTTTGGTCCTCCTCTCCTTCGACGGAAGAATCCCGTGTCAGAGGGTTAACGCGACGGAAGAATCCCGTGTCAGAGGGTTAACGTGACGGAAGAATCCCGTGTCAGAGGGTTAACGCGACGGAAGAATCCCGTGTCAGAGGGTTAAGGCGACGGAAGAATCCCGTGTCAGAGGGTTAACGGGACGGAAGAATCCCGTGTCAGAGGGTTAACGTGACGGAAGAATCCCGTGTCAGAGGGTTAACACGTCGGAAGAATCCCGTGTCAGAGGGTTTGACGGAAGAATCCGTGTCAGAGGGTTAACGCGACGGAAGAATCCCGTGTCAGAGGGTTAACGCGTCGGAAGAATCCCGTGTCAGAGGGTTAACGTGACGGAAGAATCCCGTGTCAGAGGGTTAACGTGACGGAAGAATCCCGTGTCAGAGGGTTAACGCGACGGAAGAATCCCGTGTCAGAGGGTTAACGCGACGGAAGAATCCCGTGTCAGAGGGTTAACGTCGGAAGAATCCCGTGTCAGAGGGTTAACGCGACGGAAGAATCCCGTGTCAGAGGGTTAACGTGACGGAAGAATCCCGTGTCAGAGGGTTAACGTGACGGAAGAATCCCGTGTCAGAGGGTTAACGCGACGGAAGAATCCCGTGTCAGATCCGGAAGAATCCCGTGTCAGAGGGTTAACGTGACGGAAGAATCCCGTGTCAGAGGGTTAACGTGACGGAAGAATCCCGTGTCAGAGGGTTAACGTGTCGGAAGAATCCCGTGTCAGAGGGTTAACGTGACGGAAGAATCCCGTGTCAGAGGGTTAACGTGACGGAAGAATCCCGTGTCAGAGGGTTAACGTGTCTATCTCACGCCTGTGTTCTAGGCACTTAGTCCTGTTTATCTGACCCCTATGGTATAGTTCAGGTCATGAGGTCAAATCTCTCCCCCCATTACACTCTATGGGTCAAACTGGCTACCAGCAAGTCGTTGTTATGGCCTCTGACTTCGTCATGTCGTGTCATCTCCCAAGATGGCTGCCCCCATGGCCTTACATTTGTTATTATCCTTATCCTTGCTAGCCGCTAACTGTATAGCTTTTAAATGGTTTACCAATAGGCCAAGAGCCTGTGGCCTTCTAACATGCTAGCCTGCCTCTGTACATGAAGAGTTTCATTTCAAAACACTACAGTATATATACATTTTCAGAAATGTTGGTAGATTAGATTTTAATGTAGATTGGTGTGTTTTTTTTCACTATTTTTTTTATTTAACTAGGCAAGTCAGTTAAGAACAAATTCATATTTTCAATGACGGCCTAGGAACAGTGGGTCAACTGCCTATTCAGGGGCAGAACGACAGATTTGTACCTTGTCAGCTCAGGGATTACGATCTATCAACCTTTACGGTTTCTAGTCCAATGTTCTAACCATAGTAGTAGTAGCAATAGTATCAGTAGTAGTAGTAGTAGTAGTAGTATCAGTAGTAGTAGTAGTAGTAGCAATAGTAGTAGTAGTAGCAATAGTAGTAGTAGCAGTAGTAGTAGTAGTAGTATTAGTAGTAGTAGCAATAGTATCAGCAGTAGTAGTAGTAGTAGTAGTAGTATTAGTAGTAGTAGTGATAGTGATAGTATCAGTAGTAGTAGTAGTAGTAGTAGTAGTAGTAGTAGTAGTAGTAGTAGTAGTATTAGTAGTAGTAGCAATAGTATCAGCAGTAGTAGTAGTAGTATTATTATTAGTAGAAGTAGTAGCAATAGTATCCATAGTAGTAGTAGTATTAGCAGTATTATTATTATTAGTAGTAGTAGTATTAGCAGTAGTATTAGTAGTAGTAGTAGTATTAGTAGTAGTAGCAATAGTATCAGTAGTAGTAGTAGTAGTAGTAGTAGTATTAGTAGTAGTAGCAATAGATCAGTAGTAGTAGTAGTAGTAGTATTAGTAGTAGTAGCAATAGTATCAGTAGTAGTAGTAGTAGTAGTATTAGTATTAGTAGTAGCAGTAGTAGTAGCAATAGTATCAGTAGTATCAGAAGTAGTAGTAGCAGTAGTAGTAGTAGTACTAGTAGTAGTAGCAGTAGCAGTAGTAGTACTACTAGTAGTAGTGGTAGCAGCAGTAGTAGTATTATTATTAGCAGTAGTATTAGTAGTAGTGGTGGTAGTAGTAGTAGCAATAGTATCAGTAATAGTAGAAGTAGTAGTAGTATTAGCAGTAGTAGTAGTAGTAGTGGTAGTGGTAGTAGTATTATTAGAATTAGTAGTAGTATTTGTAGTGGTAGTAGTAGTAGTATAACAGGGTTAGGAGTATAGTTCAGTATAACAGGGTCAGCAGTAGAGTTCAGTATAACAGGGTCAGTAGTGTAGTTCAGTATAACAGGGTCAGTAGCAGTATAGTTCAGTATAACAGGGTCAGTAGCAGTATAGTTCAGTATAACAGGGTCAGTAGCAGTATAGTTCAGTATAACAGGGTCAGTAGTATAGCTCAGTATAACAGGGTCAGTAGCAGTATAGTTCAGTATAACAGGGTCAGTAGCAGTATAGTTCAGTATAACAGGGTCAGTAGCAGTATAGTTCAGTATAACAGGGTCAGTAGCAGTATAGTTCAGTATAACAGGGTCAGTAGTAGTATAGTTCAGTATAACAGGGTCAGTAGCAGTATAGTTCAGTATAACAGGGTCAGTAGCAGTATAGTTCAGTATAACAGGGTCAGCGGTATAGTTCAGTATAACAGGGTTAGCGGTATAGTTCAGTATAACAGGGTCAGTAGCAGTATAGTTCAGTATAACAGGGTCAGTAGCAGTATAGTTCAGTATAACAGGGTCAGTAGTAGTATAGTTCAGTAAAACAGGGTCAGTAGTATTTTTCAGTATAACAGGGTCAGTAGTATAGTTCAGTATAACAGGGCCAGTAGTATAGTTCAGTATAACAGGGTCAGTAGTATAGTTCAGTGTAACAGGGTCAGTAGTAGTATAGTTCAGTATAACAGGGTCAGTAGTATAGTTCAGTATAACAGGGTCAGTAGTATAGTTCAGTATAACAGGATCAGTGGCAGTATAGTTCAGTATAACAAGGTCAGTAGTATAGTTCAGTATAACAGGGTCAGTAGTATAGTTCAGAATAACAGGGTCAGTAGCAGTATAGTTCAGTATAACAAGGTCAGTAGTATAGTTCAGTATAACAGGGTCAGTAGTATAGTTCAGTATAACAGGGTCAGTAGTATAGTTCAGTATAACAGGATCAGTGGCAGTATAGTTCAGTATAACAAGGTCAGTAGTATAGTTCAGTATAACAGGGTCAGTATTATAGTTCAGTATATCAGGGTCAGTAGTATAGTTCAGAATAACAGGGTCAGTAGCAGTATAGTTCAGAATAACAGGGTCAGTAGTAGTATAGTTCAGAATAACAGGGTCAGTAGTAGTATAGTTCAGTATAACAGGGTCAGTAGTATAGTTCAGTGTAACAGGGTCAGTAGTATACATTTACATTTTACATTTAAGTCATTTAGCAGACGCTCTTATCCAGAGCGACTTACAAATTGGTGCATTCACCTTATGACATCCAGTGGAACAGCCACTTTACAATAGTGCATCTAAATATTTTAAGGGGGGGTGAGAGGGATTACTTATCCTATCCTAGGTATTCCTTAAAGAGGTGGGGTTTCAGGTGTCTCCGGAAGGTGGTGATTGACTCCGCTATCCTGGCGTCGTGAGGGAGTTTGTTCCACCATTGGGGGGCCAGAGCAGCGAACAGTTTTGACTGGGCTGAGCGGGAACTGTACTTCCTCAGTGGTAGGGAGGCGAGCAGGCCAGAGGTGGATGAACGCAGTGCCCTTGTTTGGGTGTAGGGCCTGATCAGAGCCTGGAGGTACTGAGGTGCCGTTCCCCTCACAGCTCCGTAGGCAAGCACCATGGTCTTGTAGCGGATGCGAGCTTCAACTGGAAGCCAGTGGAGAGAGCGGAGGAGCGGGGTGACGTGAGAGAACTTGGGAAGGTTGAACACCAGACGGGCTGCGGCGTTCTGGATGAGTTGTAGGGGTTTAATGGCACAGGCAGGGAGCCCAGCCAACAGCGAGTTGCAGTAATCCAGACGGGAGATGACAAGTGCCTGGAATAGGACCTGTGCCGCTTCCTGTGTGAGGCAGGGTCGTACTCTGCGGATGTTGTAGAGCATGAACCTACAGGAACGGGCCACCGCCTTGATGTTAGTTGAGAACGACAGGGTGTTGTCTAGGATCACGCCAAGGTTCTTAGCGCTCTGGGAGGAGGACACAATGGAGTTGTCAACCGTGATGACGAGATCATGGAACGGGCAGTCCTTCCCCGGGAGGAAGAGCAGCTCCGTCTTGCCGAGGTTCAGCTTGAGGTGGTGATCCGTCATCCACACTGATATGTCTGCCAGACATGCAGAGATGCGATTCGCCACCTGGTCATCAGAAGGGGGAAAGGAGAAGATGAATTGTGTGTCGTCTGCATAGCAATGATAGGAGAGACCATGTGAGGTTATGACAGAGCCAAGTGACTTGTTGTATAGCGAGAATAGGAGAGGGCCTAGAACAGAGCCCTGGGGGACACCAGTGGTGAGAGCGAGTGGTGAGGAGACAGATTCTCGCCACGCCACCTGGTATGAGCGACCTGTCAGGTAGGACGCAATCCAAGCGTGGGCCGCGCCGGAGGTGCCCAACTCGGAGAGGGTGGAGAGGAGGATCTGATGGTTCACAGTATCGAAGGCAGCCGATAGGTCTAGAAGGATGAGAGCAGAGGAGAGAGAGTTAGCTTTAGCAGTGCGGATCGCCTCCGTAATACATAGAAGAGCAGTCTCAGTTGAATGACTAGTCTTGAAGGTGAGGTGAGGTGGCAAAGAGCTTCCTAGGGTTAGATGCAGATGCTTGGAATTTAGAGTGGTAGAAAGTGGCTTTAGCAGCAGAGACAGAGGAGGAAAATGTAGACAGGAGGGAGTGAAAGGATGCCAGGTCCGCAGGGAGGCGAGTTTTCCTCCATCTCCGCTCGGCTGCCCGGAGCCCTGTTCAGTATAACAGGGTCAGTAGTATAGTTCAGTGTAACAGGGTCAGTAGTAGAGTTCAGTATAACAGGGTCAGTAGTATAGTTCAGTATAACAGGGTTAGCAGCAGTATAGTTCAGTATAACAGGGTCAGTAGTAGAGTTCAGTATAACAGGGTCAGTAGTATAGTTCAGTATAACAGGGTCAGTAGTATAGTTCAGTATAACAGGGTCAGTAGGAGTATAGTTCAGTATAACAGGGTTCGTAGCAGTATAGTTCAGTATAACAGGGTCAGTAGTATAGTTCAGTATAACAGGGTCAGTATTATAGTTCAGTATAACAGGGTCAGTAGTATAGTTCAGTATAACAGGGTCAGTAGTATAGTTCAGTATAACAGGGTCAGTAGCAGTATAGTTCAGTATAACAGGGTCAGTAGTAGTATAGTTCAGTATAACAGGGTCAGTAGTATAGTTCAGTATAACAGGGTCAGTAGTATAGTTCAGTATAACAGGGTCAGTAGTATAGTTCAGTATAACAGTGTTAGTAGTATAGTTCAGTATAACAGGGTTAGCAGTATAGTTCAGTATAACAGGGTCAGTAGTATAGTTCAGTATAACAGGGTCAGTAGCAGTATAGTTCAGTATAACAGGGTCAGTAGTATAGTTCAGTATAACAGGGTTAGCAGTATAGTTCAGTATAACAGGGTCAGTAGTAGAGTTCAGTATAACAGGGTCAGTGGTATAGTTCAGTATAACAGGGTCAGTAGTAGTATAGTTCAGTATAACAGGGTCAGTAGTAGTATAGTTCAGTATAACAGGGTCAGTATAGTTCAGTATAACAGGGTCAGTAGCAGTATAGTTCAGTATAACAGGGTCAGTATAGTTCAGTATAACAGGGTCAGTAGCAGTATAGTTCAGTATAACAGGGTCAGTAGTATAGTTCAGTATAACAGGGTCAGTAGTAGTATAGTTCAGTATAACAGGGTCAGCAGTAGTATAGTTCAGTGTAACAGGGTCAGTAGTAGTATAGTTCAGTGTAACAGGGTCAGTAGTAGTATAGTTCAGTGTAACAGGGTCAGTAGTAGTATAGTTCAGTATAACAGGGTCAGTAGTAGTATAGTTCAGTATAACAGGGTCAGTAGTATAGTTCAGTATAACAGGGTCAGTAGCAGTATAGTTCAGTATAACAGGGTCAGCAGTATAGTTCAGTATAATAGGGTTAGCAGTATAGTTCAGTATAACAGGGTTAGCAGTATAGTTCAGTATAACAGGGTCCGTAGCAGTATAGTTCAGTATAACAGGGTCAGCAGTATAGTTCAGTATAATAGGGTTAGCAGTATAGTTCAGTATAACAGGGTCAGTAGTAGTATAGTTCAGTATAACAGGGTCAGTAGTAGTATAGTTCAGTATAACAGGGTCAGTATAGGTCAGTATAACAGGGTCAGTAGCAGTATAGTTCAGTATAACAGGGTCAGTAGTAGTATAGTTCAGTATAACAGGGTCAGTAGTAGTATAGTTCAGTATAACAGGGTCAGTATAGTTCAGTATAACAGGGTCAGTAGTAGTATAGTTCAGTATAACAGGGTCAGTATAGTTCAGTATAACAGGGTCAGTAGCAGTATAGTTCAGTATAACAGGGTCAGTAGCAGTATAGTTCAGTATAACAGGGTCAGTAGTAGTATAGTTCAGTATAACAGGGTCAGCAGTAGTATAGTTCAGTGTAACAGGGTCAGTAGTAGTATAGTTCAGTGTAACAGGGTCAGTAGTAGTATAGTTCAGTGTAACAGGGTCAGTAGTAGTATAGTTCAGTGTAACAGGGTCAGTAGTATAGTTCAGTATAACAGGGTTAGCAGTATAGTTCAGTATAACAGGGTCAGTAGTAGAGTTCAGTATAACAGGGTCAGTGGTATAGTTCAGTATAACAGGGTCAGTAGTAGTATAGTTCAGTATAACAGTGTTAGTAGTATAGTTCAGTATAACAGGGTTAGCAGTATAGTTCAGTATAACAGGGTCAGTAGTATAGTTCAGTATAACAGGGTCAGTAGCAGTATAGTTCAGTATAACAGGGTCAGTAGTATAGTTCAGTATAACAGGGTTAGCAGTATAGTTCAGTATAACAGGGTCAGTAGTAGAGTTCAGTATAACAGGGTCAGTGGTATAGTTCAGTATAACAGGGTCAGCAGTAGTATAGTTCAGTGTAACAGGGTCAGTAGTAGTATAGTTCAGTGTAACAGGGTCAGTAGTAGTATAGTTCAGTGTAACAGGGTCAGTAGTAGTATAGTTCAGTGTAACAGGGTCAGTAGTAGTATAGTTCAGTGTAACAGGGTCAGCAGTATAGTTCAGTATAACAGGGTCAGTAGCAGTATAGTTCAGTATAACAGGGTCAGTAGCAGTATAGTTCAGTATAACAGGGTTAGCAGTATAGTTCAGTATAACAGGGTCAGTAGTATAGTTCAGTATAACAGGGTCAGTAGTATAGTTCAGTATAACAGTGTTAGTAGTATAGTTCAGTATAACAGGGTTAGCAGTATAGTTCAGTATAACAGGGTCAGTAGTATAGTTCAGTATAACAGGGTCAGTAGCAGTATAGTTCAGTATAACAGGGTCAGTAGTATAGTTCAGTATAACAGGGTTAGCAGTATAGTTCAGTATAACAGGGTCAGTAGTAGAGTTCAGTATAACAGGGTCAGTGGTATAGTTCAGTATAACAGGGTCAGTAGTAGTATAGTTCAGTATAACAGGGTCAGTAGTAGTATAGTTCAGTATAACAGGGTCAGTAGTAGTATAGTTCAGTATAACAGGGTCAGTAGTATAGTTCAGTATAACAGGGTCAGTAGTAGTATAGTTCAGTATAACAGGGTCAGTAGTATAGTTCAGTATAACAGGGTCAGTAGTAGTATAGTTCAGTATAACAGGGTCAGTAGTATAGTTCAGAATAACAGGGTCAGTAGTATAGTTCAGTATAACAGGGTCAGTAGTATAGTTCAGTATAACAGGGTCAGTAGTAGTATAGTTCAGTATAACAGGTTCAGTAGCAGTATAGTTCAGTATATCAGGGTCAGCAGTATAGTTCAGTATAATAGGGTTAGCAGTATAGTTCAGTATAACAGGGTTAGCAGTATAGTTCAGTATAACAGGGTCCGTAGCAGTATAGTTCAGTATAACAGGGTCAGCAGTATAGTTCAGTATAATAGGGTTAGCAGTATAGTTCAGTATAACAGGGTCAGTAGTAGTATAGTTCAGTATAACAGGGTCAGTAGTAGTATAGTTCAGTATAACAGGGTCAGTATAGGTCAGTATAACAGGGTCAGTAGCAGTATAGTTCAGTATAACAGGGTCAGCAGTAGTATAGTTCAGTATAACAGGGTCAGTAGTAGTATAGTTCAGTATAACAGGGTCAGCAGTAGTATAGTTCAGTGTAACAGGGTCAGTAGTAGTATAGTTCAGTGTAACAGGGTCAGTAGTAGTATAGTTCAGTGTAACAGGGTCAGTAGTAGTATAGTTCAGTGTAACAGGGTCAGTAGTAGTATAGTTCAGTGTAACAGGGTCAGCAGTATAGTTCAGTATAACAGGGTCAGTAGCAGTATAGTTCAGTATAACAGGGTCAGTAGTATAGTTCAGTATAACAGGGTTAGCAGTATAGTTCAGTATAACAGGGTCAGTAGTATAGTTCAGTATAACAGGGTCAGTAGTATAGTTCAGTATAACAGTGTTAGTAGTATAGTTCAGTATAACAGGGTTAGCAGTATAGTTCAGTATAACAGGGTCAGTAGTATAGTTCAGTATAACAGGGTCAGTAGCAGTATAGTTCAGTATAACAGGGTCAGTAGTATAGTTCAGTATAACAGGGTTAGCAGTATAGTTCAGTATAACAGGGTCAGTAGTAGAGTTCAGTATAACAGGGTCAGTGGTATAGTTCAGTATAACAGGGTCAGTAGTAGTATAGTTCAGTATAACAGGGTCAGTAGTAGTATAGTTCAGTATAACAGGGTCAGTAGTAGTATAGTTCAGTATAACAGGGTCAGTAGTATAGTTCAGTATAACAGGGTCAGTAGTAGTATAGTTCAGTATAACAGGGTCAGTAGTATAGTTCAGTATAACAGGGTCAGTAGTAGTATAGTTCAGTATAACAGGGTCAGTAGTATAGTTCAGAATAACAGGGTCAGTAGTATAGTTCAGTATAACAGGGTCAGTAGTATAGTTCAGTATAACAGGGTCAGTAGTAGTATAGTTCAGTATAACAGGTTCAGTAGCAGTATAGTTCAGTATATCAGGGTCAGCAGTATAGTTCAGTATAATAGGGTTAGCAGTATAGTTCAGTATAACAGGGTTAGCAGTATAGTTCAGTATAACAGGGTCCGTAGCAGTATAGTTCAGTATAACAGGGTCAGCAGTATAGTTCAGTATAATAGGGTTAGCAGTATAGTTCAGTATAACAGGGTCAGTAGTAGTATAGTTCAGTATAACAGGGTCAGTAGTAGTATAGTTCAGTATAACAGGGTCAGTATAGGTCAGTATAACAGGGTCAGTAGCAGTATAGTTCAGTATAACAGGGTCAGTAGTAGTATAGTTCAGTATAACAGGGTCAGTAGTAGTATAGTTCAGTATAACAGGGTCAGTATAGTTCAGTATAACAGGGTCAGTAGCAGTATAGTTCAGTATAACAGGGTCAGTATAGTTCAGTATAACAGGGTCAGTAGCAGTATAGTTCAGTATAACAGGGTCAGTAGTATAGTTCAGTATAACAGGGTCAGTAGTAGTATAGTTCAGTATAACAGGGTCAGCAGTAGTATAGTTCAGTGTAACAGGGTCAGTAGTAGTATAGTTCAGTGTAACAGAGTCAGTAGTAGTATAGTTCAGTGTAACAGGGTCAGCAGTATAGTTCAGTATAACAGGGTCAGTAGCAGTATAGTTCAGTATAACAGGGTCAGTAGTATAGTTCAGTATAACAGGGTTAGCAGTATAGTTCAGTATAACAGGGTCAGTAGTATAGTTCAGTATAACAGGGTCAGTAGTAGTATAGTTCAGTATAACAGGGTTAGCAGTATAGTTCAGTATAACAGGGTCAGTAGTATAGTTCAGTATAACAGGGTCAGTAGTATAGTTCAGTATAACAGTGTTAGTAGTATAGTTCAGTATAACAGGGTTAGCAGTATAGTTCAGTATAACAGGGTCAGTAGTATAGTTCAGTATAACAGGGTCAGTAGCAGTATAGTTCAGTATAACAGGGTCAGTAGTATAGTTCAGTATAACAGGGTTAGCAGTATAGTTCAGTATAACAGGGTCAGTAGTAGAGTTCAGTATAACAGGGTCAGTGGTATAGTTCAGTATAACAGGGTCAGTAGTAGTATAGTTCAGTATAACAGGGTCAGTAGTAGTATAGTTCAGTATAACAGGGTCAGTAGTAGTATAGTTCAGTATAACAGGGTCAGTAGTAGTATAGTTCAGTATAACAGGGTCAGTAGTAGTATAGTTCAGTATAACAGGGTCAGTAGTAGTATAGTTCAGTATA